>NC_134358.1:283409957-283714035 GCF_048569485.1 Anomaloglossus baeobatrachus
TCAATTAGGCAGGTTGCCTAAAGGCCCCGTCACACTAAGCAACATCGCTAGCAACATCGCTGGCAACATCGCTGCTAACGAACAACTTTTGTGACGTTGCTAGTGATGTCGCTGTGTGTGACATCCAGCAACAACCTGGCCCCTGCTGTGAGGTCGTTGGTTGTTGCTGAATGTCCTGGGCCATTTTTTAGTTTTTGCTGTCCCGCTGTGAAGCACAGATCGCTGTGTGTGACAGCGAGACAGCAACAACTAAATGTGCAGGCAGCAGGAGCCGGCTTCTGCGGAGGCTGGTAACCACAGTAAACATCGGGTAACCAAGAAGCCCTGTCCTTGGTTACCTGATATTTACCTTTGTTACCAGCCTCCGCCACTCTCACTGTCAGTGCCGGCTCCTGCTCTGTGCACATGTAGCTGCAAGACACATCGGGTTAATTAACCCGATGTGTGCTGTAGCTGGGAGAGCAGGGAGCCAGCGCAAAGCATTGTGCGCTGCTCCCTGCTCTGTGCACATTTAGCTGCAGTACACATCGGGTAATTAACCCGATGTGTGCTGTAACTAGGAGTGCAAGGAGCCAGCGCTAAGCGGTGTGCGCTGCTCCCTGCTCTGTGCACATGTAGCTGCAGCACACATCGGGTAATTAACCCGATGTGTGCTGTAACTAGGAGAGCAGGGAGCCAGCGCTCAGTGTGCGCTGCTCCATGCTCTCTGCACTTGTAGCTCCGTGCGCTGGTAACCAAGGTAAATATCGGGTTGGTTACCCGATATTTACCTTAGTTACCAAGCGCAGCATCTTCCACGCGGCGCTGGGGGCTGGACACTGGTTGTTGGTGAGCTCACCAGCAACTCGTGTAGCGACGCTTCAGCGATCCCTGCCAGGTCAGGTTGCTGGTGGGATCGCTGGAGCGTCGCAGTATGATATCTCACCAGCAACCTCCTAGCAACTTACCAGCGATCCTTATCGTTGTTGGGATCGCTGGTAAGTTGCTTAGTGTGACTGGACCTTAACACTCTCTAAGTGCACCACAGAGGTTCAAGACCCTAGTTTACAAGGTCACCTTTGATGGGCCTGGCTACACCCTGTAAAAAATATATAGGACATTCAGAGAAACCTTGAGATCGGGTTGCAAACTTGTGTCTTTTGGCTAAAATATAAACCAATATCTCTTTTTTTGCCATTTTATATATTTTTAAAGGGTGTAGCCTGGATCATCAAGGATGACCTTGTAAACTAAGGCACTGCATCTCTGTGATGCACTGAGAGAGTCCGGACAGCCCAGCTAATCGAATAGTAAGGGCGTGTAACAGCTTGTTGGTTAGGTACTGTCCTTCATATATGTGACTTGCAAGATTCATCCATGTGCAATTCTAAGGGCTCATTCGCACGTTGCGTACCTACATACATATATGCTGCGTATTGCACTGCAGCGTAAATGCATGCGTTTTGCGTCCCCTGCACAATCTATGTAGATTGTGCATGACACGTGCGCACGTTGCTTTTTTGAACGCAGCGATTTGGGTGCTAAAATTTTGACCCAAGTCCGTGCGTTCATAAAATGAGCATGTCAATTATTTGTGCGTTCTGGATGCAGCTCCCACTCTGTCTATGGTGGGAGCAGCAGCCATAGCGCATGAAATAGGCTTTAACAAAAATACTGCATCCATTACGCAGTGTTTCTGCAGCGATTTGAAGAGCACATGTGCTGTCAAATTGCTGCAGAATATTCTGCAGTTATGTGCGCATGAGCCCTAATACTGGTCAGTCACCCCGTGTATGAACTGGTAGGTTGAGAGTGGTTGTTTCAACAGTGTTTTGCACCTGTTGCTGCTTTTATTATGGAGGACTGCTGCATCCTGTCTGTGCAGTTATTTTCATTACCTTGGCTGGTAAATACCATTGCCTTTTTGTTGCTGTGCTTAGTGAAAGTATTCACCTCCTGGGCTTTTACTTATTTTGCTACATTACAACCTGTGCTCAATATTTTTTTTAATCTGATTTGTGTGTGATGCTTTAGCATGAAATAGTATAAGTTTGGGAAGTGAAATGAGAAAAATATAGGCAAAAATTATATTTATGGTATAAAATAATTAAAAATTAACATTTGCATATGTATTCACCCCTTTTGCTGTGAAGCTCTTAAAAATTTCTGGTGCAAACAAGTCACATGCTTATTGTAAGGAAGTCCACCTATGTGTAGTATAAGTATCACATGGTCTGTCAGTTGTTAGAAAAGGGTTTGCCAATTTCACATTCAGTATGTCTTGGCTCATTTGGCTCAGGCTCAAATTCAAGAGCAATTTTCTCAAAAACTGGCAAAGATCGGTTTTCTTCAGTAACTATTCGTGGTTAAACTAATACTTTTCTTCTAGCTTATTATCACTTTGGCTAGCATAGTGGTGCTGTATGATGATCGTGTGGATGTGCTTGATGAAGGGAGGGGGTGGGGAGAAGTCAGATTAGTGGTGGACTGTTTTTTTTTCTTAACTTTATGTGTGCATGTTCCAACAGCCAGTCAGGGCACAGAAAACATCCACATCGTTCAGACACAAGGACTTGTGTCATTGGCTGCTTAAGTCACATATAAAATGCGAACATGTGGCGTCATCAACATTTTGTGATTGCTAAAGCTTAGGGAGGGTGCTGCTGCCACTGCTGCTAGACAAATTAGCTACTGTGTTTAATTTTAGGTAGTTAAGATAGTTAGGACATAGGGCGATAGTGTAGAATAGGGTATGCAGGGTAGGGAACGTTGTGTCCCACAAATTGGCATTCCATCATCTAGTGATTGCTAATTGTGTGGTCCTTCCACAAATTGCTATTGCAGGCTCTAAATCCTCCCTACATCTGTGACCTAGTCTCCCGCTACCTACCTGCACGCAACCTCAGATCCTCACAACAAGATCTCCTTCTCTGCTCCTCTCTTATCTCCTCTTCCCACAATTGCATACAAGATTTCTCCCGTGCATCCCCCATACTCTGGAATGCTCTACCTCAGCACAGCAGACTCTCCCCTACCGTGGAAAGCTTCAAGAGGAACCTAAAGACCCACCTCTTCCAACAAGCCTACAACCTACAATAACCCTTAGTCCAGTAGACCAATGCGCAACCAGCTCTCTCCCCACCTATTGTACCATCACCCATTCCCTGTAGACCGTGAGCCCTCGCGGGCAGGGTCCTGTCTCCTCTTATACCAGTCTGTTTTGTACTGTTAATGATTGTTGTACGTATACCCTCTTTCACTTGTAAAGCGCCATGGAATAAATGGCGCTATAATAATAAATAATAATAATAATAATAAATAGTGCAAAATCTGTTCTCCAGCTCAAAATTGATATTTCATCAGCTAAATAGTGGAAAAATCTGGCAAGCTCAAGCCACACTTCCTTCCATTTTTGAAAACTACAGTGTTATAAGGTCCAACTCCCTGATGGCATTGATATTAAGCACTAGATACTCAGACACCATCCTTTCAAGTTGTTCACTATGTGTCAGACTTGTACTCTGTTTTGCTACTGCACGGGATGGTCAAAAAAATGTGTTACACAACTCACAGATATTGCTTCTGCCACCTAAACTTCTGCTGCTAATTTTTCTGCAATGTCGACTCAACGTTGCCAGGCTTGGAAGTCTAGAACTGGGATGCGCACTGTGTGCCTAATTGCTGCCTTGGGGAAAAAATGATCTTAAGATTGTGTACAAACAGAGTTGAAACCCAGTAATCAGCACAATTTCTAATCATAACAATATGAGCATCATGTGGCATAGTGTAGCAAGAAGGTGCTCATCATGTGTTGAATGCTTCCATGAGGCAAAAGCAGCAAGGACGGGGTACAAAGTATTAAAATTTAACCTTTAATAAGTCCTATTAAAATGGAAGCAGGTAAAGCCTTACTCCACAGTAGTTATCTTAAAACCAACACAATACAATCCCCCCTAGCATGTATAGGGGTACCATCAAGGCCAGGGCAATGCCTGTACAGATAACAGAAACAGGTAAGCTGACCCGTGCTAGGTATACACCAGGACAGCTCATCGGTAGGCCTTGGACCACCACAGTATCAAAATACGGTCCAAGAACCCTGTATAAATAGATAGAGGAGGATGGAACGATCTCACCACATCAGACGGCGATCCAACCACTATCAAAAAAGATCCTCATATCTTCCTGGGCGTCCCAGTGGTCCTATTTCAGTGGACTTAACACCTGGTCCCCTTAAGGAGATTGAGGTCCTGATGTCCTTGTTCTCCCAACGCGTTTCATATACAAAGATAATCGTCAGGGGAGTATAGAGAGTCAGTCCTTACATCAGAAGGACAGGACATGCTGTGAAAACCAAATATAAACCATCAGATACCTGTAACATAGAACAGACTCACCATGCGAACCGATAGGAAAAGTACCGGCAGGGTCTTACCGGACGGCAAACAGCGGGGCTCCTATATGCTGCGCACCGCTGCATTGCGCCCGCCATCTTTTTAAACCCTGCTCGGCCCCCCACGTGTGACGCCGCATCAGTGCAGACCCTCCCACACTTCCGGGTCGCACTGTGGAACGCAGGCCTGAACCGCAAACGTCACACAACCAGTGACGTAGCTGACGCATGCGCAGAGCCCGCCGCCAGGAGAAGGCAGCGAGCATTGTCAAAGGCGTCACGCCCCCTCGTATTGAACAGAGCGGGCAGGGAGACATAGCACCAGCACAACAAGGTTGTGCACAGGGCTAACTGGCTCATAAAGGGAAAACCCTCAAGCCAAAGGGTGAGGGTAACACACGCCCCCTCAAACCCATACCAGATGTATGACGAGTAACCTGGCTCATAGACCAAAAACGGTGTCACTTTTAGCAAAAGGAGGGAGATTAACATACAGAAAAAATACAGAAAAAATACATAAATATACCCCTACAGCACAAGGAGGTAGAGAGAAGGTCACTTGAAAAACAGGTCTCTTGGGACATGGATTAGTAAAATCAGGGGCAAAGAAAGGGGCAGAAAAGAGGAACATAAGACCTACCTACACCTCCACCCCTAGTACTACCTAAAATCTCTCAAAAAGGGAATTGTCAAGTGGTGAACTGTCGGTTTTGAACAAAGGTCTTACCTTTGTGCCCACCTCTGATTTCAACACCTTTGAAGGGGTGAAGGATCTTAATCCTTTCGTTCGAAAATTAAGGTGGAAAAAACATTTTGTCAGGGAAGATAAAAAGCAGTGCTTGGAACTGGGTATTCCGGGTGACATTTTGGAGGACGTGAGGTTACTGTTTGATATTGGTGAGACTGATCCTAACCTCAGCGGTTTGGGACCTTTCACGGATCTTAAGTTGGGAAGTGAGAGAATGCCCCCGGTTGGTAGTGACGTAGATTCCATTGACATTTTCCTTAATCTTGTAACCAAGGATCTTGAACAACTTAATATGACACATTCCTGTAAATTCAACCTTACGAAACAGGAGATGGCAGGCTTGCTATCCCTGGAAAAATCTCCTGATTTGATAATTAAAAAATCAGATAAAGGCGGGAATGTTGTTGTGATGGACACCGATGGTTACAGGAGGATGTGTCTCGACATCCTTAATGATAGGAGGAGTTATGGTAGGCTTATGGTCAATCCTGTTGAGTCATTTACCCATGAACTGAAGAACATCTTGGTGACTGCTAAGGAGAATGGCCTGATTGATAAAAGGGAGTATGAGTTTCTTTTTCCTAGTTTCCCGGTCACCCCCACCTTTTATTGTCTACCAAAGGTGCACAAGGGGATCGATCCGCTTAAAGGTAGACCGATTGTGTCTGGTGTGGGTAGTTTGACCCAGAACCTAGGGATCTATATTGATAGGCTCCTTAGGCCTTTTGTCGTCTCTTTAAACTCCTACCTTGGAGACACCACTGATTTACTCAGGAAACTTGAAGGTGTCTCGGTGGATGATGATGTCATACTCGCGAGTATTGATGTGGAGTCCTTATACTCGTCTATCGAACATGAGGCAGGTCTGAAGGCTGTACGGTACTTTCTCAACAGTAGAGGGAGACAATTTGAGGAACACAACTCATTCCTACTGCAGATTTTGGAGTTTTGTCTGACGCACAACATCTTCCTCTTTGGAAACCAGCTCTACCACCAGCTCAGGGGCACTGCGATGGGCAGCCCTTGTGCGCCTTCGTACGCAAATTTGCTCCTGGGCTGGTGGGAGGAGACTGTTGTTTTTGGGGATGAGTCAGCGTTGCCCACCGACAAGATCATTCTGTGGAGCAGGTTTATTGACGATGTGTTCCTTTTATGGAAGGGCTCTGAATCTGAACTCTCTGACTTCGTTGCAGAGTTGAACAGTAGTAGTCCCGGTCTTCGTTTCACGTATGAGAGCAATTTTTCTAGTCTTCCTTTTCTAGACGTCCTGGTGGAAAAAACTGCAGAGGGGGGTATTGCCACGAGTACTTATCGTAAACCTACAGCAACCAATTCGCTGTTAAGGTGGGAAAGTGGGCACCCTCTGGCGTTAAAGAAGGGTATTCCTCGAGGGCAGTTTTCTAGAATTAGGAGAAATTGCTCTAATGAGGGGAGTTGTGCCGTGCAGTCCAACGACCTTGAGGCTCGGTTTTTGGAAAGGGGATACCCACGGAAGGTCATCAGTGAGGCTCGCAGGGTGACTGATCGAGTAGAGAGAACTAATCTACTGTATCCACCACAAAAAGAAAATGTTAAGACCAATGAGGTGATTAGGTTCATTACTACCTATAATAACGGGGCCAAGGAGGTGAGGAAGGTACTTGAAAAATATTGGCCTATCCTATTGATGGATGAGGATATCGGAACATTTATTTCAAATAAACCATGTATTACCTACAGGAAGGCTAGGTCCCTACAAGACCGACTTGTACACAGCCACTTTACTGACAACAGGGAATCTAGCAGCGGATGGCTCAGGAGTAACATCAAAGGGTGTTTCCGTTGTAGTGGCTGTGTTGCTTGTAACGCAATAAAAACGGGGAAGAAATTTTCCAGTAATGTCACAGGAAGAGAATATGAGATCCGACACTTTATTAATTGTCGTACTAAAGGTGTCATATACAAGGTGACTTGTCGTTGCGGTCTAGAATATGTAGGAAAGACCAAGAGGGAACTGAGGAGGAGGGTGGGGGAGCACTTGAGGGATCTCAGGTTGAAGAATGATACCCCCCTAGCGAAGCATGTCAATACAATGCATAACGGTGACCCTGGGTGGATTTCCTTTCAGGGTATTGATATGATTTTTCCTCCAAAGCAAGGTGGGGACTGGAACAAGAGGATCCTTCAGCGTGAGGCTGAGTGGATCTTCAGGTTAAGAACTGTTACCCCCTCTGGTCTTAATGAAATCCTGTCCTTTGCACCCTTTTTGTGAAATTAGGCAGTTATTAGATAGGAGGGCTAGCCGTCGCACGAGCGGGGGCGCCTCTCACCGTCTATCTTAGGGTGCCGACCTCCGCAGACAGGTAGGGCCTGCCTTTTTTAGGTAGTACTAGTGGTGGAGGTGTAGGTAGGTCTTATGTTCCTCTTTTCTGCCCCTTTCTTTGCCCCTGATTTTACTAATCCATGTCCCAAGAGACCTGTTTTTCAAGTGACCTTCTCTCTACCTCCTTGTGCTGTAGGGGTATATTTATGTATTTTTTCTGTATTTTTTCTGTATGTTAATCTCCCTCCTTTTGCTAAAAGTGACACCGTTTTTGGTCTATGAGCCAGGTTACTCGTCATACATCTGGTATGGGTTTGAGGGGGCGTGTGTTACCCTCACCCTTTGGCTTGAGGGTTTTCCCTTTATGAGCCAGTTAGCCCTGTGCACAACCTTGTTGTGCTGGTGCTATGTCTCCCTGCCCGCTCTGTTCAATACGAGGGGGCGTGACGCCTTTTACAATGCTCGCTGCCTTCTCCTGGCGGCGGGCTCTGCGCATGCGTCAGCTACGTCACTGGTTGTGTGACGTTTGCGGTTCAGGCCTGCGTTCCACAGTGCGACCCGGAAGTGTGGGAGGGTCTGCACTGATGCGGCGTCACACGTGGGGGGCCGAGCAGGGTTTAAAAAGATGGCGGGCGCAATGCAGCGGTGCGCAGCATATAGGAGCCCCGCTGTTTGCCGTCCGGTAAGACCCTGCCGGTACTTTTCCTATCGGTTCGCATGGTGAGTCTGTTCTATGTTACAGGTATCTGATGGTTTATATTTGGTTTTCACAGCATGTCCTGTCCTGTCCTTCTGATGTAAGGACTGACTCTCTATACTCCCCTGACAATTATCTTTGTATATGAAACGCGTTGGGAGAACAAGGACATCAGGACCTCAAACTCCTTAAGGGGACCAGGTGTTAAGTCCACTGAAATAGGACCACTGGGACGCCCAGGAAGATATGAGGATCTTTTTTGATAGTGGTTGGATCGCCGTCTGATGTGGTGAGATCGTTCCATCCTCCTCTATCTATTTATACAGGGTTCTTGGACCGTATTTTGATACTGTGGTGGTCCAAGGCCTACCGGTGAGCTGTCCTGGTGTATACCTAGCACGGGTCAGCTTACCTGTTTCTGTTATTTGTACAGGCATTGCCCTGGCCTTGATGGTACCCCTATACATGCTAGGGGGGATTGTATTGTGTTGGTTTTAAGATAACTACTGTGGAGTAAGGCTTTACCTGCTTCCATTTTAATAGGACTTATTAAAGGTTAAATTTTAATACTTTGTACCCCGTCCTTGCTGCTTTTGTCTAATTTATCAGTGTGGTACAGTACCAGTAGCTATATAAATAATTGATTGGTATGGCTGGTTTCCTGGCTTCAGGAATTGACACTAACAGTTGGTTCTCTGAGGCGAAGGAGGTGTTCTCTGAAAAAGAGCTTTTTCAGAAAAAATATACCCCCACCCTCAATAGTGCTTTTAGCGATTTGACAAAGATTTATAAAGAACGTACCACCTCTTGGTGGGAGGTTCAGTCCCTCGAGGTATACTTGAAAGATAAAATTGTACCCCGCTATTTGCGGATTTCTTTAACACCGGGTTATAGGTATAGGGGAACTGAGCTGGCATCTAGATGGGAGAAGGAGGTCACTGACTGTTCTTTAAAGCTTATGACCTTGTTGTTGGATGAAGAGCGTAAACGGTTGGCTGGTCTTGAGGTCACTCTTAGGGAGCAAATTGACATTACTAAGAGATTTTCTGCGGAGGGTGAGTTTATTGCTAAAGAAACCGTTCTGCAGAATACTATAGAGAAGTTTCAATACCACCTTAAAGAGAAAAAACACCGTTTTTACGTAAGAGACCTTCAAGACTTTAGAGACAATAAGGCATATAGCTTTTTCTTGTCCAGACCTCCTAGACCCAATGAAATCGACAGCACCTCTACAGATACTGAGGCATCCGACATTGAGGGACGCGGTGGAGTACCGAAAGGTAGAGGTAGGAATAAGGGGAAAAATAGAGGTAACAATCGTTTTTTAGAACAGACAGGTTACGCTCTACGGAACAGACAGAAGTCTGTAAGCACCCCCCTCCCTCTAGTCCAACTCAGGTAATTAATCTCTCAAAAAGGGAATTGTCAAGTGGTGAACTGTCGGTTTTGAACAAAGGTCTTACCTTTGTGCTCACCTCTGATTTCAACACCTTTGAAGGGGTGAAGGATCTTAATCTTTTCGTTCGAAAATTAAGGTGGAAAAAACATTTTGTCAGGGAAGATAAAAAGCAGTGCTTGGAACTGGGTATTCCGGGTGACATTTTGGAGGACGTGAGGTTACTGTTTGATATTGGTGAGACTGATCCTAACCTCAGCGGTTTGGGACCTTTCACGGATCTTAAGCTGGGAAGTGAGAGAATGCCCCCGGTTGGTAGTGACGTAGATTCCATTGACATTTTCCTTAATCTTGTAACCAAGGATCTTGAACAACTTAATATGACACATTCCTGTAAACTCAACCTTACGAAACAGGAGATGGCAGGCTTGCTATCCCTGGAAAAATCTCCTGATTTGATAATTAAAAAATCAGATAAAGGCGGGAATGTTGTTGTGATGGACACCGATGGTTACAGGAGGATGTGTCTCGACATCCTTAATGATAGGAGGAGTTATGGTAGGCTTATGGTCAATCCTGTTGAGTCATTTACCCATGAACTGAAGAACATCTTGGTGACTGCTAAGGAGAATGGCCTGATTGATAAAAGGGAGTATGAGTTTCTTTTTCCTAGTTTCCCGGTCACCCCCACCTTTTATTGTCTACCAAAGGTGCACAAGGGGATCGATCCGCTTAAAGGTAGACCGATTGTGTCTGGTGTGGGTAGTTTGACCCAGAACCTAGGGATTTATATTGATAGGCTCCTTAGGCCTTTTGTCGTCTCTTTAAACTCCTACCTTAGAGACACCACTGATTTACTCAGGAAACTTGAAGGTGTCTCGGTGGATGATGATGTCATACTCGCGAGTATTGATGTGGAGTCCTTATACTCGTCTATCGAACATGAGGCAGGTCTGAAGGCTGTACGGTACTTTCTCAACAGTAGAGGGAGACAATTTGAGGAACACAACTCATTCCTACTGCAGATTTTGGAGTTTTGTCTGACGCACAACATCTTCCTCTTTGGAAACCAGCTCTACCACCAGCTCAGGGGCACTGCGATGGGCAGCCCTTGTGCGCCTTCGTACGCAAATTTGCTCCTGGGCTGGTGGGAGGAGACTGTTGTTTTTGGGGATGAGTCAGCGTTGCTCACCGACAAGATCATTTTGTGGAGCAGGTTTATTGACGATGTGTTCCTTTTATGGAAGGGCTCTGAATCTGAACTCTCTGCCTTCGTTGCAGAGTTGAACAGTAGTAGTCCCGGTCTTCGTTTCACGTATGAGAGCAATTTTTCTAGTCTTCCTTTTCTAGACGTCCTGGTGGAAAAAACTGCAGAGGGGGGTATTGCCACGAGTACTTATCGTAAACCTACAGCAACCAATTCGCTGTTAAGGTGGGAAAGTGGGCACCCTCTGGCGTTAAAGAAGGGTATTCCTCGAGGGCAGTTTTCTAGAATTAGGAGAAATTGCTCTAATGAGGGGAGTTGTGCCGTGCAGTCCAACGACCTTGAGGCTCGGTTTTTGGAAAGGGGATACCCACGGAAGGTCATCAGTGAGGCTCGCAGGGTGACTGATCGAGTAGAGAGAACTAATCTACTGTATCCACCACAAAAAGAAAATGTTAAGACCAATGAGGTGATTAGGTTCATTACTACCTATAATAACGGGGCCAAGGAGGTGAGGAAGGTACTTGAAAAATATTGGCCTATCCTATTGATGGATGAGGATATCGGAACATTTATTTCAAATAAACTATGTATTACCTACAGGAAGGCTAGGTCCCTACAAGACCGACTTGTACACAGCCACTTTACTGACAACAGGGAATCTAGCAGCGGATGGCTCAGGAGTAACATCAAAGGGTGTTTCCGTTGTAGTGGCTGTGTTGCTTGTAACGCAATAAAAACGGGGAAGAAATTTTCCAGTAATGTCACAGGAAGAGAATATGAGATCCGACACTTTATTAATTGTCGTACTAAAGGTGTCATATACAAGGTGACTTGTCGTTGCGGTCTAGAATATGTAGGAAAGACCAAGAGGGAACTGAGGAGGAGGGTGGGGGAGCACTTGAGGGATCTCAGGTTGAAGAATGATACCCCCCTAGCGAAGCATGTCAATACAATGCATAACGGTGACCCTGGGTGGATTTCCTTTCAGGGTATTGATATGATTTTTCCTCCAAAGCAAGGTGGGGACTGGAACAAGAGGATCCTTCAGCGTGAGGCTGAGTGGATCTTCAGGTTAAGAACTGTTACCCCCTCTGGTCTTAATGAAATCCTGTCCTTTGCACCCTTTTTGTGAAATTAGGCAGTTATTAGATAGGAGGGCTAGCCGTCGCACGAGCGGGGGCGCCTCTCACCGTCTATCTTAGGGTGCCGACCTCCGCAGACAGGTAGGGCCTGCCTTTTTTAGGTAGTACTAGTGGTGGAGGTGTAGGTAGGTCTTATGTTCCTCTTTTCTGCCCCTTTCTTTGCCCCTGATTTTACTAATCCATGTCCCAAGAGACCTGTTTTTCAAGTGACCTTCTCTCTACCTCCTTGTGCTGTAGGGGTATATTTATGTATTTTTTCTGTATTTTTTCTGTATGTTAATCTCCCTCCTTTTGCTAAAAGTGACACCGTTTTTGGTCTATGAGCCAGGTTACTCGTCATACATCTGGTATGGGTTTGAGGGGGCGTGTGTTACCCTCACCCTTTGGCTTGAGGGTTTTTCCTTTATGAGCCAGTTAGCCCTGTGCACAACCTTGTTGTGCTGGTGCTATGTCTCCCTGCCCGCTCTGTTCAATACGAGGGGGCGTGACGCCTTTGACAATGCTCGCTGCCTTCTCCTGGCGGCAGGCTCTGCGCATGCGTCAGCTACGTCACTGGTTGTGTGACGTTTGCGGTTCAGGCCTGCGTTCCACAGTGCGACCCGGAAGTGTGGGAGGGTCTGCACTGATGCGGCGTCACACGTGGGGGGCCGAGCAGGGTTTAAAAAGATGGCGGGCGCAATGCAGCGGTGCGCAGCATATAGGAGCCCCGCTGTTTGCCGTCCGGTAAGACCCTGCCGGTACTTTTCCTATCGGTTCGCATGGTGAGTCTGTTCTATGTTACAGGTATCTGATGGTTTATATTTGGTTTTCACAGCATGTCCTGTCCTGTCCTTCTGATGTAAGGACTGACTCTCTATACTCCCCTGACGATTATCTTTGTATATGAAACGCGTTGGGAGAAAAAGGACATCAGGACCTCAATCTCCTTAAGGGGACCAGGTGTTAAGTCCACTGAAATAGGACCACTGGGACGCCCAGGAAGATATGAGGATCTTTTTTGATAGTGGTTGGATCGCCGTCTGATGTGGTGAGATCGTTCCATCCTCCTCTATCTATTTATACAGGGTTCTTGGACCGTATTTTGATACTGTGGTGGTCCAAGGCCTACCGGTGAGCTGTCCTGGTGTATACCTAGCACGGGTCAGCTTACCTGTTTCTGTTATCTGTACAGGCATTGCCCTGGCCTTGATGGTACCCCTATACATGCTAGGGGGGATTGTATTGTGTTGGTTTTAAGATAACTACTGTGGAGTAAGGCTTTACCTGCTTCCATTTTAATAGGACTTATTAAAGGTTAAATTTTAATACTTTGTACCCCGTCCTTGCTGCTTTTGTCTAATTTATCAGTGTGGTACAGTACCAGTAGCTATATAAATAAATGCTTCCATGAGGTCCAAATTCATGATTTGTTGGTGGCGGGATAACACTCAAGCTTGCTTCCTCTCCCCCCCCCACAAACCATGGACAACAGAGAGAGCATCAATATCTTCTTCTTCTCCTGAAGCCCCATCACCTCTTCCTCCTATACCTTATCTGGTACCATGAGCCCCCCCTCGATCACTGTACTTCACCGTCCCATGGCACCCATGGCACCCTCATTTGAGACAACAGTCCGGACCTCTGAGATATTGGTATCTCTTCCGCATTCTCCTTTGCTTCATTCTCTTCCTCTGAAACTACCACCTCTTCCCACAGACAAAATGTGCTCATGCATTTAGATAACCAGAAGAATGATGCTGATGATGGCATTGTCAGCATTTACCATATTAGTAGGTGTTTTGAAACTGTGCAGAAGAGTGCATAGGTCCTTCATCTGTGCCCAATCTGCAAGTGTGAATTTCCCTACCACCAGACTGCGTAGTGCCAGGCTATGTGTCATGACATACTGCACCAGTGCTCGTTGCTGATGACACAGTCGCTGCAACATTTGCATAGTGGAATTTCATCATGTTGGCACATCGCATATCAACTGATTAACCGGTAGGCCTAAACACCTCTTTAGAGCTTTAGAGAAGTTGATGAGCTGTGGAGTTGGAACAGAGGAATTGAGTAAACAATGACTGTTCCTTCTGCAGCAGCGCATCAAGGTCTGGATAATCATTCAGGTTCGCTCACTTATCGACACAACCTTCTGTGACTCAATGTTGAGTGGAGACAGCCATTGCTCAAACTCGGGCTGGATAGCTGTCCACAATTGTACAGCTGTGTGACTACGTTCTCCAATACATTTGAAGTTCAACACTGCCTGATTGTGGTGAGAACTGGCTGTGTAATACTAAGGTGGGGGGATTCTCTTTGCAATGTTGGAACGGGGGTCACAATAAAGGAAAGGTTGAGGCCACAGGTGGAGGTCCAACAGGAAGTGGAGGAGGTAGAAGTAGTGGAAGAAGTTGTAGATAAAGAGGTTTATCCCACAAGCATTGGGGATTTCAAGAATTATGGAGCAGCCCCTTCCCCATCTTCCCCAACAGCCATCACTGTCACCCAGTGCCTACTCAGCAAGACTTAATGACCCTGGCATTTATTCTTATCCATTATTTATATGACCCTTGCTGATCCATGTGTCAGTGGTGAAATGCACCCTGTCAGACATAGAGTTTTTAAAGGAGCAGGTGATGTTTGCAACATGCTTGTTAAAAAAGTGATGGTGACTGGGCAACTAATACAGGGTGACTGCGGTTTTTGAAGACCGTCTGTGTTCTCCTGGCACAAAGGCAGCATTTACTTGGTCAACAGACTGGATATGTTGAAGTGGAAGCTCTTAGCTTTGGTATGTGTAAGAGAAAAAAATAATCTTTTACTTGACCACAACTGTGGCACCAATGAATAGTTGGTGTGCTGACAGTGGGTGCAGTATGGTGTGCACGCCAAACTGCTGGACTGTGAGGGAGGTGCAGGCAGAGATGTTATGTTGGATTGAGAAAGATGCAGCTTAGGGATTTTGTAGGGAATTAAATTAGTAAATGAGGGTGGCTTTTGCCTACTCTTTTGTACTTTAATTACTGTCTCTTTTTATATGTTTCAGAGAATGGGAACTCCTAGTTGGGTGCCCTTGTTGTAGGTTGTGTGTACCAGTAGGGTTCCCAGACTGACAGGCATGCAACTACCTTTCATTCATCTACCTCTCTTACCATCCTTAAATGTATCTAGCAATAACAGTCTATGAAGCAAATATTGCAGCCACCTAACTGGGGCTGAGCAGAAAAGAAGTTCTAGCTGTTTGAGCTGGTGCATGAGGTATGAGGGCTTCCAGCGCACCAGTCCTTTACCTGTCACTCATCCACCTTAGTATTTCTTATGATAATAGTCTAGGAAGCTAATGGACGTACCACAACAGTGTGGCTCCATTGTAAAATGGTTTGAGCTGTTTTATTTTATACCTTAGTTTTTGCAGGGAATTTAATTCAGTGGGGTTCGAATATGTTCGTTTAGCAGTTCATTGAGCTGTTCAGCTAACGGAGGTGATGTCGGGAAACACTAATCGAAACGAACCTTGGGAAGTTCGCTCATCTCTAGTTAAGTGTATTGACTTCATTACAGTCATGCTAAAGATGCAGATGCTATCTGTAGTTTTAGCTACACTGGAGGGTTCATATGGGAGGGGATTATATCAATTTGGGATTACAGATTTCATTTTATTTTTTTAGAGGAGCCAATGAGCTTTTTGAGAGCATTTGTGCTACAAGCAGTGTAGAATTTCTCTTTATTTCTGTTGTATTCTGATGGACCTGAGAAGGAGCTTGTTTCTTGTGAGGTGAGTAAAAGATTTTATTGGTGACATTTTGGGATCATTAACATTTTGGATAACATTTAAGGCTACATTTACATCTACCATGTACTCTACTTTGGGCACTTATGTCAAGGTTTCTGTCTAAAACTTTAGAAAATGTAAATTCTAACCAAATCATTAACTAATGAGGCTGATGGTGACATTTTTTTATAGCCTTTGTTCCTGCAGTGACTATTTTTTATGTGGTGCACAGAATTATGGTCAACTATCCAAAGATAGGAAATAAGTAAAAGGAAAAAGAACAAATGGAAACAAAAGTGACTCTATCGGCCTCATTATAGTGAATGTTTCCATCAGAGCTTTTGTTTGTGTTCCTTCTTCAGAACTATATATTGAAATCCTAATTAAAGTACTCAGTGTAGAGCACAGGATTTTTTTATGCAAAATGAATTCACCAAGGAGGATATGTGATTAGACAGCTTTGCTCCTCTTGCCACAACATTACAATAATAATAGATTTATACATATAAGTTATTGATGTCTTCCTACTTTTAAACACTAAATCATTTTCGAAAAAAAAACATTTTTTGAGAGATATAACTTTCACATTTCTTTACTAACAGAGCTTTATGCTGTTTTTGCTTGGGTTATTATGGGGTACATACTATTTTTTGATTGCTTACTATTTTGATATTTTACTGGCAGAATAAACAAAAAAAATTCTCATTTTTTTTTTTCTTTTATGCCATTCACCATATTTATTTTTGGTAGTATTAACAGCTATATCAGCTTTATATAGTTTTTTATATATAAGAAAAAATTGTGCATCGCCATATTCTGATAGTTATAAGTTTTTATTTTTTTTATTTTTTTGCTGACATTGATGAATAAGGTTTAATGTTTGCTACATAAGAAGATTTGAGATATACAATATAAATTTACTTATGACTATTAGGTTTCATTTAATTCATCTTCCTGTGCAATGAGATGTTGAAAAAACAGCATTTTTACAATATTTTTTATTAATTGAATTTTTTACAGCATTCAATGTAGGAGTTCAATAGTATAACATTTCTGGATTTTGTAATACCAAATATATGGTATACTTTTTGGGCTTAATTTTGCTTTTAAATGAAAGAAATGTAATTTTATTAGTGAAACATTTTTCAATAATTTTTAAATTCTTTGTTTTCATTTTTTCACACATTTTTTTAATTTCTTTTTTAATTTAATACTTAGTCTCATTATAGATATCAATTTTCAATGATCTTATTGCTGGTAAAATACCCCACTGTATTTGTGTATTGCAGGGTAACAGAACACTCAGTGTTACACTAACAGGAGGCATGTGACTAGAGATGAACAAGCCTGGGGTTCGATGTTCTGGTTCAGAAACTGACTACCAAAAAAACAAAGTTTGCGTTCGAAGTTCAAGTAAGTTATGAGTGCAAACCACCACCAATCAAGTGAGAAGCGCTGTGCTTGGGTATGATTGAAGCTCGGCCCTGTGTGAGCCACTTACAGTGCTTGAGCGGCTAACACGGGATATAATCAGCGTGATTAGATGTAGTGTGCACACACACAAGAAAAATTGAAGACTCTCACCCACCCTGCCCCGAATGTGTTTTGCTTATGGCTGGCAGCATGTGGATGGAGTTATGAAGTGCCTAATTACTGACTTCCATTGAGGTTCGGATCAAGTCAAGGTCAAAAACTGAACTTTTTAAAGGTTCTGCTGTACCTGCCGAACCAAACTTTCAAAGGTTCGCTCATCTCCATCAGTGACAACCTGCTTATGGCAGGGCCTAAAAGGCCACCCTACTTTGTTGTCAAAAAGATCATTACTAATTTCAATTTGTCTTAACAACCATGAACACTACACAATAACCTCCCAAAGAATAATGGGGTGGGAGAGTGGGTCCACTCCCTCTCACAACCTATGAAATGCCTTGATTGTTATTGACGGGGGAATTTAGAGGGGAAAACAGTCATGGACAATGCATAAATTTGGGCTGGCCCTTATTGCAGGAACTTGCTAGTCAGTCAAGCCAAGCTCCTATGGTTATCAAATCTGGTAAAAGTGCCTGTGGTCATATGGTTACCTGGATGTACCTGTCATGGGGATGGGATGACTCGACAGGACACATAGGTTGACCCTCAGACTGGGGACCCTGTGCTGCCCCTTAGATCAGAGGTACATTTGATGGTAGCAAGGTCTGAATCACCAGCCTGACCTTAACTCCTTTCCAAGCCCTGGTGTAACTTCCCTCCCCCACCTCCACCCAAGGGGTGAGCCAGGACTGTAGTGACAAATCCCACAACTAAGCACGGACAGGGGAAAAACCAAAACTCATACACACGGCAATAAAGCACACAGAAGTGACTATAAATGCACAAAGGAGAATAATATAAAATAGAGAAAGTAAACAGATAACTGGGAAACTTCCACACTGCACAATAAGCACACCACAGATCACCAAAATTGGATCACCACAATAGACCGGAATCGCTGCACAAGCTTGAGCTATCATCTGCACTGAGTAGCAGGATCCAGAATCTTAAGCTGGTGTCACACATAACGACGACGACAACGACGTCGCTGCTACGTCACCATTTTCTGTGACGTTGCAGCGACGTCCCGTCGCTGTCGCTGTGTGTGACATCCAGCAACGACCTGGCCCCTGCTGTGAGGTCGCCGGTCGTTGCTGAATGTCCAGCTTCATTTTTTGGTCGTCACTCTCCCGCTGTGACACACACATCGCTGTGTGTGACAGTGAGAGAGCGACGAAATGAAGCGATCAGGAGCCGGCACTGGCAGCTGCGGTAAGCTGTAACCAGCGTAAACATCGGGTAACCAAGGGAAGACCTTTCCCTGGTTACCCGATGTTTACGCTGGTTACCAGCCTCCGCTCTTGCTGCCAGCGCCGGCTCCTGCACTGTGACATGTGGCTGCAGTATGCATCGGGTAATTAACCCGATGCATACTGTAGCAAGGAGAGCAAGGAGCCAGCGCTAAGCAGTGCGCGCGGCTCCCTGCTCTCTGCACTGTGACATGTAGCTGCAGCACACATCGGGTTAATTAACCCGATGTGTGCTGCAGGAGAGCAAGGAGCCAGCGCTAAGCGCGGCTCCCTGCTCTCTGAACTGTGACATGTAGCTGCAGCACACATCGGGTTAATTAACCCGATGTGTGCTGCAGGAGAGCAAGGAGCCAGCGCTAAGCGCGGCTCCCTGCTCTCTGAACTGTGACATGTAGCTGCAGCACACATCGGGTTAATTAACCCGATGTGTGCTGCAGGAGAGCAAGGAGCCAGCGCTAAGCGCGGCTCCCTGCTCTCTGAACATGTAGCACAGCGACCTTATGATCGCTGCTTCTGCTGTGTTTGACAGCTAAGCAGCGATCATAACAGCGACTTACAAGGTCGCTGTTACGTCACCGAAAATGGTGACGTAACAGCGACGTCGTTGTCGCTGTCGTTTAGTGTGACACCAGCTTTATATAGGAAGGAAACTGCTGGGATTAGTAATTAGCAACCTGAGCTCCTACCAGCTTTCTCTCGGCCAGCAGGAATTAACTCCTGCTGGACTGAGGAACAGTGCACATCAAACAGCTGACGTCCAGCTCTGGATGACCAACTAGAAGACATCAGGTTGCCTGTCAGGCTCTAAAGAGTGAACAGAGCCCGATGCCCTATGATACCTAATGAGTCTGGAACAGAACATCGCATAACAGTACCAGTGCACCTATTTGTGATAACTGCTTTGAAAATTCAGCCTACCAGTACCAGTATCAAATGCAAATAGAAGTTTAAGAGAGATTTAGCATTATAAGAGATCTGTAAAATTGTATTTAAATAAAAAGTACTGTTGTTTTTAAAATGTGAATAAAGTCTAATTAGATCAGTTTGTTAATTAAAAGAAGCAGAAAAGTTAATACCAAAAGGTCTTTTGTATTATAATCCCATGATGTTTGCTTAATTGCTATGACTGTATGACACTATGAAATCATTTACTTTCCTGGTAACTATCATTAAGCTAATTACTGTATATATGTCTGTCACCAAAAAATAATACATACAAGAAACATGTGGCATTTGAATGACTAACAATGGACCTGTAAGTTTTGGCATGAGATAGACCTACTGGTCGTATATCATAAATATAATATAATCTTGTATTTAGGTACAAATAAACAGTATTAATGTGGATGTTAAATGTTTTTACTACAGCACAAAAAACTTTAGTTGGGACATCAGAAAATAGCATTAATGGAGAGATCACTAACTCTGAGAACCAACCCCATTAAAAACTGACGTGCTTTCTCAATTGTACACAAAATTTGTCAATATGTACTTGACACTAATGCTGAGAGGTGTATACCGTAATTTAAAGATGGAGAGCCTGATATCCTTGATGTGCCATTTACTGGGTTGCTTTGTGTAAGTTTGATCAAATCACTGTTCTATCAATGGGAAATTAGAAATAAAGGACTAACAATCTAAATAAAGCTGTAAATCTCGATGTGGGAGGGGTTAAACAGAGGCAAGCATTCAGAGAACTGATAGATCTGCAGCAAATAAAACAGTGATTCTATCAATACGATTCCAAACAATCCAGGAAGTTATATATGGGTGGAATCAGGGTCTCTGCTCCTACATAATGTACTTATATTGAGTGGCAAAAACCATGGGACATATTCCCTTTATTCATAAGTAAGCAGTTAATGTTCACTTTTGTGTTTTTCTTTTTTACCCTCTCTTTTTTCAAACAGCCATAAAATTTTATTTTTTCTGTAAACAGCGATATGTGAGAGCTTGTTTTGTGTAGGACAAATTATAGTTTTGAATGACAGAATTTGTTTTATATATGGAGTGTGAGAGAACAGTATCTATTTTTCTTTTTATGGTATTTATCTTGTATTATAGCTTATGATGTCATGGGGATAAACTAACACTGATGGGCGGGGAAGTTTTACATTACAATTATACTATCTTATTTGTGTACCATTCAGAGTGACCATGTTCTTTGTCTTAGGTCCTATATAACCTGGTTACATGATTTAATAAATCAGACGTACACCATAGTCTACTCTGTGTGCTGTTATAATTTCCTGTGTGCTCAGAAAACAAATCATATTCATATGGAGTTCAAATGTCATAAAAGGAGTGTATATGGCTCACATAGAGTAAGGACAAAGGACCCAAAAAATCCAGATGCTATGAAATTGTGAAAAATGAGAAATCCATCAATGCCTTTTGGGGTTTATTTTTTATAGTGATAATTGTGCAACAAACATGTTCCTACAGGTAAGTAGGATTACGGCTACACAAATTTTTTTGGGGGACTTTTTTATTTATAATTTCATTGGTTAATAAAAATTCTAATATATGTTTAAAAAAGACCTGAGACTCATAACTTACCTACTTTTCCATCAATGGTGCAGTGTGACAGCAAGGTATTTTTTGTTGTTGTTTGTTTGTTTTTTTTATTGTACCATTTTGGAGTACATTGTATGTTTTGAACATTTATTATTGCACTTTTTGTGGTGCTGGTGTGACAAAAAATGAAATTTTGACATTTTTATTTTATTCCGTTTTACAACATTTACTGTTCAGCTTAATTCATTTTAAATGTTCTTGTGTTCAAACTATTTTTTTCTTTTTTCTCTTTCTTTGTTTTAAAATGGGAAAGAGGGAGGGATTATATTTTTAAAATAGTTTTTTTTTTGTACTTCTTACTTTATTCTTTAGTCCTTTTAAGACATTGAACCTCCCATGATTTGATTGCTTGTAATACATACAACAATACGATTAAAATGCTGTATATAGAAAAAGTCAGTATTTCCTATGAAGTCCGGCCTCTGGCTTGACATCACAGGAGATATCACATGAAAGCATGGGGGCTTTTTGATATTATATAAGAATAACTCTGGCACACCAATAAACAAGAAAGATGTACTGTGCTCAAAATTAAATTAAGGTGTCACCGCCGGTTAATTTGGGGTCCTTGTTTCTCTCTGATGCCCGCACAAGGTGTTTCTACTGACAAGTGCATCTTTTCTTTTGGCCACACATCTTGCTCTTTTCCGTGCAATTTTTGAACCTGAAATTTGTGCTCTTGCTCCATGACTTAGTACCCTAGATCTATTTTAAGAAAGGCTTTATAAGCAGAAAAAATGTAAAAATTGGAAAATTGAAGTTCTTTTTCTATGAATAAATTTAATTTTGAGCACAGTACATCTTTCTTGTTTGTTGGTGTGCCAGAGTTATTCTTATATAATTCATTTTTTTCTCTGAGCACCCACATTGACAGTGAGCAAGATTAATGAGTATGGCTTTTTGATATTGATTGCCTATTGGTAAAATATCAGACTTGAAAGGGTTGGTTTCCCTTCACCTACATCCATCAGCTCACCATTTGTAGCAGGTGCTGATGTGCTGGTTATCTTTTTAGTTAACACATTGGGTAGCAAGAGGTACTCTCAAGAGTTCTAAATCTTCAATAAGAAATATTTTAAAACATTAAAAGGGTTCTCCACAAATGTAATAAAATTGGCATCAACCATATACCGTATTTTTCGTTTTATAAGATGCACCTGATTATAAGACGCACCCCCAAATTTGGTGAAGGTAAAGAGATTTTTTTTTTTAATGTTAAATGGGGTCCATCTTATAATGCCAGTGTCCGTCTAACAAATCATATAGGGTATATGTCCCTCATAGCCCCCCATCCTAAAATTAGCCCCTCTTTATCTGGATATGCCCCCCTTATATTGAATATAGCCCCCTTGTGCTGGGACACGTCCCCATGTGCTGCCCATGGCCCCTATAGATGGCACAACTCCCCTGTGTTTGAAATGGCCCCCATACTTCTGCCAATGGCCACTATAGATGGCACATCTCCCATGTGTGTATGTATGTTCACTAAAACAAACCGCACTGTTGCATTTACAATCACAAAATTTTTCACAGACACCTCATTTCACTCAGGGCATGTCATAGACTATACTTTGAAAATTTAACACCGTGCTTTACAGTTAATCACCACAAAATCTGCTTACATTAAAGTCAATGGAGCTTGGAGCTACAGGTCTTTAACCCCTTCACCCCGTCCACTAAAACACTCTAATGACCGGGCCATTTTTTGCAATTCTGACCAGTGTCATTTTGACAGGTTATACCTCTGGAACGCTTCAACGGATCCCGGCAGTTCTGACATTGTTTTTTCATGACATATTGTACTTCATAATAGTGGTAAATTTAGGCAGATATTTTTTGCGTTTATTTGTGAAAATTTCGGAAATTTGGCAAAAATTTGAAAATTTTGCAATTTTTAAACTTTGAAATTTTATGCCTATAAATCTGAGAGAGATGTCCCACAAAATAATTGCTAAATAACATTTCCCACTTGTCTACTTTACATCAACGCAATTTTCAAAACAATTTTGTTTTTCATAAGGAAGTTAGAAATCAGCAATTTTTAATTTTTCCAACAAAATTTACAAAACCATTTTTTTAGGAACTACATCACATTTGAAGTAACTTTGAGAGGCCTAAGGGACAGAAAATACCCAAAAGTGACAACATTTTAAAAACTGCACTCCTCACACTGCTCAAAACCAAATCTAAGAAGTTTATTAACCCTCTAAATGCTTCACAGGAACCAAAGCCATTTGGAAGCAAAAATGAAAATTTTAATTTTTTACACAAAAATGTTACTTTAGCCATAAAACTTTACATTTTCACAAGGGAGAAAAGAGAAAATGCACCATTGAATTTATTGTGCAATTTGTCCTCAGTACGCTGATACTTCCTATTTTGTCCTCAGTACGCTGATACTTCCTATGTGGTAAAAATCAATTGTTTGGACACACGGCAGAACTCGAAAGGTTAGGAGAGCCATTCGAATTTTTGAATGCAAAATTAGCTGGACTCATTAGCAGATGCCATGTCGGGTTTGGAGACCCCTTGAGGTGCCTAAACAATAAAGATCCCCCACAAGTGACCCCATTTTGGAAACTAGACCCCTCAAGGAATTTATCTAAATGTTTTTTGAGCACGTTGAACCCCTGGAGGCTTCACAAAAGTTTTAATGTTGAGCCGCAAAAAGAAAAAAAAAATTACCACAAAACTGTTGCTTCAACCAGTTAGCTTTTTTTTCCCAAGGGTATCAGGAAAAAATGTACCATAAAATTTATTTTGCATTTTCTCCTGAGTATGATAATACCCTATATGTGGTAAAAATCAATTGTTTGGGCACACGATAGGGCTCTGAAGTGAAGCAGCGCCATTCAAATTTTTGAACGCAAAATTAGCTGGACTTATTAGCGGATGCCATGTCAGGTTTGGAGACCCCATGAGGTGCCTAAACAATGGAGCTCCCCCACAAGTGACCCCCTTTTGGAAACAAGACCCCTCAAGGAATTTATCTAGATGTCTGGTGAGCCCCTTGAGCCCCCAAGAGCTCCATAGAAGTTGATAATGTTGAGGCATGAATACATATTTTTATTTTATTTTTTTTTACCACAAAACTGATACTTGAACAGGTAGCTTTTGTTCAACAAGCGTATCAGGAAAAAATGCACCATAAAACATATTGCACAATTTCTTCCGAGTACGAAGATATCTCATATGTGGTAGAAAGTAATTGTTTGGGTTCTTGGCAGGGCTCAGAAGGGAAGGAGCGCCATTTGACAGCAAAATTGGTTGGAATCATTAGCGGACGCCATGTCACGTTTGTAGACTCCCTGAGGTGCCTAACAGTGGAACTCCCCCATAAGTGACTCCATTTTGGTACTAGACTCCTCAAGGAATTTATCTAGATGTTTGGTGAGTCCCTTGTACCCCCAGGGGCTCCACAGAAGTTGATAACATTGAGCCGTCAAAATTATTTTTTTTACCACAAAATGTTTGCTTCAACCAGGTAGGGATTTTTTACAAGTATATCAGAAAAACATGCACCATAAAATTTATTGTGCACTTTCTCCTGAGTACACAGATACCCTATATGTGGTGGAAAGTAATTGTTTGGGCGCACAGCAGAGCTTGGAAGAGAAGGAGCGCCATTTGACTTTTCCAACGCAGACGCCGTGCAGTGATGTGGATCACTGATCGGCCGCTGCAGGACTCATGGACGGATGAGATACAAAAAGTGACAGGGTTATGGAAAAAAAAGTCACGCCGAAAATTAAGCAGGGATGCCGATCCGTTATGTGCATCCCTGATCAGCACTCGGCTGCTGCAGGATGCACACACAGATGAGATGCAAAAAAATGATGTAAGATACAGACAAAAAAAAAGTCCCGCTGAAAATTGACAACGGATGCAGATACATTATCTGCATCACTGATCAGCGCTCGCCGGGATGCACGGATGGATGGGGTGTAAACATGGACAGGGGATACACAAAAAAATATTCTCACAGTACCCAGAGGATTAGCAGGAGGATCACTGACCAGAGGAACTGCAAGAGGAATAGAAGACAGCAAGTGGAAAGCTTATTACAGGAGCAGCAGGCAAGAAGTTGGACAGCTCATCAGAAGACCAAGGAAGGACCGATGAAGGATCCAGCAATGGAGGCAGATGTAATCGGGCCAGTGAAGACCTCGGACGATCCGGTGAAGGCAGGTAGGGGACTTCGGAGAGGGAGAGCAGATAGAGAGGGGAGAGGGGTAGACCAGAGCAACAGAGGCAGAAGCATGGGAGCAGAATAGAAATCGCGGAGGGAGCAGATCGTGGGGAGGGCAAATCACGGCGGGGAGGAAGATCGCGTGGTGGGGCACATCAGAACGGGCAGGGGCCATCACGGGAGCACCCAGCAGCCATCACGGAGGCACGCAGGGGCCATCAAGGTGACCACACAATACTCACAGGGGGAGCAGGAGCGGCAACGAGAAAGCAGCGGCAGCAACGTCAGCGTGGTACTTAAAGTACAAGCCAGTTCACACCACAGACATGCTGGGGGAGGGCTCCCCAATCAAACACAAGCCTGGGGAGGGCAGTCACCTCCAGATCAGACCGCCCCACTGCACGCTGATTGGAGCGATTGCACATCATAGCACGATCGCTCCAATCAGTGCTGCAGGGGCTGGGGGGTGCCATGTTGATCTCCTGCTATGATCTGCTGCAGCTGTTGCAGCACCTCAAACTTCTTAATATGATGGAGCCTAGTCTCCAATGCTGATGATTAGAGTTGAGCGCGGTTCGCGGTTCGTGGTTCTCCAGTTCGCGGTTCAAGTGATTTTGGGGGCTGTTCTAGATCGAACTAGTTATAGTTACAATTGAGAACGGTTCTAGCAGCAAAAAGCCAAGCTAATTACTAGCTGGCTTTCCACTGTAATAGTGTAAGTCACTCTGTGACTCACACTATTATGAAATTTCAGCGTATAGTGTGCGGGAATAGCGCATTCAGATCACTGCTGCTGGAATAATGGCGATCGCCATTTTTTTTTTTCCCCTTGTCTTCCTTCCCTAAGCGCGCATGTATAGTGGGGCGGGCCAGCATGTCAGCCAATCCCAGACACACACACAGCTAAGTGGACTTTTAACCAGAGAAGCAACGGTATGTGTGATAGGATGTCTATGTCACATGTCCCTGCATTATAAAAACGGGTATCTGCCCGTCTGGACGCCATTATCTCTTCTGCGTCTGGGTGTCAGTCACCGCTGGCGTAGCTCCTGTCTCCGATACTGCTGTGTACGCTCTACAAACAGCGCTATACAGAATAGGGATAGAAGTTTCTATTAGCCCTTGTAAGGGCTAATAACAGCAAGCTCAGAGCCATAGGTGACAGTCAGGTCCGTGGAAACAGATTTTAACAGCTACAGATAACAGCGTCTGTGTAGCTAAGGTCAGGGACTTCCTCGCTGCATTTCCCCATTAGGAGGGATAGAAAGTGAGGCTTCCTTTCCTGCACACTGACCCACAAGCCTGCCACTGTACCCTCCTGCCCTTTGCACACTCAAGCTCATTGTTATTAAGCCATTATACTAGCAAACACTGAGTAAACTTAGTGGCATCCTAAAAAAGTGGCTGTTGGACTCCATTAGTGTCCCACTAGTGCAAATCTATTTGCAGCACCTCTGCATTGCACACTCAAACTCATTGTTACTAAGCCATTATACTAGCAAACACTGAGTAAACTTAGTGGCATCTTAAAAGTGGCTGTTGGACTTCCATTAGTGTCCCACTAGTGCAAATCTATTTGCAGCACCACTGCATTGCACACTCAAGCTCATTGTTACTAAGCTATTACACTAGCAAACTGTGCTGCCATTTTAAAGGCCATTGTTTCATTGTCCGGGATAGTTATTGTTATTTGTTCTGCTGTCAATAAAGGTAGACAAGCGCTGCAATCTACACCACCTCTCAATTTTTACTACCACATTTTAAGTGCACAATCTTGTCGCAATGAAAATGAGTGGCAAAATGACAGATGCTGGTGGAAAGGGGAATTGGCGTGTTGGAAAAGGAAAAAAAAGGGTTTGTCCGTGGGGAAGGTGGCAAAGCTGCATTAACATCTGCTGAAGATAGACCATCTCCCAGCAAAAGTAAGATGTCTACTACTTACCGTGGACAATCCGATGTGCTCCCTTTTTTTGCGGACACGAACAACTGGAACAAAGGTAGATGATGGCCAAAATAAGAAAATGCTTGAATGGATCTCAAGTTGTCAAACAAGTGCCCTCTCCGCCACCTCAACTGCCGCATCCAAAAAACACCAGTCCTCTGAGTTGTCATCCCAATCACACTTGCTTTCTCCCAGCTCTGAAGTCTCCATCCGCCCTGCACAGTATGGTGAAACTGAGATGGCTGACTCTGCAGAACTGTTCAGTCACACTATAGCCTGGGAATCAGAGGTCTGCTCCCAAGCTACAGTGAGTACAGACCAGGAAATGGTCTGCAGTGATGCCCAGAACCTTTGTGACTCTGATTCAGGCCATGAGGACCAAGTTTCTGAGCATAATGTTGACCCTTATTCACAAACTGTAACACCTGTTGTTATAAACAATGAGGAACATACTGATGACAATGAGACGCAGATACCAGATTGGGATGACAACTTAAATATTGGTTCACGTAAGGAAGAGGCTCGGTCTGAGGGTGAGGGGAGTGCAAACACAACGCTTGATGAAGTAGTTCTAGATCCCACCTACTGTCAACCCACAGTCAGGCACTCGAGGAGGTCAACAGGCGGTGGAGGAGGATGCTACTGACGACGAAGTTACCTTGCGCTCTTCTGGACAGAGGAATAGTACTGGTAGCACGTCTACAACTGCATCCTCAGCCACCACTGTGCCTCTGAGCACTAGTCGGGGGGGCTCAGCAGGTCGCATGCCCCCCAAACTTGCCTAGCCTGGACCATTTTTGACATAGAAAAAGATCGCCCAAATCATGTGATATGTAAAATTTGTCATGATTCTGTTAGTAGAGGGCAAAACCTCAGTAGTTTGACAACTACTTCCATGAATCGTCACATGAATAAATATCATATGTCCCAGTGGGAAGCTCACCGTGCTGCAATGGGGTCTAGCGGAGCGAACCATCCACCGCCTGCCCCTTCATGTGCATCCGCGCGCTCTTCATCTTCTAGGACTGTGGGGACAGCTGTCACCTGGTTTTCCACGCACAACTTCCACCACTGTAACTGCAACAGGCAGTTTGCTTGGTAGGTAATCATTTGGTTTGGAAGGGGAAACAAGTGCGTGTGTACAGCTCTCTCAGACATCGATAGCATCAACGTTGGATGAAGGCAACATGATGTCTACGCCTGCACTTTCCTCACAAACCTGCATTTTTTCACGGACACCCTACTCACCACCGTCTACACACAGCAGCCAGATCTCTGTCCCTCAGATGTGGACAAATAAAAGGCTATTTCCTGCGACCGATGACAAAGCTAAGAGGTTGATTTTATCCCTCTGTAAGCTCTTGGCTACCGAAATGCTGGCTTTCCGCCTGGTGGACACACAGGATTTTAGAGACCTTATGTCTGTCGCTGTGCCCCAGTACCAGATGCCCAGTCGCCACTACTTCTCTAAGAAAGGTGTGCCTGCGCTACATCAGCATGTCGCACACAACATCACCGCTTCCTTGAGAAACTCTGTGTGTGAACGGGTGCATTTCACCACCGATACTTGGACCAGTAAGCAAGGACAGGGACGTTACATGTTGCTGACTGGGCACTGGGTAACTATGGTGATAGATGGTGAAGGGTCTGCTGCACAAGTCTTGCCATCCCCATGACTTGTGTGTCAATCCTCTGTCTGTCCAAGTTCCGCCACTGCTTCTGCCTCCTCCATCTCGTCTGGGTCCTCCACCTCCGCCCCAAGCCTGCCTGGTCAGGCCACCAGCATTGTAACTGCGCAGAAGGAATCACGCACCCCTCATTACTATGCTGGCAGCAGAGCGCAACGGCATCAGGTGGTCTTTAGCTTGAAATGTCTTGGAATTAAGAGTCACACAGCGGCTGAGTTGTGGGCAGCTCTGGAGACTGAGTTTAATAAATGGTTGTCTCCACTCAACCTGCAGCCTGGTAAGGCCGTGTGCGACGATGCTGCAAACCTGGGTGTGGCCCTTCGCCTGGGCAAGGTGACACACGTGCCTTGTATGACTCACGTGTTGAATCTTGTTATCCAGCAATTTTTAACACACTATCCCGGCCTAGATGGCCTTCTGAACAGGGCACGAAAACTGTCTGCTCACTTCCGCCGTTCAACCACCGGTGCTGAGCGACTTGCATCACTCCAGAAGTCTTTCGGCCTGCCGGTTCATCGCAATCTGAAATGCGATGTGCCGACACGCTGGAATTCGACTGTCCACATGTTACAGCGACTGTGGCAGCACCGTCGAGCCCTGGTGCAATACGTCATGACGTATAGCTTGGGCTAACGAGATGCAGAGGTGGGGCAGATCACCCTGATGGAGTGGTCTCACATCAAGAACCTTTTCAGAATTTTTTTAGACCATCCTTTGCAAGGCCACCAGAGACAACAAGTCTGACACATAGTCAACGGCTGGAGAGGATGATACAGGAGTATCTCCAAATGAACATTGATGCCATGACTTTGCAAAGGGAGCCTTGCTCATTTTGGGCTTTAAATCTTGAAAAATGGTCAGAGCTCTCCACTTACGCCTCGGAGATTTTATCGTGTCCAGCTGCCAGCGTTGTCTCTGAACGTTTCTTCAGTGCTGCTGTGTGTGTGCTGACAGATAAGCGCACGCGTCTGTCCAGTGACAATGTGGAGAGACTAACGTTCATCAAAATGAACAAGCTATGGATCCACAAAGAATTTACTACCCCTGTGTCATCCTGGGGAGAGTAAATGCTTGTGGATTTTGAATGTGCTTGATGCAAATCTACCTGTGAAGTGTACAACTGGGGCACAAGTGCTGCCACTAAAAGAGTGGGTGTGTGTGGGGCCCAGATTTTGGAAAAAAGGGAGACTCCGCTTGGCGTAACCTTGTGGTGTTTTACATGATTTTAGAAAGGCATGCCATGCCATGCCTATATCTGTGTCTCCTCCTCTTTTTCCTTGTCCAGCTCTTTTGTTTTCGCATGAGTATATGTCCTTGTCACTTTCCCATGTGTTTGTGTTCTGTTGTGAGTTGTTTGTCCCCTTTTGGACACCTTTGAGGGTGTTTTCTAGGTGTTTTTATGTGTTTGTGATGGCCTCCCATTGTTTCCTATGCGATTCGAGTGGTTCGCCGAACCGGTTCGCCAAACCGAACTCAAACGAGACCTCCGTTTGGCGAACCAAACTCGAGCCATACTGCGACCGGTTCGCTCATCTCTACTGATGATAGCATTAAGCGATTCTAGTCCTTGTGTTTTGTGATGCAGGTGCTGGTGAAATTCTGTCTGTTGTCTTCCCTTTCTTTAGTTTCCTTTTGATCATGTATTGTCTATACCTCTGTGAGTGATTGCAGTGCATTTGAGGTTTTTTTTTCCCCCCCATCTGTTTTTTGCTGTAAGATTATCCATTTCTGTCCCAGGACTCTCCTGAGTGGTGGGAAGGAGGCATCTAGATGAGGGTTGTACAGGAGCTAGGGCAAGGAAGGTGGTTGAAACATTGTCCCCTTCAGACGTACATTTGGGATCAGGATCAGCTAGTGGTCCCCTTGCCTGAAGGCCAGTTTAGGCTCCCCTGTGCCTAGTGATTCCATGACACCTGCTTTCTGATGCTTCAGGGGTATATGAAATCATGGGGACAAGTTTTTTTCGCAATCTGCGAATCAAAGCTCATAATGTTCAAATTGGCATGAAACCACAAATTCTCAGAAATTAAACCCAAACTCAATACTCCATAGCGGGCTTTACACGCAATTGCTAGCTATGTCGAGTGCGATAACACTCGTCGTACGGCCGATATGTGGTGATCACTGCCGTAGCGAACATTATCGCTACGGCAGCATCACACGCACATACCTGCTCTGCGACGTCGCTCTCGTTGGGGAACCGCATCCTTTCTAAGGGGGTGGGTCGTGCGGCGTCACAGCGACGTCATACGGCAGCCGTCCAATAGAAGCGGAGGGGTTGAGATGAGCGGGACGTAAACATCCCACCCACCTCCTTCCTTCCGCATTGCCGGTAGAGGTAGGTAAGGAGATGTTTTTTGCTCCTGCGGTGTCACACATAGCGATGTGTGCTGCCGCAGGATCGACAAACAACATTGCAAAAAAGCAGAAAATGATTTTTTATTTCAGGATGACCTCTCCACAGCAAATGATTTTGCCCTCTTTTGCTATCGTTTCGAATCGCTCTTAAGTTTTACACGCTGCGATATCGTTAATGACGCCAGATGTGCATCACAAACAACGTGCACCGACGATAATTTATTAACGATATTGTAGTGTGTAAAGCCTGCTGAAGAATTAATCTGATCATCTCTTTTTGTCTCCATCATGAAATATGAAAATGTGTAAGATATATTGACAACATATTAAACAGCTATTACTCTATTACTCTATGTATTTAACAGTTTTTTTTCATTCAGGTCACACATGGTTATTAGTATGTAGATTGTTCCATGAATCAGTCCAGGCCAAGTAGATAACTCTACTGTTTACTTTAAACCAATGCAAGGTGTGGAAATATGTGTTTTCAAAACATTTCTCAGTGACCTTACAATCTTACTGAAATGACCATTAAACTTTACCGTACATCCCAATACACTTTTCTTATAGTCCTTCAATAAGCTTTTAAAACAGTCTGCAAAGTAAATAAATCACAATTAGTGGAATTGTGGAATCCTATATTAGTACTAGAGATGAGCGAACCGGTACCAGTTCGGCTCGAGGTCGGTTCGCCGAACGGGGGTCCCGTTCGAGTTCGGCTCGTCGAACGTTCGACGAACCGAACTCAAACCGCATAGGAAACAATGGCAGGCAATCACAAACGCAGAAAAACACCTAGAAAACACCCTCAAAGGTGTCCAAAAGGTGACAAACAACTCACAACACAACACAAACACATGGGAAAGTGACAAGGACATATACTTATGCAAAAACAAAAGAGCTGGACAAAGAAAAAGAGGAGGAGACACAGATATAGGCATGGCACGCCCTTCTAAAGTCATGTAAAACACCACAAGGTGACTCCAAGCGGAGTCTCCCTTTTTTCCAAAAATTGTGCCCCACACACACCCACCCCTTCAGTGGCAGCAGTTGTGCCACAGTTGTACACTTCACAGCTAGATTTGCATCAAGCACATTCAAAAATACGCTATTCTTAACCGTCCCCAGGATGACACCAGGGTAGGTAGCAAAGTCTTTCCTGATCCCAGCTCTGTTCATCTTGGCTTCTTTTAAAAACACAGCAAGCAAGGGTTACTCCAAGCGGAGTCTCCCTTTTTTTCCAAAAATTGTGCCCCACACACACCCACCCATTCAGTGGCAGCACTTGTGCCCTAGTTGTACACTTCACAGCTAGATTTGCATCAAGCACATTCAAAAATATGCCATAATTAACTGTCCCCAGGATGACACCAGGGTAGGTAGCAAAGTCTTTCCTGATCCCAGCTCTGTTCATCTTGGCTTCTTTTAAAAACACAGCAAGCAAGGGTTACTCCAAGCGGAGTCTCCCTTTTTTCCAAAAATTGGGCCCCACACACACCCACCCCTTCAGTGGCAGCAGTTGTGCCCCAGTTGTACACTTCACAGCTAGATTTGCATCAAGCACATTCAAAAATACGCCATTCTTATCCGTCCCCAGGATGACAACGGGGTAGGTAGCAAAGTCTTTCCTGATCCCAGCTCTGTTCATCTTGGCTTCTTTTAAAAACAATGTAAGCAAGGGTTACTCCAAGCGGAGTCTCCCTTTTTTCCAAAAATTGGGCCACACAGACACCCACCCCATCAGTGGCAGCACTTGGGCCCTAGTTGCAAACAGGATGTTTTGATTTGCATCAAGCACAGTCAAAAATACGCCATAAATAACCGTCCCCAGGATGACACCAGGGTAGGTAGCAAAGTCTTTCCTGATCCCATCTCTGTTCATCTTGGCTTCTTTTAAAAACAATGTAAGCAAGGGTTACTCCAAGCGGAGTCTCCCTTTTTTCCAAAAATTGGGCCACACAGACACCCACCCCATCATTGGCAGCACTTGGGCCCTAGTTGCGAACAGGATGTTTTGATTTGCATCAAGCACATTCCAAATCCACAAGCATTTACTCTCCCCAGGATGACACAGGGGTAGTAAATTCCTTCTGGATCCATGACTTGTTCATTTTGATGAACGTCAGTCTGTCCACATTGTCACTGGACAGACGCGTGCGCTTATCTGTCAGCACACACCCAGCAGCACTGAAGACACGTTCAGAGACAACGCTGGCAGCTGGACACGACAAAATCTCCAAGGCGTAAGTTGCGAGCTCTGGCCATTTTTCTAGGTTTGAAGCCCAAAAGGAGCAAGGCTCCAGTTGCACAGTCATAGCATCGATGTTCATTTGGAGATACTCCTGTATCATCCTCTCCAGCCGTTGACTATGTGTCAGACTTGTTGTCTCTGGTGGCCTTGCAAAGGAGGGTCTAAAAAAATTATGAAAAGATTCCATAAAATTGCTGTTACCAGCACCAGATACGGTCCTACTGGTACGTGTAGACTGTTGAAGATGACGAGACCGTCCCATGTTTGTCAAGTTACAACTGGGAGATTCACTCCCTGCACCTGCACGGTTGTTTGGTGGAAAATCGGATCTAAGATCGAGTAACAGCTTCTGCTGATACTCTTGCATACGTGCGTCCCTTTCTATGGCTGGAATTATGTCACAAAATTTGGACTTGTACCGGGGATCTAATAGTGTGGCAAGCCAGTAGTCATCATCACTTCTAATTTTGACAATACGAGGGTCATGTTGGAGGTAGTGCAACAAGAAGGCACTCATGTGTCTTGCGCAGCCATGCGGACCAAGTCCACGCTGTGTTTGTGGCATAGAGGTGCTAACCGTTCTTTCTTCCTCTGACATCTCCCCCCAACCTCTTTCAACTGAAATTTGACCAAGGTCTCCCTCATCTGCTGAGTCTTCCATGTCCATGGACAGTTCGTCCTCCATTTCTTCATGTCCTCCTGCACCTTCCTCAACATCTCGCCTGCTACCATGCGCCCTTGTTGATCCCTGTCCCCCATGCTCCCATGCCTGGCGCCTTGGTGATGATGAACGTCTGGACCTTGGTGATGTTGTTGTGTCTTGCGCATATGAATCCTCCTGTAGTTCATCCCCTTCCTGTTGTCCCACCCCCTGACTCCGAATAGTGTTTAGCATGTGCTCCAGCATGTAAATGACTGGAATCGTCGTGCTGATAATGGCATTGTCAGCGCTAAACATATTCGTCGCCATGTCGAAACTGTGCAGAAGGGTGCAAAGGTCCTTGATCTGAGACCACTCCATCAGGGTGATCTGCCCCACCTCTGCATCTCGTTGGCCCAGGCTATACGTCATGACGTATTGCACCAGGGCACGGCGGTGCTGCCACAGTCGCTGTAACATGTGGAGAGTTGAATTCCAGCGTGTCGCCACATCGCATTTCAGGCGATGAACCGGCAGGCCGAAAGACTTCTGGAGCGATGCAAGTCGCTCAGCTGCGGCGCTTGAACGGCGGAAGTGAGCAGACAGTTTTCGTGCCCTGTTCAGAAGGCCATCTAGGTCGGGATACTGTGTTAAAAATTGCTGCACGACAAGGTTCAACACGTGAGCCATACAAGGTACGTGTGTCACCTTGCCCAGGCGAAGGGCCGCACCCAGGTTTGCAGCATTGTCGCACACGGCCTTACCAGGCTGCAGGTTGAGTGGAGACAACCATTTATTAAACTCGGACCACAGAGCTGACCACAACTCCTCAGCTGTGTGACTCTTATTCCCAAGACATGTCAAGCTAAAGACCGCCTGATGCCGTTGCGCTCTGCTGCCAGCATAGTAATGAGGGGTGCGTGATTCCTTCTGCGCAGTGAGAACGCTGGTGGCCTGACCAGGCAGGCTTGGGGCGGAGGTGGAGGACCCAGATGAGGTGGAGGATGCAGAAGCAGTGGCGGAACTTGGACAGACAGAGGATTGACACACAAGTCGTGGGGACGGCAAGACTTGTGCAGCAGACTCTTCACCATCTATCACCATAGTTACCCAGTGCCCAGTCAGCGACATGTAACGTCCCTGTTAATGCTTACTGGTCCAAGTATCGGTGGTGAAATGCACCCGTTCACACACAGAGTTTCTCAAGGAAGCGGTGATGTTGTGTGCGACATGCTGGTGTAGCGCGGGCACACCTTTCTTAGAGAAGTAGTGGCGACTAGGCATCTGGTACTGGGGCACAGCGACAGACATAAGGTCTCTAAAATCCTGTGTGTCCACTAGGCGGAAAGGCAGCATTTCTGTAGCCAACAGCTTACAGAGGGATAGAGTCAACCTCTTAGCTTTGTCATGGGTCGCAGGAAATGGCCTTTTATTTGTCCACATCTGAGGGACAGAGATCTGGCTGCTGTGTGTAGATGGTGTTGAGTAGGGTGTCCCTGGAAAAATGCAGGTTTGTGAGGAAAGTGCAGGCGGAGACATGATGTTGCCTTCATCCAAAGTTGGTGCTATCGATGTCTGAGACAGCTGTACACACTCACTTGTTTCCCCTTCCAAAACAACTGACGACCTACCAAGCAAACTGCCTGTTGCGGTTACAGTGGTGGAAGTTGTGGGTGGAAAAACAGGTGTGACAGCTAACCCCACAGTCCTAGAAGACGACGAGCGCGCGGATGCACTGGAAGGGGCAGGCGGTGGATGGTTCGCTCCGCTAGGCCGCATTGCAGCACGGTGAGCTTCCCACCGGGCCATATGATATTTATTCATGTGACGATTCATGGAAGAAGTTGTCAAACTGCTGAGGTTTTGAACTCTACTAAGAGAACAATGACAAATTTTACAGATCACATAATTTGGGCGATCTTTTTCTATGTCAAAAAAGGACCAGGCTAGGCAAGGCTTAGAGGCCATGCGACCTGATGATCCACCCCGAATAATGCTCAGTGGCAGAGTGGTGGCTGAGGATGCAGTTGTAGACGTGCTACCAGTACTCCGACTCTGTCCAGGAAGGCGCAAGGTAACTTCGTCATCAGTTGCATCCTCCTCCACCACCTCTGTTGACCTCCTCGAGTGCCTGACTGTGGGTTGACAGTAGGTGGGATCTAGAACTTCATCATCAATTGTTGTGTTTGCACTCCCCTCCCCCTCTGACCGAGCCTCTTCTTGCCCTGACCGAATATTTAAGTTGTCATCCCAATCGGGTATCTGAGTCTCATCTTCATCAGTATGTTCCTCATTGTCTATAACCACAGGTGTTACAGTTTGTGACAAAGGGTCAACATTATGCTCCGAAACTTTGTCCTCACGGCCTGAATCAGAGTCAGAAAGGTTCTGGGCATCACTGCAGACCATTTCCTGTTCTGTACTCACTGTAGCTTGGGAGCAGACCTCTGATTCCCAGGCTATAGTGTGACTGAACAGCTCTGCAGACTCAGCCATCTCAGTTCCACCATACTGTGCAGGGCTGATGGAGACTTCAGAGCTGGGAGAAATCAAGTTTGATTGGGATGACAACTCAGAGGACTGGTGTTTTTTGGATGCGGTACTTGAAGTGGCTGAGAGGGCACTTGTTGGACCACTTGAGATCCATTCAAGCATTTTCCTTTTTTGCCCATCATCTACCTTTGTTCCTGTTGTTCGTGTCCGTAAAAAAGGGAGCACATCGGATTGTCCACGGTAAGTAGTAGACATCCTACTTTTGCTGGTAGATGGTCTATCTTCAGCAGATGATAATGGAGCTTTGCCACCTTCCCCACGGACAAAACCTTTTTTGCCTTTTCCACCACGCCTCTTCCCCTTTCCACCAGCATCTGTCATTTTGCCACTCATGTTGATTGCGACAAGATTGTGGACTGAAAATGTGGTAGTAAAAATTGAGAGGTGGTGTAGATTGCAGTGGTGGTCTAGCTTTATTAACAGCAGAACTACGGCCCTTAAACTGGCAGCAAAAATTGCTAGTATAATGGCTTAGTTATAATGAGTTGGAGTGTGCAATGCAGGCAGACTCGCTCTGCAAATGTCTTTGCACTTGTGGGACTATAGCAAAGTCCAATAGCCACAGATAGGATGCCACTAAGTACACTGAGTGTTTGCTAGTATAATGGCTTAGTTATAATGAGTTGCAGTGTGCAATGCAGGCAGACGCGCTCTGCAAATGTCTTTGCACTAGTGGGACTATAGCAAAGTCCAATAGCCACAGATAGGATGCCACTAGGTACACTGAGTGTTTGCTAGTATAATGGCTTAGTTATAATGAGTTGGAGTGTGCAATGCAGGCAGACGCGCTCTGCAAATGTCTTTGCACTAGTGGGACTATAGCAAAGTCCAATAGCCACAGATAGGATGCCACTAGGTACACTGAGTGTTTGCTAGTATAATGGCTTAGTTATAATGAGTTGGAGTGTGCAATGCAGGCAGACGCGCTCTGCAAATGTCTTTGCACTAGTGGGACTATAGCAAAGTCCAATAGCCACGTATAGGATGCCACTAGGTACACTGAGTGTTTGCTAGTATAATGGCTTAGTTATAATGAGTTGGAGTGTGCAATGCAGGCAGACGCGCTCTGCAAATGTCTTTGCACTAGTGGGACTATAGCAAAGTCCAATAGCCACGTATAGGATGCCACTAGGTACACTGAGTGTTTGCTAGTATAATGGCTTAGTTATAATGAGTTGGAGTGTGCAATGCAGGCAGACGCGCTCTGCAAATGTCTTTGCACTAGTGGGACTATAGCAAAGTCCAATAGCCACAGATAGGATGCCACTAGGTACACTGAGTGTTTGCTAGTATAATGGCTTAGTTATAATGAGTTGGAGTGTGCAATGCAGGCAGACGCGCTCTGCAAATGTCTTTGCACTAGTGGGACTATAGCAAAGTCCAATAGCCACAGATAGGATGCCACTAGGTACACTGAGTGTTTGCTAGTATAATGGCTTAGTTATAATGAGTTGGAGTGTGCAATGCAGGCAGACGCGCTCTGCAAATGTCTTTGCACTAGTGGGACTATAGCAAAGTCCAATAGCCACAGATAGGATGCCACTAGGTACACTGAGTGTTTGCTAGTATAATGGCTTAGTTATAATGAGTTGGAGTGTGCAATGCAGGCAGACGCGCTCTGCAAATGTCTTTGCACTAGTGGGACTATAGCAAAGTCCAATAGCCACAGATAGGATGCCACTAGGTACACTGAGTGTTTGCTAGTATAATGGCTTAGTTATAATGAGTTGGAGTGTGCAATGCAGGCAGACGCGCTCTGCAAATGTCTTTGCACTAGTGGGACTATAGCAAAGTCCAATAGCCACAGATAGGATGCCACTAGGTACACTGAGTGTTTGCTAGTATAATGGCTTAGTTAAAATGAGTTGGAGTGTGCAATGCAGGCAGACGCGCTCTGCAAATGTCTTTGCACTAGTGGGACTATAGCAAAGTCCAATAGCCACAGATAGGATGCCACTAGGTACACTGAGTGTTTCCTAGTATAATGGCTTAGTTATAATGAGTTGGAGTGTGCAATGCAGGCAGACGCGCTCTGCAAATGTCTTTGCACTAGTGGGACTATAGCAAAGTCCAATAGCCACAGATAGGATGCCACTAGGTACACTGAGTGTTTCCTAGTATAATGGCTTAGTTATAATGAGTTGGAGTGTGCAATGCAGGCAGACGCGCTCTGCAAATGTCTTTGCACTAGTGGGACTATAGCAAAGTCCAATAGCCACGTTTAGGATGCCACTAGGTACACTCAGTGTTTGCTAGAATAATGGCTTAGTTATAATGAGTTGGAGTGTGCAGAGGACAGGAGGGTACAGTGCCAGGATTGTGGGGCTCTTGGTAGAGGAAAGGAAGCCTGCCTTTCTATTCCCTCCTAATAGGGAAATGGAGGGAGGAAATCCCTGACCTTGGCTACACAGACGCTGTCGCTGTTTTCAGGACCTGTCACCTTAACTCTGACCCTGCCGGTTTGAGCCCTTAAAAGGAATGATAGAAAGTGTTATCCCTATGCTGTCCAGCGCTGTGTATGGAGCGCATACAGCTGTATCGGCGATAGGACTCAGGAGGACGGAGCTGCGACAGTGATGTCTGACACCAAAGACGCAGAAGAGATAATGGCGTCCTGGAGGAAAATGTCCGGTTTTATAATGCAGGGACATGTGACATGGACATCCTATCACACATGCCGTTGCTTCTCTGGCTAAAAGTCCACTTAGCTGTGTGTGTGTCTGGGATTGGCTGACATGCTGGCCCGCCCCACTATACATGCGCGCTTAGGGAAGGAAGACAAGGAAAAAAAAAAAAATGGCGATCGCCATTATAGAAACAGCAGTGATCTGAAGGCGCTGTTCCCACACACTATACACTGAAATGTCATAATAGTGTGAGTCACAGAGTGACTTACACTATTACAGCAGAAACCAAGATAGGATTTAGCTGTTTTTTTGCTGCTAGAACCGTACTCGAACGTTTCTAGAACTATCGAGCTTTTGCAAAAAGCTCGAGTTCTAGTTCGATCTAGAACAGGCCCCAAAATCACTCGAGCCTAGAACTGGAGAACCTCGAACCACGAACCGCGCTCAACTCTAATTAGTACAATACTGAATTTGGGAACTATTCTACTGCTACCTGTTCCTGGACAATTGGTGTTGGTATACTGGATTGTATGCTTCTGCTACCAATTGCTATTTATTTTATTCACATATTTATTACTTCATGCATATTTCATTAAGCTGAGAAGAGGTATTAAAGAAACAACACAGCTGGAACATGCTGCACTTGAAAAAAGAATCCAAAGAAGAAAAGTGTAAGAAATTAAAGTGAATGTGAAGTGTAATATGCGATGCATACTCATTTTTTATTGATTTACATCCAATAAAGTAAACAAGAATGGTAGAAAAATCTGCAAAATACATATCATTTTTTTCAAAAACAGGACGTCTGAAATCACCTCTAACACCTTAATCCAGTATGACATTTGATAGATGCCACTTTTAGCTGTCAATCTCTGACGCTGTTTTTAATAATGCTATTGCCCATGCTTGGACTGTGTAGCAATGGCAGCCAGGGTCCTGCTAAAAGCCCTAGTTGTTACCATCTCGGCTGAGCTTCAAAAGAGACCGCCATTTTTTCTAAATACTGCAATACTATGGTATTGCAGATTATAATATGAGCAATGGGATCTCAGAAAAATTGTTATAGATGAAATTAAGAATAAATAGGTTTTCAACCATTAAAACAACATAATAAACACAAAAATCCTAATTACTGTTCATTTATCCTATAAAAATAAAAAATAAAAAGAAATCACAAAAGTATTGCTATGTCCATAATATTGTGGTCTATCAAAAGATAAATCACTTAACCCATACTGTAAAAGCTGGAACAGGAAAAGCAAACACCAGAAATGATACCAATAAAACTTTTAGCTAGGCATTTAAAAGACTGTACAAATTCTCACACAGCTCAATCAACAGAAATGGAAAAACATTACTGGTCATAGAAAATGGTGGCACAAATCAAAAATTTTGTTTTATATTTTTTTGTTATTTTTCATCACTTTAATAATAATAATAATAATAATAATAATAATAATAATAATATGCAAATTGAGTATTCTTCATTCTTGTAATCATACTGATCTGGACAATCATATGTCCTGGTCAGTTTTAATGCCAAGTTAACGGTGTAAAAGCTATATCCAATATATGATCTATCACTTTTTTTCTGAAAAAAAAAAATATTTTTATAATTCTAAACTGGTGGGAGATAGAAAAGATCACAAATTTTTATGCAAATATGCCATAATCCATACAGTTTTTATTACCCAATGTTATAACCCAATATAACATGTGATATTTCAACTATATAACAGCTTTATAAAATCATGTTTGTTTTCAGCTAAATGAATCCAAGGCTGAACCTGCAGATATTGCTAGAACGTTCTGTAGGATATTATAAATTAGGTAGGATCTTCTAACAGAAGTGAGGCAACTCAAGGTCTCTTGCGCTTGAATTATCCTTCAGAAATAATTATTTTTTCCATTTTAATTGTTGAAGTATTTAGTCTGAGTATATGTAAAAACGTCATTGGCTGTGAGCCAAATTTTCGATTTAGATAATCAACCCTTTTGCATTAAGTCAGATCCTTCTAATAGTCATAGGGGTCCAGTGCTCTTTATATCTTATCTTTATCCATCTCTTTTAGTTCTAGCATTTATTCTAAATACTTTGTCCTTTTATTCAAATCCCTTTTGAAGAAGGATGTTTTGCTTGGAATAGAAATGTCCATGTCTCACCAAAATTTTAGATTTTTTAACTCAAGAAAACTAGTATAACATATTTAAAAACACTCCCCCCTGTGTTATCCTTGTTGCCATGGTGAAAGTTATCCAATAAAAAACTTTGACTAAATAGTGTTATTTTATTATCTTTATATAGTTTTGAAGTTGGAGCATTGCTATAAAAATACTATATATATGTATATAAAAGGGTTGTTTTATCAATTCACTTCTATATAGCATGTGAAAGTACTTTGATTTGCTTTCATACACAGAAGGTCATTGTAATAGCATCCAACCGTGTTAATTGTACAATGGTCAAAGTCATATAGAAAACCACTTCTTATGAACTCTCCTGCAGGTATAACAAATACATGTGTCAGATTCTTTACACTTACCTTTAAATTACATTTTAAAAGAGCATTTCTGACCACTGGCCACATGTGTGCTGATAATGACCAATTTTAGCTTTTGTACTTGATGGAGAGAACATGTACAGTTTTTCACGCAACATGATTTATTCAAGTGGATTAGCTCAATAAAGAAAGCCAACATGAGAGTGACAGGGGGATATTTAGTCTAAATGTGCTTTTAATGTGTATACGTAGAGAAAGAATTTCATGTGCCATGCTGTTACTAGTGACCATTTGAAATGCAGAAAATCATACACTACATGAAATGAACAAGGGAAAGACATCCTGAAAAGTATCATAAATCAAAAAACTCATGATTATTCGTTTTATTATTAATGTTAATATAACATGTATCAAACATAAATTGCAACATGTAAAAGTCAGGAACACATTTTGAAGAACACTGAAGAGTGTTTTGACTATAAAGCATGAAATACATCAAAGTACCCTGAAATACAAGTTTGTTTTATTGTTAGCATTTGTGATTCCTGGGATTTCCATTCTGCAGCTGACTTGTGTCATAGGCTCCAGTAAAAGCCTTCAAAACAAATCTCATTATTTTTTTAAAATTCAAATTATAGTGATTGTAGCTTTATTTATTTTGGCAGCATGGCAGAATACATATCTGACAATGAATTGTGATTTTGAGTTATGATATAAACGAATATGCAAATTTGAAATGAGTCTGAGTGTTTGATTAATATGACCTTGTAGCTGTAATGTAAATATATATATATATGTATATATATATATATATATATATATATATATACACATACTAATAGCTGGCTAAGGCCGGTTTCCTACATTAAAGGGACTGTATCGTCTAATTTCTTTTTTTTTGTATGCCAAGTCAGCTAACAATATTATTATAAGTGTGTAACAACTATTTTCTTAATGTATTTCAACTTTTAAATATGTAAAATAAAACTTTTATATTAAAAATACTTATAATTGCCAGTAGGGGGAGCATCTTCCTGTGTACACATCCAAAAGCTATAGTAATCCTTAGTAGAATTACGATAGCTGCAAATTTGGGCAGTCACTAGATGACATGACTATTCTCCTCCCCTTTTGGGTGTTACACTGCACCCAAAAGGGGAGGAGGTGTATTTCATAGTAATGTGTCGCCATTTTCTGGGTGACTGTATATGAATTGTACAGCTCCACCCGGAAGTAAAGCGGAAACACATTTATACATATATATACAGACTGCGGTCATTAGTCTCCCGTGCGGTCATCAGTCTCCCGTGCGGGCGGCAGGCCCGCTCCCGCTCGGCCTGCACTCCCGTGCGGCCGGCAGGCCCGCTCCCATGGGGTCAGTCTCCCGTGCGGGCGGCAGGCCCGCTCCCGTGCGGTCATTAGTCTGCCGTGCGGCCGCAGGCCCGCTCCCGTGCGGCCGGCAGGCCCGCTCCCGTGGGGTCACCAGTCTCACTCCCGTGCGGGCAGCAGGCCTGCTCCCGTGTGGGCGGCAGGCCCGCTTCCGTGGGGTCACCAGTCTCACTCCCGTGCGGACAGCAGGCCCGCTCCCGTGCGGGCGGCAGGCCCGCTCCCGTGAACAGTAGAAAAAAAAAAAAAGACATACTCACCTGTCTGCAGACTCCCGGTGCCATGCCTGCTCCCATCTCCTCTTATGGTACCGCCGCTGCGGCTGTGTGCCGGCTTCAAGGCTCATCCGATGGATGCAGGACCTGGCGAAGAATCACCTAATGCAGTCACCTGACGCATCAGCTGATCGCAAGTCGCGCGGTGACTCCGGCTTTTTACCGCCCGGCTATCAGCTGATGCCGTCAGGAGACTATCAGCTGATCACCGGCAGCTCCTGCAGCGATCGGACAGGAGGCAGCACGTAAGTGTGTAGGGTTTTTTTTTCACTGATGCTTCAGCTGATTGTATAAACAGCTTTTATACAATCAGCTGATGTGTGATGTGATTCACATCCTTTATCCTGACACAACATCTGATCGGTATGCCTTCCAGCAAACCGATCAGATGATATTGTACGGCGCGGGACCCTTGACCCAGGATTACTGCGGAGGGGGGTTCTTTATTTCAATAAAGATGGAGTCACTAATTGTGTTGTGTTTTATTTCTAATAAAAATATTTTTGTGTGTTGTGTTTTTTTTTATCTTTACTAGAAATTCATGGTGGCCATGTCTAATATTGGCGTGACACCATGAATTTCGGGCTTAGGGCCAGCTGATAATATAAAGCTAGCCCTAACCCCATTATTACCCATCGAGCCACCCGGCATCAGGGCAGCTGGAAGAGTTGGATACAGCGCCAGAAGATGGCTCTTCTAAGAAAGCGCCATTTTCTGGGGTGGCTGCGGACTGCAATACGCAGCACGGGTGCCCAGAAAGCTTGGGTACTCTGCACTGCATAGTCCAATCCCCAGCTGACTAGTTGTACCTGGCTCGACTCAAAAACTGGGTGAAGCCCACGTCTTTTTTTTATTTTAATTATTTCATGAAAGTCATGAAATAATTTAAAAAAAAGGGATTCACTATATTTTTGGTTCACAACCTGGTACAAATAGGCAGCTGGGGGTTTGGGGCAGCCCGTATCTGCCTGCTGTACCTGGCTAGCATACAAAAATATGGCGAAGCCCATGTCATTTTTTTGGGGGGCAAAAAACTACTGCATACAGTCCTGGATGGAGGATGCTGAGCCTTGTAGTTCTACTCCCCCTGCCTGTCCCTCCAGCATACAGTCCTGGATGGAACATGCTGAGCCTTGTAGTTCTGCAGCTGTCTGCTCTTCTGCATACACTAGTGGAGAATGAAGAACATATTGAAGAAGGAAATGTCAGACATTTTATCTTTTTTTATTTTTTAAACAATCTTTAATGGCATTGTTCAATGATAAAAACGCTTAAAAACGCAGTGAGGAAAAACGCAGCAAAAAAAGCGATAAAAAAACATGCGTTGTTGCCGCGGTTATTTGCAACAGGTGCTTTTTTGCACGTTATTTACTACAAAAAACGCACAAAAAAGCAGCAAAGCAGTGTGTGAACCTAGCCTTACTTTCAGTTACAGTTTAGTGATGAGGGGGTGTCATATAGACGCCTGCCATCAGTAAACTATGACTTATTGGCAGCTATGGGCTGCTGCCATTAACTCCTTTATTACCTCGATTGCCACCGCATCACGGCAACGAGAAGACCCGTGAAAAGTCCAGCACTGTCACATCTAATGGATGCGGCCATTACGGGTGGCTGCTGGATGATATTTTTAGGCTGGGGGGCTCCCCATAACGTGGGCCTCCCCAGCCTGAGAATACCAGCCCCCAGCTGTGATGCTTTATCCTGGCTGATTAGAAAAATTGGGGCGGACCGCACGCTGTTTTCGATAATTTTTTTGGTTTACTGTACGCTATGGACCCGCCCACCAGCAGCTGTGATTGGTTTGGTTGCACTGAGACAGCTGTCACTCAGCATTGGGGTGTGTCTGCCTGCAACCAATCACAGCCAACGATGAGCAGGGAAGGAGTGAATACTAGATGGAATAATGAGCCGGCTTTGGAAGATGAAAGCCACCGCCGTGAGAGCAGTGTGACAGCCGCCCGGTCATCGGTGAGAATGAAGCGCTTGCTCCTACCTTTTTGGGGCAGATTCTATTCCCCATAAACTTTATATGGGGAGCAGCATCCGGCCAGATACCGGGGATCAATCCTCTGCCGACCCACAGTCTGCGGGTGATTGGTCTGTCAGCCCTCGAAACTGCAGGGACCTGAGTAAAGGAATTTTCATGCAATTGTTTTAGCTGCGGGAATCCCGCAGCAAAACATGCAGCTGTCAAGATCTGCATAGTGCGCACTGCATTTTTTTCCCATAGGTTTTGCTGGTGATTCACTGCAGAGATGTTATGGCTATGTCCGCACGTTGCTTTTTACCTGCTTTTTACCTGCTTTTTTGCTGCTTTTTCAACTGCAGCGTTTAATGCCAAAATGGTTGTGTTCTGCTTTTCAAGCAAAGTCTGTGGGAATTTGGGATTCTTGTCCGCACTATGCAGTTCAAACTGCAGCCTTTTTGTTACAGAACTTTGGTCAAAAACTCAGCTTTGCAGTGCAAAACCCAAATGGCAAAAACAACTGACATGTTGGCATTAAACGCTGCAGTTGAAAAAGCAGCAAAAAAGCAGGTAAAAAGCAGGTAAAAAGCAACATGCGGACATAGCCTATGAATGTTTTCTGCAGCGAAACATGCAGCAAAACCGCAGGAAATCCGCGGAAAAAAACGGCAAGTGCGTATAGAGTCTTATACATATATACAGTGACTATTACACATATATATACAGACTGCGGTCATAGCACCCACATATATACACTGACTGTTACACATACAGTATACGCTGTATGGCACTGTATGGTGGCTCAGTAGTTAGCACTGTACGGTGGCTCAGTAGTTGGCATTGTATGGTGGCTCTGAATGGTGGCTCAGTAGTTGGCACTGTATGGTGGCTCTGTATGGTGGCACTGCATGGTGGCTCAGTAGCTAGCACTGTACGGTGGCTCAGTAGTTGGCACTGTATGGTGGCTCAGTAGTTGTATCTCTAGTTGGCACAGTACGGTGGCTCAGTAGTTGGCACAGTACGGTGGCTCAGTAGTTGGCACAGTACGATGGCTCAGTAGTTGGCACAGTACGGTGGCTCAGTAGTTGGCACTGTACGGTGGCTCAGTAGTTGGCACTGTACGGTGGCTCTGTAGTTGGCACTGTACGGTGGCTCAGTAGTTGGCACTATATGATGGATAAGGGTAGGATTAGATACACAGCTGTGCAGACAGCATCACACAGGAGAGAAATACACAACTCAGCACACAGTATCACACAGGAGAGGATTAGATACACAGCTCAGCACACAGTATCACACAGGGTAGGATTAGATACACAGTATCACACAGGGGAGGATTAGATACACAGCTCAGCACACAGTATCACACAGGGGAGGATTAGATACACAGCTCAGCAGACAGTATCACACAGGGGAGGATTAGATACACAGCTCAGCAGAAAGTATCACACAGGAGAGGATTAGATACACAGCTCAGCACACAGTATCACACAGGGGAGGATTAGATACACAGCTCAGCACACAGTATCACACAGGGGAGGATTAGATACACAGCTCAGCACAAAGTATCACACAGGAGAGGATTAGATACACAGCTCAGCACACAGTATCACACAGGGGAGGATTAGATACACAGCTCAGCACACAGTATCACACAGGGGAGGATTAGATAAACAACCATGCAGACAGTATCACCAGTACACACAGGGTAGCAAGCGGAAGGGTTGACACACACACACACACACACGAACGTGGACAGGGCTGAGGACAGCTGGGGGAGGGAGGGGGTTTCATTACAGACGGTAACGGCAGGGGGCTGGTGAGAGCAGAGGGAGGACACACACACCGGAGGCCGCCAGAACGGGGCTGGGGACAGCGGAGGGACGTGATTTAATAACAGACGGTAACGGCAGGGGGCTGGTGAGAGCACAGGGAGGACACACACCGGCGGCCGCCAGAACGGGGCTGGGGACAGCGGAGGGACGTGATTTGATAACATACGGTAATGGCAGGGGGCGGGGGCTGGTGAGAACAGAGGGAGGGTTTGTGTGATAGGTAACGGGGGGGAGTGGAGGCGTACCGGACTTACATCCCGGCGGTTGACAGGTGTAAAGTGGCGCAAAGAGCATGGATTGAATCTCCACAAAAATGGCGCTGAAATCTGCCCTTTGCTGTGATATGGACAGCCCAGGGGGCGCGTCCAGATCACAGCATATACTCACTGTAACGGTACACATAGGGTTGGATAGCGACCACTATTCTCTATGCACAGGGGCTGCCATTAAGCAGTGTGGAACTGTCGTTACACACACAGCAAATCCAACATGGCCCACAGTGCATACAGTAAAATTAGAATTACATAAAAACTAAATAAGCTATGAATTTCATTTTGAATTAGAAATACTTCATTTCAGAATCACTTATTTTGATAAAAAAAACTAAAAAAACGCAATACAGTCCCTTTAAGCACTTTGCCGCTTTGCCGGATCCATCACACTCCAGTACCGTGCAATACAGTACAATGGCATCGCGGCAAGCTCTTGTCACATGTTCTCATGTGACCAGAGCATGTGACCGGAGCTTGCCGCGATGCCATTGTACTGTATTGCACGGTACTGGAGTGTGATGGATCCAGTTTGGACACACCTTCTCATCCAAAGAGTTTTCTTTATTTTCAGGACTCTGAAAATTGTAGATTCACATTGAAGGCATCAAAACTATGAATTAAAACATGTGGAATGCAATACTTAATAAAGTGTGAAACAACTGAAAATATGTCTTATATTCTAGGTTCTTCAAAGTAATCACCCTTTGACTGTGGAGTCCAGGTCATCTGGCGTAACACCTCATCACTCTCCTTCTTAGTCAAGTAGCCTTTACACAGACTGGAGGTGTGTTTGGGGTCATTGTCCTGTTGAAAAAAAAATGAAGGTCCAACTAACTGCAAACCGGATGGAATAGCATGCCGCTGCAAGATGCTGTGGTTGGCATGCTGGTTCGGTATGCCTTCAATTTTGAAATTGTCTCTCCAGGACAGGAGACAAACTCTAGCGCAGCACCACCTATTGGAAGTAGCAATCCTAACAGTTAAATGTGGATTTTTAACAATCCTTTACATATAACTTAGGAAATATATGCCAGATCAGAATCCCAATTTCCAGACACAGTGTTTTGGGGTGCTTGCCCCTCGTCAGTGCAAAGTATGGGATGTCTGATCTGGCTCATGAGAAGCTTTGTGGGGACCATGGGGGAACACTATTCTCCTTATGGAAACTTTGCAAGCCAGTCTGGCTGCCAGTAAAGTAAGGAGACTTATAGCTGCAATGCCCCTATGCAAAATATTCAAATTGTCTCTGCAGGACAGGAGACAAACTCTAGCGCAGCACCACCTATTGGAAGTAGCGATCCTAAAAGTTAAATGTGGATTTTTAACAATCCTTTACATTTAACTTAGGATATATATGCCAGATCAGAATCCCAATTTGCAGACACGGTGTTTCGGGGTGCTTGCCCCTGCAGTACATACTCTGTGGGACAAAAGGCACTGCATGTAGATGAGAAGAGGGTGGACATTTCAGCAAGACAATGATCCCAAACACACAGCCAATGAAACTTTTAATTTCAAAGAAAGAAAAGAAAAAAAAATAATGCTGCTAGAATGGCCCAGCAAAACACCTGACCTGAATCCAATCACACCTGAGCAATTCATGAGACTAGTTTCTCTACGTGGGTGTCATGTGCTGTTCTGCTCTAATCTTATCAAGTGTCTTGGTGTCTTCACACTCTGTTCACACAGCTGAGTCTAACACAACACCTGGTGCTGTTTAGTTACTCTGTCAGAGCTTAAGGTTGTGTGGCGCCCCTGACCTGGTCAGGCACCACTGAGTACTGCACCCATGCTGGGGCAGTACTTCCAGGTAATCCTAAGGGCTGGAATAGGGTGTGTACGCACAGACACATAGCAACCAGGTCTCCCACAACTTGAGAGGGGACCCTTGGGTAGACTCAAGTGGGGGCTTGCCTCCACATCTCATCAAGGGGTGTAGTGGAGGGGCTGGAAGCTAAGTTGCAAAGGCTGTAAGAAAGGAGGTGGAGCGAGTCAGTCTGATAGCAGTGAACACGGTTGCTAGGAGACGCAGTCACGCACACCCGCTAGTCAGACCTTGCACGTGAAGTAGCTGTTAGCTGGGGAGAACGGTTCCCAGTCAGTCAGAAAGATGCTGAGGGAGTCTGTCGGTCGAGTACGGGGACTCCTGGTGACTAGGCACATACGGGATACATGTTCCCAGAGCAGGCTCAAGTTTAACTACCTGCTAAACCTGCCAGTGAGGGGAACCACAAGTCCCTCACCAACCATCTAGAGTCCGAGCCTCAGCAGCAACGAGGAGGCCCATAAGAGGGATCGAGCCTGGAGCCATCTCACTTGGTCCACGCTGCCGGCAAACGGGCCAAAAAGGGGAATAAAAAGGCAGTAGTGACTTCCCTGGATGAATCCCACGGTACTTCAAGTCAGGGGTTATCCGAAACAAGAAGTGTGTGAGGTTTTCTGACTTCTTGCCTTGTTTTGTCATTTTGCTTTAATCTGTTTTTTCTTCATTGGCCATATTGCTTCCTTTTCTGTTGCCCTCTCCTTTGCTCTCAGTCAATATGGATTCCTCAGTTTCTATGTTCCCGCCCTGTTCCCTGCAAATTACCTTCTTAAGCCATCTCAGCTGATGGACCAGTGCTTCTGAATCCTGTTTGCAGTCTGCCTGTAACCTGATCTCCTGAAGTCTTTGGAAGAACTACTTTTCTGCCATCCTCTGTTTTCGATCCCTGGAACTTGTGTCCACACAGGAACCTTTCTGCTCTGCCATGGACATTTACAAGTACAGTAAGAGAGACTGAATTATACTTTGACACTTCTGCTGAACTTTGAGGATCCATTCCTGATTAATTTGTTCCCAGCCTCTGCACCCTGCAACTGTTTAACCCTTCATGTTTTGTGCACTTACTTGTATGAAGTAATACAAGAACTGTTTAGCAAACCTGTGTCTCTGAGTTTCCCTTGTACCCTTGCACTAGACTCTATACAAACAGTATTTAATACCTTACAAAGTGCTAGGAAGGCGAGTTAATGGTTACCCTTAGACCAGCCTAAAGGATACCTGGTTTCACCTGGTTTAATCTCAGCATCGCCTGGGTACCTCACAAAACATCCAAAAGTGAGAAAAGATCAGTTGCAAGACATGTTGGACTGAGACTGAGTTATTCTGGGACCTGTTGTTCTACCCACCCGAGCCCCTGGGGCCAGCCTCGCTCACAGGAGGCCACACTATCCGACTGCAGACTCCATCAGCCCCAGATGTTCGTTAAATCTGCAGTGGCGATCACACATATCCCTGACCGCAAACCATGAGTGGTGTCACGAGTCATATACATACACAACACACAAACCTGTTCCCAGAAATACCAAAAGAAGACCCTGTGGCATCCCTGAAGGTGGATTGATGTCCCAGGGGCGACTACTGCAGGTGGGCTTCACAGTTGACCGGTTTTGTGCTCACTGGTGGTCGGGCTAGCAGACGTTAATTACTCCTGGCTTGTGAATTGCTGCTAAATGGTTGCTAAAGACATATCACAGCTTCTTCCACCCCTGAAACCTTGTCCTTCATGCTGATTATAGCTCTAGCTTTGTTCCAGTGATACTGGTCTTTGTGCATGGTGATCCAGTATTTGGTGAACTATTGTATGCTTTTTGGGGTGCTTTGGAAATATAATTGTTGTTTGTTTATTTCCTTACTGTACTTTACTTCTCCATGCGCATGTATTGTCTTTTCCCCTGTGTGTTTGCAATGAGTTTGAGTATTGGTTTTCCCACTGTGTGTCAGTATTTGTGGGATTCATTTCTCCTGTCCCAGCCCTCCCTAGGGGTGGGGGAGATGGGGGTTTGACCAGGGTGATTCAGGAGTCAGGGCTACGTTGGCAGTCCATACTTTGCCGCCATCTGTCATACCTCTGGAATAAGGGACAGTTTAGGGTCTGTAGTCTGGGGGCTAGTCTAGTCACCACTACCCCTAGTTACTATATCATACTTGTGATAGTAGGAGGTATCTTGCAGCTGTCATCACCAACAAAGGCTTTTGTACAAAGCATTAAATACATTTCAGTAATAATGTTTAATACTTTTTCCCTTTGTTATTTCTTATTTTACACATCACTAAATGTATGCACATCTATGGTTTGCCTGTGTGAATTTGATGGGCTACTTACATCTAGTAAGAATTTTACATCAATATCACCTTTAGAAATATATTTACTTCAAAATTTCTGTGATCTTCAATACTTAATTCACCCCCTATATGCACATCTCATTTTAACATGGGTTGTGCATATGTTTATTATTTCTGACATTTTTTAGCACTTTTTCAGGTGGGTTCCAGGTGAATTCTGCTTGAAAAAGGCATTATGTGCACATATCCATAACCCACTGTCTTTAGCAGTGTTTGACCTGCAAATTTCATGAAATTGTATTCAAAGTCTATTCTCCTTGCATCAATATAATTTTGTCATCTTTATTTACTGAACAAATAAATATAGGTTTTCAAATTATTGCATTATGACAGTATAATCTATTGCGGACCACAGGAGGCTGTGGAGACACATTACTGACTTTACCATAGCGCCTTTTGGATTCTATCCTTGATTGATGCTATACAATCACTGCTGAAATGTTACTTTCTTGCCAGGTAATTAAACAACGTCTGGTTCTAATCTTTAATTCTCCTGTCATAAGTATTAAAAAGCAATTCTTTTGTTCAGTCTAATCCCCTACTGTGATAAAAACTGCCTTCATTTCAAAACACATATATTTAATTAGTCTATGTGTCCTTAGATTCTAATAAGGAAGGACCATCAATAGTGATAAGTGAAGGTCTGTCAGAATCCGTCAAGAATCATGGAATCGATAGTCATTTTCAATTCATGAGGTAGTCAAAGGTTTACTTTTTTTTTGGAGCTTTGCAAATTCTAGTCTAGGAATCTAGTTCTAGGAATTAGAACTAAATGTATTCAAAGGATTCAGTCTGATTAATATGTAACTTTTCCCAAACCTGATGTATGCATTATTCATATCAAATAAATACGAGCAATCTTCAATAGAACATTCTCTTTCATACTCTGCTAATGTGTTATTTCCTATCAGCAAAGGAGGTTCAGAGGCTACATTTATACATTACAATTCTGCAATCTAACAAACAAATGATCCTCCACATACAGTACACAATTTTTACAACCTTAAAGACAGAAATCTACAGTATTTAATTTATATATTAACATATGCAGCTTTCTAATATAAATTTAAATTTTGCTTTATGATGACAAATGTTTCAATGCAATATTTTTATGTTTGTTTCATTTTTTTGTTTATAAATGAAATTTTTTTAAACTTTTTAGCCATCATTAATTGTTGATCCTTCTGTACATCAATTTGGATAAAGTAACACAGCAACTACTAGAATGTCTAATTTACCTAATGTGGGTCATCTGTTAACCCTCTTTAAAGCTGGTTCATTACAAGATTTCACAATTCAAACTGCACAAACCATTAAAGCACCAAGTCAGTGTTTTTTTTCCATTTCACCACTGGAGTGCTGCTTCTAATATAAGTCCCCTGCCCCTGGTTTTATACTCGTCCTTTGGCATCTTCATCTGTTACCAGCACCTCTACCATTGGTCTCAGGCAGTTTTTGACCTGCCGGTTGATTTAGTGTTTCATGGAAAAAGCTGTTCGGATACAACTCAATGCAAATCTATAGGAGTATTTTTCTGGCTTTCATAGACTTGAATTGAGAGCTTGTAAAATAACTTCAAGCAGAACCTGCAGTCACAAAATTATACCGTGGGATCGGAGTGGCATCAACAAAAGGTGGAAATGTTAAAGTTGAGTATAAGAGTAGGAGCAAGACCTTAGATTAAAAGTACCACTTCAGTGATATAAAATAAATACTGTAGTGATTAGAGATGAGCGAACCGGTCGCGGTTCGGCTCGAGGTTGGTTCGCCGAACGGACCTCCCGTTCGAGTTCGGTTCGTCGAACGTTCGACGAACCGAACTCGAACTGCATAGGAAACAATGGCAGGCAATCACAAACACAGAAAAACACCTAGAAAACACCCTCAAAGGTGTCCTAAAGGTGACAAACAACTCAAACACATTGGAAAGTGACAAGGACATATACTCATGCGAAAACAAAACAGCTGGACAAGGAAAAAGAGGAGGACACACAGATATAGGCATGGCACGCCCTTCTAAAATCATGTAAAACACCGCAAGGTGACTCCAAGCGGAGTCTCCCTTTTTTCCAAAAATTGGGCCACACACACACCCACCCCTTCAGTGGTAGCACTTGTGCCCCAGTTGCACACTTCACAGCTACATTTGCATCAAGCACATTGAAAAATACGCCATAATTAACCGTCCCCAGGATGACACCAGGGTAGGTAGCTAAGTCTTTCCTGATCCCAGCTCTGTTCATCTTGGCTTCTTTTAAAAACACATCAAGCAAGGGTTACTCCAAGCGGAGTCTCCCTTTTTTCCAAAAATTGGGCCCCACACACACCCACCCCTTCAGTGGCAGCAGTTGTGCCCTAGTTGTACACTTCACAGCTACATTTGCATCAAGCACATTCAAAAATACGCCATTCTTATCCATCCCCAGGATGACACCGGGGTAGGTAGCAAAGTCTTTGCTGACCCATGACTTGTTCATCTTGGCTTCTTTTAAAAACAATGTAAGCAAGGGTTACTCCAAGCGGAGTCTCCCTTTTTTCCAAAAATTGGGCCCCACACACCCACCCATTCAGTGGCAGCAGTTGTGCCCCAGTTGTACACTTCACAGCTACATTTGCATCAAGCACATTCAAAAATACGCCATTCTTATCCGTCCCCAGGATGACACCGGGGTAGGTAGCAAAGTCTTTCCTGATCCCAGCTCTGTTCATCTTGGCTTCTTTTAAAAACACATCAAGCAAGGGTTACTCCAAGCAGAGTCTCCCTTTTTTTCCAAAAATTGGGCCCCACACACCCACCCATTCAGTGGCAGCAGTTGTGCCCCAGTTGTACACTTCACAGCTACATTTGCATCAAGCACATTCAAAAATACGCCATTCTTATCCGTCCCCAGGATGACACCGGGGTAGGTAGCAAAGTCTTTCCTGATCCCAGCTCTGTTCATCTTGGCTTCTTTTAAAAACACATCAAGCAAGGGTTACTCCAAGCGGAGTCTCCCTTTTTTTCCAAAAATTGGGCCCCACACACCCACCCATTCAGTGGCAGCAGTTGTGCCCCAGTTGTACACTTCACAGCTACATTTGCATCAAGCACATTCAAAAATACGCCATTCTTATCCGTCCCCAGGATGACACCGGGGTAGGTAGCAAAGTCTTTCCTGATCCCAGCTCTGTTCATCTTGGCTTCTTTTAAAAACACATCAAGCAAGGGTTACTCCAAGCGGAGTCTCCCTTTTTTTCCAAAAATTGGGCCCCACACACCCACCCATTCAGTGGCAGCAGTTGTGCCCTAGTTGTACACTTCACAGCTACATTTGCATCAAGCACATTCAAAAATACGCCATTCTTATCCATCCCCAGGATGACACCGGGGTAGGTAGCAAAGTCTTTCCTGATCCCAGCTCTGTTCATCTTGGCTTCTTTTAAAAACAATGTAAGCAAGGGTTACTCCAAGCGGAGTCTCCCTTTTTTTCAAAAAATTGGGCCCCAAACACCCACCCATTCAGTGGCAGCACTTGTGCCCTAGTTGTACACTTCACAGCTAGATTTGCATCAAGCACATTCAAAATCCACAAGCATTTACTCTCCCCAGGATGACACAGGGGTTGTAAATTCCTTCTGGATCCATGACTTGTTCATTTTGATGAACGTCAGTCTGTCCACATTGTCACTGGACAGACGCGTGCGCTTATCTGTCAGCACACACCCAGCAGCACTGAAGACACGTTCAGAGACAACGCTGGCAGCTGGACACGACAAAATCTCCAAGGCGTAAGTTGCGAGCTCTGGCCATTTTTCAAGGTTTGAAGCCCAAAAGGAGCAAGGCTCCAGTTGCACAGTCATGGCATCGATGTTCATTTGGAGATACTCCTGTATCATCCTCTCCAGCCGTTGACTATGTGTCAGACTTGTTGTCTCTGGTGGCCTTGCAAAGGAGGGTCTAAAAAAATTATGAAAAGATTCCATAAAATTGCTGTTACCAGCACCAGATACGGTCCTACTGGTACGTGTAGACTGTTGAAGATGACGAGACCGTCCCATGTTTGTCAAGTTACAACTGGGAGATTCACTCCTTGCACCTGCATGGTTGTTTGGTGGAAAAGCAGATCTAAGATCGAGTAACAGCTTCTGCTGATACTCCTGCATACGTGCGTCCCTTTCTATGGCTGGAATTATGTCACAAAATTTGGACTTGTACCGGGGATCTAATAGTGTGGCAAGCCAGTAGTCATCATCACTTCTAATTTTGACAATACGAGGGTCATGTTGGAGGTAGTGCAACAAGAAGGCACTCATGTGTCTTGCGCAGCCATGTGGACCAAGTCCACGCTGTGTTTGTGGCATAGAGGTGCTAACCGTTCTTTCTTCCTCTGACATCTCCCCCCAACCTCTTTCAACTGAAATTTGACCAAGGTCTCCCTCATCTGCTGAGTCTTCCATGTCCATGGACAGTTCGTCCTCCATTTCTTCATGTCCTCCTGCACCTTCCTCAACATCTCGCCTGCTACCATGCGCCCTTGTTGATCCCTGTACCCCATGCTCCCATGCCTGGCGCCTTGGTGATGATGAACGTCTGGACCTTGGTGATGTTGTTGTGTCTTGCGCATATGAATCCTCCTGTAGCTCATCCCCTTCCTGTTGTCCCACCCCCTGACTCCGAATAGTGTTTAGCGTGTGTTCCAGCATGTAAATGACTGGAATTGTCATGCTGATAATGGCATTGTCAGCGCTAAACATATTCGTCGCCATGTCGAAACTGTGCAGAAGGGTGCATAGGTCCTTGATCTGAGACCACTCCATCAGGGTGATCTGCCCCACCTCTGCATCTCGTTGGCCCAGGCTATACGTCATGACGTATTGCACCAGGGCACGGCGGTGCTGCCACAGTCGCTGTAACATGTGGAGAGTTGAATTCCAGCGTGTCGCCACATCGCATTTCAGGCGATGAACCGGCAGGCCGAAAGACTTCTGGAGCGATGCAAGTCGCTCAGCTGCGGCGCTTGAACGGCGGAAGTGAGCAGACAGTTTTCGTGCCCTGTTCAGAAGGCCATCTAGGCCGGGATACTGTGTTAAAAATTGCTGCACGACAAGGTTCAACACGTGAGCCATACAAGGTACGTGTGTCACCTTGCCCAGGCGAAGGGCCGCACCCAGGTTTGCAGCATTGTCGCACACGGCCTTACCAGGCTGCAGGTTGAGTGGAGACAACCATTTATTAAACTCGGACCGCAGAGCTGACCACAACTCCTCAGCTGTGTGACTCTTATTCCCAAGACATGTCAAGCTAAAGACCGCCTGATGCCGTTGCGCTCTGCTGCCAGCATAGTAATGAGGGGTGCGTGATTCCTTCTGCGCAGTGAGAACGCTGGTGGCCTGACCAGGCAGGCTTGGGGCGGAGGTGGAGGACCCAGATGAGGTGGAGGATGCAGAAGCAGTGGCGGAACTTGGACAGACAGAGGATTGACACACAAGTCGTGGGGACGGCAAGACTTGTGCAGCAGACCCTTCACCATCTATCACCATAGTTACCCAGTGCCCAGTCAGCGACATGTAACGTCCCTTTCCATGCTTACTGGTCCAAGTATCGGTGGTGAAATGCACCCGTTCACACACAGAGTTTCTCAAGGAAGCGGTGATGTTGTGTGCGACATGCTGGTGTAGCGCGGGCACACCTTTCTTAGAGAAGTAGTGGCGACTAGGCATCTGGTACTGGGGCACAGCGACAGACATAAGGTCTCTAAAATCCTGTGTGTCCACTAGGCGGAAAGGCAGCATTTCGGTAGCCAACAGCTTACAGAGGGATAGAGTCAACCTCTTAGCTTTGTCATGGGTCGGAGGAAGTGGCCTTTTATTTGACCACATCTGAGGGACAGAGATCTGGCTGCTGTGTGTAGACGGTGTTGAGTAGGGTGTCCCTGGAAAAATGCAGGTTTGTGAGGAAAGTGCAGGCGGAGACATGATGTTGCCTTCATCCAACGTTGGTGCTATCGATGTCTGAGAGAGCTGTACACACTCACTTGTTTCCCCTTCCAAACCAACTGACGACCTTACAAGCAAACTGCCTGTTGCGGTTACAGTGGTGGAAGTTTTGCGTGGAAAAACAGGTGTGACAGCTGTCCCCACAGTCCTAGAAGATGAAGAGCGCGCGGATGCACTGGAAGGGGCGGGCGGTGGATGGTTCGCTCCGCTAGGCCGCATTGCAGCACGGTGAGCTTCCCACCGGGACTTATGATATTTAGTCATGTGACGATTCATGGAAGAAGTTGTCAAACTGCTGAGGTTTTGACCTCTACTAACAGAATCATGACAAATGTTACATATCACATGAGTTGGGCGATCTTTTTCGATGTGAAAAAAGGACCAGGCTAGGCAAGGCTTAGAGGCCATGCGACCTGTTGATCCACCCCGAATAATGCTCATAGGCAGAGTGGTGGCTGAGGATGCAGTTGTAGACGTGCTACCAGTGCTCCGACTCTGTCCAGGAAGGCGCAAGGTAACTTCGTCGTCGGTTGCATCCTCCTCCACCGCCTCTGTTGACCTCCTCGAGTGCCTGACTGGGGGTTGACAGTAGGTGGGATCTAGAACGTCATCATCAATTGTTGTGTTTGCACTCCCCTCCCCCTCAGACCGAGCCTCTTCTTGCCCTGACCGAATATTTAAGTTGTCATCCCAATCGGGTATCTGCGTCTCATCTTCATCAGTATGTTCCTCATTGTCTATAACCACAGGTGTTACAGTTTGTGACAAAGGGTCAACATTATGCTCAGAAACTTGGTCCTCACGGCCTGAATCAGAGTCACAAAGGTTCTGGGCATCACTGCAGACCATTTCCTGTTCTGTACTCACTGTAGCTTGGGAGCAGACCTCTGATTCCCAGGCTATAGTGTGACTGAACAGCTCTGCAGACTCAGCCATCTCAGTTCCACCATACTGTGCAGGGCTGATGGAGACTTCAGAGCTGGGAGAAATCAAGTGTGATTGGGATGACAACTCAGAGGACTGGTGTTTTTTGGATGCGGTACTTGAAGTGGCTGAGAGGGCACTTGTTGGACCACTTGAGATCCATTCAAGCATTTTCCTTTTTTGCCCATCATCTACCTTTGTTCCTCTTGTTCGTGTCCGTAAAAAAGGGAGCACATCGGATTGTCCACAATAAGTAGTAGACATCTTACTTTTGCTAGTAGATGGTCTATCTGCAGCAGATGATAATGGAGCTTTGCCACCTTCCCCACTGACAAAACCTTTTTTGCCTTTTCCACCACGCCTCTTCCCCTTTCCACCAGCATCTGTCATTTTGCCACTCATGTTGATTGCGACAAGATTGTGGACTGAAAATGTGGTAATAAAAATTGAAAGGTGGTGAAGATTGCAGTGTTAGTCTAGCTTTATTAACAGCAGAATAATAAAGAATAAATATCCCTGACAATGTAACTTAGTTATAATTAGTTGGAGTGTGCAACGCAGGCAGACGTGCTGCAAATGTCTTGGCACTAGTGGGACTAAAGCAAAGTCCAATAGCCACGTATAGGATGCCACTAGGTACACTGAGTGTTTGCTAGTATAATGGCTTAGTTATAATTAGTTGGAGTGTGCAACGCAGGCAGATGCGCTCTGCAAATGTCTTGGCACTAGTGGGACTATAGCAAAGTCCAATAGCCACGTATAGGATGCCACTAGGTACACTGAGTGTGTGCTAGTATAATGGCTTAGTTATAATTAGTTGGAGTGTGCAACGCAGGCAGATGCGTTCTGCAAATGTCTTGGCACTAGTGGGACTAAAGCAAAGTCCAATAGCCACGTATAGGATGCCACTAGGTACACTAAGTGTTTGCTAGTATAATGGCTTAGTTATAATTAGTTGGAGTGTGCAACGCAGGCAGATGCGCTCTGCAAATGTCTTGGCACTAGTGGGACTATAGCAAAGTCCAATAGCCACGTATAGGATGCCACTAGGTACACTGAGTGTTTGCTAGTATAATGGCTTAGTTATAATTAGTTGGAGTGTGCAACGCAGGCAGATGCGCTCTGCAAATGTCTTGGCACTAGTGGGACTATAGCAAAGTCCAATAGCCACGTATAGGATGCCACTAGGTACACTGAGTGTGTGCTAGTATAATGGCTTAGTTATAATTAGTTGGAGTGTGCAACGCAGGCAGATGCGTTCTGCAAATGTCTTGGCACTAGTGGGACTAAAGCAAAGTCCAATAGCCACGTATAGGATGCCACTAGGTACACTAAGTGTTTGCTAGTATAATGGCTTAGTTATAATTAGTTGGAGTGTGCAACGCAGGCAGATGCGCTCTGCAAATGTCTTGGCACTAGTGGGACTATAGCAAAGTCCAATAGCCACGTATAGGATGCCACTAGGTACACTGAGTGTGTGCTAGTATAATGGCTTAGTTATAAATTAGTTGGAGTGTGCAACGCAGGCAGATGCGCTCTGCAAATGTCTTGGCACTAGTGGGACTATAGCAAAGTCCAATAGCCACGTATAGGATGCCACTAGGTACACTGAGTGTGTGCTAGTATAATGGCTTAGTTATAATTAGTTGGAGTGTGCAACGCAGGCAGATGCGTTCTGCAAATGTCTTGGCACTAGTGGGACTAAAGCAAAGTCCAATAGCCACGTATAGGATGCCACCAGGTACCCTAAGTGTTTGCTAGTATAATGGCTTAGTTATAATTAGTTGGAGTGTGCAACGCAGGCAGATGCGCTCTGCAAATGTCTTGGCACTAGTGGGACTATAGCAAAGTCCAATAGCCACGTATAGGATGCCACTAGGTACACTGAGTGTGTGCTAGTATAATGGCTTAGTTATAATTAGTTGGAGTGTGCAACGCAGGCAGATGCGTTCTGCAAATGTCTTGGCACTAGTGGGACTAAAGCAAAGTCCAATAGCCACGTATAGGATGCCACTAGGTACACTAAGTGTTTGCTAGTATAATGGCTTAGTTATAATTAGTTGGAGTGTGCAACGCAGGCAGATGCGCTCTGCAAATGTCTTGGCACTAGTGGGACTATAGCAAAGTCCAATAGCCACGTATAGGATGCCACTAGGTACACTGAGTGTGTGCTAGTATAATGGCTTAGTTATAATTAGTTGGAGTGTGCAACGCAGGCAGATGCGCTCTGCAAATGTATTGGCACTAGTGGGACTATAGCAAAGTCCAATAGCCACGTATAGGATGCCACTAGGTACACTGAGTGTGTGCTAGTATAATGGCTTAGTTATAATTAGTTGGAGTGTGCAACGCAGGCAGATGCGTTCTGCAAACGTCTTGGCACTAGTGGGACTAAAGCAAAGTCCAATAGCCACGTATAGGATGCCACTAGGTACACTAAGTGTTTGCTAGTATAATGGCTTAGTTATAATTAGTTGGAGTGTGCAACGCAGGCAGATGCGCTCTGCAAATGTCTTGGCACTAGTGGGACTATAGCAAAGTCCAATAGCCACGTATAGGATGCCACTAGGTACACTGAGTGTGTGCTAGTATAATGGCTTAGTTATAATTAGTTGGAGTGTGCAACGCAGGCAGATGCGCTCTGCAAATGTCTTGGCACTAGTGGGACTATAGCAAAGTCCAATAGCCACGTATAGGATGCCACTAGGTACACTGAGTGTGTGCTAGTATAATGGCTTAGTTATAATTAGTTGGAGTGTGCAACGCAGGCAGATGCGTTCTGCAAATGTCTTGGCACTAGTGGGACTAAAGCAAAGTCCAATAGCCACGTATAGGATGCCACTAGGTACACTGAGTGTGTGCTAGTATAATGGCTTAGTTATAATTAGTTGGAGTGTGCAACGCAAGCAGATGCGTTCTGCAAATGTCTTGGCACTAGTGGGACTATAGCAAAGTCCAATAGCCACGTATAGGATGCCACTAGGTACACTGAGTGTGTGCTAGTATAATGGCTTAGTTATAATTAGTTGGAGTGTGCAACGCAGGCAGATGCGCTCTGCAAATGTCTTGGCACTAGTGGGACTATAGCAAAGTCCAATAGCCACGTATAGGATGCCACTAGGTACACTGAGTGTGTGCTAGTATAATGGCTTAGTTATAATTAGTTGGAGTGTGCAACGCAGGCAGATGCGTTCTGCAAATGTCTTGGCACTAGTGGGACTATAGCAAAGTCCAATAGCCACGTATAGGATGCCACTAGGTACACTGAGTGTGTGCCAGTATAATGGCTTAGTTATAATTAGTTGGAGTGTGCAACGCAGGCAGATGCGCTCTGCAAATGTCTTGGCACTAGTGGGACTATAGCAAAGTCCAATAGCCACGTATAGGATGCCACTAGGTACACTGAGTGTGTGCTAGTATAATGGCTTAGTTATAATTAGTTGGAGTGTGCAACGCAGGCAGATGCGTTCTGCAAATGTCTTGGCACTAGTGGGACTAAAGCAAAGTCCAATAGCCACGTATAGGATGCCACTAGGTACACTGAGTGTGTGCTAGTATAATGGCTTAGTTATAATTAGTTGGAGTGTGCAACGCAGGCAGATGCGCTCTGCAAATGTCTTGGCACTAGTGGGACTATAGCAAAGTCCAATAGCCACGTATAGGATGCCACTAGGTACACTGAGTGTGTGCTAGTATAATGGCTTAGTTATAATTAGTTGGAGTGTGCAACGCAGGCAGATGCGTTCTGCAAATGTCTTGGCACTAGTGGGACTAAAGCAAAGTCCAATAGCCACGTATAGGATGCCACTAGGTACACTGAGTGTGTGCTAGTATAATGGCTTAGTTATAATTAGTTGGAGTGTGCAACGCAGGCAGATGCGATCTGCAAATGTCTTGGCACTAGTGGGACTATAGCAAAGTCCAATAGCCACGTATAGGATGCCACTAGGTACACTAAGTGTTTGCTAGTATAATGGCTTAGTTATAATTAGTTGGAGTGTGCAACGCAGGCAGATGCGTTCTGCAAATGTCTTGGCACTAGTGGGACTATAGCAAAGTCCAATAGCCACGTATAGGATGCCACTAGGTACACTGAGTGTTTGCTAGTATAATGGCTTAGTTATAATTAGTTGGAGTGTGCAACGCAGGCAGATGCGCTCTGCAAATGTCTTGGCACTAGTGGGACTATAGCAAAGTCCAATAGCCACGTATAGGATGCCACTAGGTACACTGAGTGTGTGCTAGTATAATGGCTTAGTTATAATTAGTTGGAGTGTGCAACGCAGGCAGATGCGTTCTGCAAATGTCTTGGCACTAGTGGGACTAAAGCAAAGTCCAATAGCCACGTATAGGATGCCACTAGGTACACTAAGTGTTTGCTAGTATAATGGCTTAGTTATAATTAGTTGGAGTGTGCAACGCAGGCAGATGCGCTCTGCAAATGTCTTGGCACTAGTGGGACTATAGCAAAGTCCAATAGCCACGTATAGGATGCCACTAGGTACACTGAGTGTGTGCTAGTATAATGGCTTAGTTATAAATTAGTTGGAGTGTGCAACGCAGGCAGATGCGCTCTGCAAATGTCTTGGCACTAGTGGGACTATAGCAAAGTCCAATAGCCACGTATAGGATGCCACTAGGTACACTGAGTGTGTGCTAGTATAATGGCTTAGTTATAATTAGTTGGAGTGTGCAACGCAGGCAGATGCGTTCTGCAAATGTCTTGGCACTAGTGGGACTAAAGCAAAGTCCAATAGCCACGTATAGGATGCCACTAGGTACACTAAGTGTTTGCTAGTATAATGGCTTAGTTATAATTAGTTGGAGTGTGCAACGCAGGCAGATGCGCTCTGCAAATGTCTTGGCACTAGTGGGACTATAGCAAAGTCCAATAGCCACGTATAGGATGCCACTAGGTACACTGAGTGTGTGCTAGTATAATGGCTTAGTTATAATTAGTTGGAGTGTGCAACGCAGGCAGATGCGTTCTGCAAATGTCTTGGCACTAGTGGGACTAAAGCAAAGTCCAATAGCCACGTATAGGATGCCACTAGGTACACTAAGTGTTTGCTAGTATAATGGCTTAGTTATAATTAGTTGGAGTGTGCAACGCAGGCAGATGCGCTCTGCAAATGTCTTGGCACTAGTGGGACTATAGCAAAGTCCAATAGCCACGTATAGGATGCCACTAGGTACACTGAGTGTGTGCTAGTATAATGGCTTAGTTATAATTAGTTGGAGTGTGCAACGCAGGCAGATGCGCTCTGCAAATGTATTGGCACTAGTGGGACTATAGCAAAGTCCAATAGCCACGTATAGGATGCCACTAGGTACACTGAGTGTGTGCTAGTATAATGGCTTAGTTATAATTAGTTGGAGTGTGCAACGCAGGCAGATGCGTTCTGCAAATGTCTTGGCACTAGTGGGACTAAAGCAAAGTCCAATAGCCACGTATAGGATGCCACTAGGTACACTAAGTGTTTGCTAGTATAATGGCTTAGTTATAATTAGTTGGAGTGTGCAACGCAGGCAGATGCGCTCTGCAAATGTCTTGGCACTAGTGGGACTATAGCAAAGTCCAATAGCCACGTATAGGATGCCACTAGGTACACTGAGTGTGTGCTAGTATAATGGCTTAGTTATAATTAGTTGGAGTGTGCAACGCAGGCAGATGCGCTCTGCAAATGTCTTGGCACTAGTGGGACTATAGCAAAGTCCAATAGCCACGTATAGGATGCCACTAGGTACACTGAGTGTGTGCTAGTATAATGGCTTAGTTATAATTAGTTGGAGTGTGCAACGCAGGCAGATGCGTTCTGCAAATGTCTTGGCACTAGTGGGACTATAGCAAAGTCCAATAGCCACGTATAGGATGCCACTAGGTACACTGAGTGTGTGCCAGTATAATGGCTTAGTTATAATTAGTTGGAGTGTGCAACGCAGGCAGATGCGCTCTGCAAATGTCTTGGCACTAGTGGGACTATAGCAAAGTCCAATAGCCACGTATAGGATGCCACTAGGTACACTGAGTGTGTGCTAGTATAATGGCTTAGTTATAATTAGTTGGAGTGTGCAACGCAGGCAGATGCGTTCTGCAAATGTCTTGGCACTAGTGGGACTAAAGCAAAGTCCAATAGCCACGTATAGGATGCCACTAGGTACACTAAGTGTTTGCTAGTATAATGGCTTAGTTATAATTAGTTGGAGTGTGCAACGCAGGCAGATGCGCTCTGCAAATGTCTTGGCACTAGTGGGACTATAGCAAAGTCCAATAGCCACGTATAGGATGCCACTAGGTACACTGAGTGTGTGCTAGTATAATGGCTTAGTTATAATTAGTTGGAGTGTGCAACGCAGGCAGATGCGTTCTGCAAATGTCTTGGCACTAGTGGGACTAAAGCAAAGTCCAATAGCCACGTATAGGATGCCACTAGGTACACTGAGTGTGTGCTAGTATAATGGCTTAGTTATAATTAGTTGGAGTGTGCAACGCAGGCAGATGCGTTCTGCAAATGTCTTGGCACTAGTGGGACTATAGCAAAGTCCAATAGCCACGTATAGGATGCCACTAGGTACACTGAGTGTGTGCTAGTATAATGGCTTAGTTATAATTAGTTGGAGTGTGCAACGCAGGCAGATGCGTTCTGCAAATGTCTTGGCACTAGTGGGACTAAAGCAAAGTCCAATAGCCACGTATAGGATGCCACTAGGTACACTGAGTGTGTGCTAGTATAATGGCTTAGTTATAATTAGTTGGAGTGTGCAACGCAGGCAGATGCGTTCTGCAAATGTCTTGGCACTAGTGGGACTATAGCAAAGTCCAATAGCCACGTATAGGATGCCACTAGGTACACTGAGTGTGTGCTAGTATAATGGCTTAGTTATAATTAGTTGGAGTGTGCAACGCAGGCAGATGCGCTCTGCAAATGTCTTGGCACTAGTGGGACTATAGCAAAGTCCAATAGCCACGTATAGGATGCCACTAGGTACACTGAGTGTGTGCTAGTATAATGGCTTAGTTATAATTAGTTGGAGTGTGCAACGCAGGCAGATGCGTTCTGCAAATGTCTTGGCACTAGTGGGACTAAAGCAAAGTCCAATAGCCACGTATAGGATGCCACTAGGTACACTGAGTGTGTGCTAGTATAATGGCTTAGTTATAATTAGTTGGAGTGTGCAACGCAGGCAGATGCGATCTGCAAATGTCTTGGCACTAGTGGGACTATAGCAAAGTCCAATAGCCACGTATAGGATGCCACTAGGTACACTAAGTGTTTGCTAGTATAATGGCTTAGTTATAATTAGTTGGAGTGTGCAACGCAGGCAGATGCGCTCTGCAAATGTCTTGGCACTAGTGGGACTATAGCAAAGTCCAATAGCCACGTATAGGATGCCACTAGGTACACTGAGTGTGTGCTAGTATAATGGCTTAGTTATAATTAGTTGGAGTGTGCAACGCAGGCAGATGCGTTCTGCAAATGTCTTGGCACTGGTGGGACTATAGCAAAGTCCAATAGCCACGTATAGGATGCCACTAGGTACACTGAGTGTGTGCTAGTATAATGGCTTAGTTATAATTAGTTGGAGTGTGCAACGCAGGCAGATGCGCTCTGCAAATGTCTTGGCACTAGTGGGACTATAGCAAAGTCCAATAGCCACGTATAGGATGCCACTAGGTACACTGAGTGTGTGCTAGTATATTGGCTTAGTTATAATTAGTTGGAGTGTGCAACGCAGGCAGATGCGCTCTGCAAATGTCTTGGCACTAGTGGGACTATAGCAAAGTCCAATAGCCACGTATAGGATGCCACTAGGTACACTGAGTGTGTGCTAGTATAATGGCTTAGTTATAATTAGTTGGAGTGTGCAACGCAGGCAGATGCGTTCTGCAAATGTCTTGGCACTAGTGGGACTAAAGCAAAGTCCAATAGCCACGTATAGGATGCCACTAGGTACACTAAGTGTTTGCTAGTATAATGGCTTAGTTATAATTAGTTGGAGTGTGCAACGCAGGCAGAGGCGCTCTGCAAATGTCTTGGCACTAGTGGGACTATAGCAAAGTCCAATAGCCACGTATAGGATGCCACTAGGTACACTGAGTGTTTGCTAGTATAATGGCTTAGTTATAATTAGTTGTAGTGTGCAATGCAGGCAGACGTGCTCTGCAAATGTCTTTGCACTAGTGGGACTATAGCAAAGTCCAATAGCCACAGATAGGATGCCACTAGGTACACTGAGTGTTTGCTAGTATAATGGCTTAGTTATGAGTTGGAGTGTGCAGAGGACAAGAGGGTACAGTGGCAGGATTGTGGTGCTCTGGGTAGAGGAATGGAAGCCTGCCTTTCTATTCCCTCCTAATGGTGAAATGCAGGGAGGAAATCCCTGACCTTGGCTGCACAGACGCTGGCGCTGTTTTCAGGACCTGTCACCTTAACTCTGACCCTGCCGGTTTGAGCCCTTAAAAGGACTGCTATAAAGTGCTCTCCCTATGCTGTCTAACGCTGTGTATGCAGCGCATACAGCTGTATCGGCTATAGGACTCAGGATGACGGAGCTGCGACAGTGATGTCTGACACCCAAGACGCAGAAGGCAGATAATGGCGTCCGTGAAGAAAATGTCCGGTTTTATAATGCAGGGACATGTGACATGCAGATCCTATCACACATGCCGTTGCTTCTCTGGCTCAAAGTCCACTTAGCTGTGTGTGTGTCTGTGATTGGCTGACATGCTGGCCCGCCCCACAAGACGCGCGCGCTTAGGGAAGGAAGACAAGAAAAAAAAAAAAAAATGGCGATCGCCATTATAGAAACAGCAGTGATCTGAAGGCGCTGTTCACGCACACTATACACTGAAATGTGATAATAGTTTGATTCACAGAGTGACTTACACTATTACAGCAGAAACCAAGCTATGATTTAGCTGTTTTTTGGCTGCTAGAACCGTTCTCGAACGTTTCTAGAACTATCGAGCTTTTGCAAAAAGCTCGAGTTCTAGTTCGATCTAGAACATGCCCCAAAATCACTCGAGCCTAGAACTGGAGAACCACGAACCACGAACCGCGCTCAACTCTAGTAGTGATGCTTTGACTAGATGTTCTATGCCTGATGAGGTTGATGCAATTTACTTTGAAAATTCAATGAGAATTTTAGGAGTTTATGTTGTGTTAGTTTCATAGTATTCTCATTTGAATATTATTGAAAAGAAAACGTTCACAAAGAAGTACACAATAATTCTTACAAAAATGTTCAGTTTGTAAGGGAAAACTGTTAAAAAAAGTGAGCTATAAAAAAAGGGTTTCCTATCCTGGTGAAGATAGGCATTGCCAGACTGCAGTAATTACCAGTAATATTGTGTGTTTAATTTTATTTATTATGTTTTAGGTTTTTTTCCTTAGGTGCAGAGTTTTATAGATGGGACCTATGTCTTTTTATTTGTAGACATAGTTACATAGTTACATAGTTACTTAGGTTGAAAAAAGACCTAGGTCCATCTAGCTCAACCTTCCTCCACCAGTTCTACATTGGGTCACTAAGTTACTTAATGTACTTAATGTTTTGTGTACTGAGGAAATCATCCAGCCCTTTTTTAAAAGCTGTTATAGTATCTGCCATTACTACCTCTTGTGGTAGGGCATTCCACAGTCTGACTCCTCTAACTGTAAAGAACCCTTTCCTATTTAGCTGCCAGAATCGCTTTTCTTCCACTCGCAGAGTATGTCCCCTGGTCCTTAGTATTGTCTTTGGGAGAAATAAGTTATGTGCCATTCCTTTATTTTGACCACACATGTATTTATACAAATAAATTAGATCTCCTCTGAGACGTCTTTTTCTAAGCTAAACATATCTAACTTTTTCAACCTGTCATCATATGGGAGGCCTCCATTCCTTGTAGTAGTCTAGTTAACCACCTTTGAATTGAATCTAACTTCTGAATGTTGTTTTTAAAATGTGGAGCCCAAAACTGGATCCCATATTCCAGATGTGGCCTTACAAGTGATTTATAGAGGGGTAACAATTAGAGATGAGCGAACCGGTCCCGGTTCGGCTCGAGGCGGTTCGCCGAACGGGGGGTCTGGCTCGAGTTCGGCTCGTCGAACGTTCGACGAACCGAACTCGAGCCCATAGGAAACAATGGCAGGCAATCACAAACACAGTAAAACACCTAGAAAACACCCTGAAAGGTGTCCAAAAGGTGACAAACAACTCACAACATAACACAAACACATGGGAAAGTGACAAGGACATATACTCATGTGAAAACAAAACAGCTGGACAAGGAAAAAGAGGGAGACACACAGATATATGAGTATATGCAAAGAAACATCGATTCCATTATTGTGCAACTTGAGCCCTGCTCATTTTAGGCTTCCAATCTGGATAAATTGCCTGAGCTCGCCACGTACGCCTTGAGGATCTTGTCGTGTCCTGCAGCCAGCGTTCTCTCGGAACCTGTCTTCAGTGCTGCTGGGGGTCTGCTGGCAGATAAGCACACGTGTCTGTCCACTGACAATGTGGACCTGGCTCTTAGAGGATTTTTCTTCCCCTGGGTCAGCCAGGGGAGGCGAAAGGCACGCGTATTTTTGAGAGTGCTTCATGCAAAGCATCTTTTTCTTTGTCAAAAGGGGGGCTCAACCGATGCCAGTCAAGTGGGGTGTGTGTGGCCCAGTTAGTGGCAACGAGGGAGACTGTGGTTGGAGTCCCCTCGCTGTGTCTCTAAAAGAACCAAGATGAACAAGTCATGGCTCTCAGAGGACTTTTCTTCCCCTGGGTCAGCCAGGGGACGGGAAAGGCACGCGTATTTTTGAGAGTGCTTCATGCAAAGCATCTTTTTCTTTTTCAAAAGGGGGCTCAACCGATGCCAGTCAAGTGGGGTGTGTGTGGCTCAGTTAGTGGCAACGAGGGAGACTGTGGTTGGAGTCCCCTCGCTGTGTCTCTAAAAGAACCAAGATGAACAAGTCATGGCTCTCAGAGGACTTTTCTTCCCCTGGGTCAGCCAGGGGACGGGAAAGGCACGCGTATTTTTGAGAGTGCTTCATGCAAAGCATCTTTTTCTTTTTCAAAAGGGGGCTCAACCGATGCCAGTCAAGTGGGGTGTGTGTGGCCCAGTTAGTGGCAACGAGGGAGACTGTGGTTGGAGTCCCCTCGCTGTGTCTCTAAAAGAACCAAGATGAACAAGTCATGGCTCTCAGAGGACTTTTCTTCCCCTGGGTCAGCCAGGGGACGGGAAAGGCACGCGTATTTTTGAGAGTGCTTCATGAAAAGCATCTTTTTCTTTGTCAAAAGGGGGGGTCAACCGATGCCAGTCAAGTGGGGTGTGTGTGGCCCAGTTAGTGGCAACGAGGGAGACTGTGGTTGGAGTCCCCTCGCTGTGTCTCTAAAAGAACCAAGATGAACAAGTCATGGCTCTCAGAGGACTTTTCTTCCCCTGGGTCAGCCAGGGGACGGGAAAGGCACGCGTATTTTTGAGAGTGCTTCATGCAAAGCATCTTTTTCTTTGTCAAAAGGGGGGGTCAACCGATGCCAGTCAAGTGGGGTGTGTGTGGCCCAGTTAGTGGCAACGAGGGAGACTGTGGTTGGAGTCCCCTCGCTGTGTCTCTAAAAGAACCAAGATGAACAAGTCATGGCTCTCAGAGGACTTTTCTTCCCCTGGGTCAGCCAGGGGACGGGAAAGGCACGCGTATTTTTGAGAGTGCTTCATGCAAAGCATCTTTTTCTTTTTCAAAAGGGGGCTCAACCGATGCCAGTCAAGTGGGGTGTGTGTGGCCCAGTTAGTGGCAACGAGGGAGACTGTGGTTGGAGTCCCCTCGCTGTGTCTCTAAAAGAACCAAGATGAACAAGTCATGGCTCTCAGAGGACTTTTCTTCCCCTGGGTCAGCCAGGGGACGGGAAAGGCACGCGTATTTTTGAGAGTGCTTCATGCAAAGCATCTTTTTCTTTGTCAAAAGGGGGGGTCAACCGATGCCAGTCAAGTGGGGTGTGTGTGGCCCAGTTAGTGGCAACGAGGGAGACTGTGGTTGGAGTCCCCTCGCTGTGTCTCTAAAAGAACCAAGATGAACAAGTCATGGCTCTCAGAGGACTTTTCTTCCCCTGGGTCAGCCAGGGGACGGGAAAGGCACGCGTATTTTTGAGAGTGCTTCATGCAAAGCATCTTTTTCTTTTTCAAAAGGGGGCTCAACCGATGCCAGTCAAGTGGGGTGTGTGTGGCCCAGTTAGTGGCAACGAGGGAGACTGTGGTTGGAGTCCCCTCGCTGTGTCTCTAAAAGAACCAAGATGAACAAGTCATGGCTCTCAGAGGACTTTTCTTCCCCTGGGTCAGCCAGGGGACGGGAAAGGCACGCGTATTTTTGAGAGTGCTTCATGCAAAGCATCTTTTTCTTTGTCAAAAGGGGGGGTCAACCGATGCCAGTCAAGTGGGGTGTGTGTGGCCCAGTTAGTGGCAACGAGGGAGACTGTGGTTGGAGTCCCCTCGCTGTGTCTCTAAAAGAACCAAGATGAACAAGTCATGGCTCTCAGAGGACTTTTCTTCCCCTGGGTCAGCCAGGGGACGGGAAAGGCACGCGTATTTTTGAGAGTGCTTCATGCAAAGCATCTTTTTCTTTTTCAAAAGGGGGCTCAACCGATGCCAGTCAAGTGGGGTGTGTGTGGCCCAGTTAGTGGCAACGAGGGAGACTGTGGTTGGAGTCCCCTCGCTGTGTCTCTAAAAGAACCAAGATGAACAAGTCATGGCTCTCAGAGGACTTTTCTTCCCCTGGGTCAGCCAGGGGACGGGAAAGGCACGCGTATTTTTGAGAGTGCTTCATGCAAAGCATCTTTTTCTTTTTCAAAAGGGGGCTCAACCGATGCCAGTCAAGTGGGGTGTGTGTGGCCCAGTTAGTGGCAACGAGGGAGACTGTGGTTGGAGTCCCCTCGCTGTGTTTTACATGCTTTTAGAAGGGCATGAAATGGCTTGGAGGTTGACTTTCATCATATGCAAACTGTTGGCTACCAAAATGCTGCCTTTCCAACAACTGTGGTTATAGGCAATGAGGAACATACTGATGAAGATGAGACGCAGATACCCGATTGGGATGACAACTTAAATATTCGGTCAGGGCAAGAAGAAACTCGGTCTGAGGGGTAGGGGAGTGCAAACACAACAATTGATGATTAAGTTCTAGATCACACCTACTGTCAACCCACAGTCAGACACTCGAGGAGGTCAACAGAGGCGGTGGAGGAGGATGCAACCGACGTCGAAGTAACCTGGCGCCTTCCTGGACACAGTCGGAGCACTGGTAGCACGTCTACAACTGCATCCTCAGCCACCACTCTGCCTCTGAGCATTATTCGGGGTGGATCAACAGGTCGCATGGCCTCTAAGCCTTGCCTAGCCAGGTCCTTTTTTGACATAGAAAAAGATCGCCCAAATTATGTGATCTGTAAAATTTGTCATGGTTCTCTTAGTAGAGGTCAAAACCTCAGCAGTTTGACAACTTCTTCCATGAATCGTCACATGAATAAATATCATATGGCCCGATGGGAAGCTCACCGTGCTGCAATGCGGCCTAGCGGAGCGAACCATCCACCGCCTGCCCCTTCCAGTGCATCCGCGCGCTCGTCATCTTCTAGGACTGTGGGGACAGCTGTCACACCTGTTTTTCCACCCACAACTTCCACCACTGTAACCGCAACAGGCAGTTTGCTTGGTAGGTCGTCAGTTGGTTTGGAAGGGGAAACAAGTGAGTGTGTACAGCTCTCTCAGACATCGATAGCACCAACTTTGGATGAAGGCAACATCATGTCTCCGCCTGCACTTTCCTCACAAAGCTGCATTTTTCCAGGGACACCCGACTCAACACCGTCTACACACAGCAGCCAGATCTCTGTCCCTCAGATGTGGTCAAATAAAAGGCCACTTCCTGCGACCCATGACAAAGCGAAGAGGTTGACTCTATCCCTCTGTAAGCTGTTGACTACAGAAATGCTGCCTTTCCGCCTAGTGGACACACAGGATTTTAGAGACCTTATGTCTGTCGCTGTGCCCCAGTACCAGATGCCTAGTCGCCACTACTTCTCTAAGAAAGGTGTGCCCGCGCTACACCAGCATGTCGCACACAACATCACCGCTTCCTTGAGAAACTCTGTGTGTGAACGGGTGCATTTCACCACCGATACTTGGACCAGTAAGCATGGACAGGGACGTTACATGTCGCTGACTGGCCACTGGGTAACTATGGTGATAGATGGTGAAGGGTCTGCTGCACAAGTCTTGCCGTCCCCACGACTTGTGTGTCAATCCTCTGTCTGTCCAAGTTCCGCCACTGCTTCTGCATCCTCCACCTCATCTGGGTCCTCCACCTCCGCCCCAAGCCTGCCTGGTCAGGCCACCAGCGTTCTCACTGCGCAGAAGGAATCACGCACCCCTCATTACTATGCTGGTAGCAGAGCGCAACGGCATCAGGCGGTCTTTAGCTTGACATGTCTTTGAAATAGGAGTCACACAGCGACTGAGTTGTGGGCAGCTCTGGAGACTGATTTTGATAAATGGTTGTCTCCACTCAACCTGCAGCCTGGTAAGGCCGTGTGCGACAATGCTGCAAACCTGGGTGCGGCCCTTCGCCTGGGCAAGGTGACACACGTGCCTTGTATGGCTCACGTGTTTAACCTTGTTGTCCAGCAATTTTTAACACACTATCCCGGCCTAGATGGCCTTCTGACCAGGGCACGGAAACTGTCTGCAGTGCTCACTTCCGCCGTTCAACCGCCGCACCTGAGCGACTTGCATCGCTCCAGAAGTCTTTCGGCCTGCCGGTTCATCGCCTGAAATGCGATGTGGCGACACGCTGGAATTCAACTCTCCACATGTTACAGCGACTGTGGCAGCACCGGCGAGCCCTGGTGCAATACGTCATGATGTATAGCCTGGGCCAACGAGATGCAGAAGTGGGGCAGATCACCCTGATGGAGTGATCTCAGATCAAGGACCTATGCACCCTTCTGCACAGTTTCGACATGGCGACGAATATGTTTAGCGCTGACAATGCCATTATCAGCATGACGATTACAGTCATTTACATGCTGGAGCACACGCTAAACACTATTCGTAGTCAGGGGGTGGGACAACAGGAAGGGGAGGAACTACAGGAGGATTCATATGCGCAAGACACAACAACATCACCAAGGTCCAGACGTTCATCATCACCAACGCGGCAGGCATGGGACCATGGGGGACAGGGATCAACAAGGGCGCATGGTAGCAGGTGAGATGTTGAGGAAGGTGCAGGAGGACATGAAGATATGGAGGACGAACTGTCCATGGACATGGAAGACTCAGCAGATGAGGGGGACCTTGGTCAAATTTCAGTTGAAAGAGGTTGGGGGGAGATGACAGAGGAAGAAAGAACGGTTAGCACCTCTATGCCACAAACACAGCGTGGACTTGGTGCGCATGGCTGCGCAAGACACATGAGTGCCTTCTTGTTGCACTACCTCCAACATGACCCTCGTATTGTCAAAATTAGAAGTGATGATGACTACTGGCTTGCCACACTATTAGATCCCCGGGACAAGTCCAAATTTTGTGACATAATTCCACCCATAGAAAGGGACGCACGTATGCAGGAGTATCAGCAGAAGCTGTTACTCGATCTTAGCTCGGCTTTTCCACCAAACAACCGTGCAGGTGAAGGGAGTGATTCTCCCAGTTGTAACTTGACAAACATGGGACGGCCTCGTCATCTTCAACAGTCTACCCGTACCAGTAGGACCGTATCTGGTGCTGGTAACAGCAATTTTATGGAATCTTTTCATAATTTTTTTAGACCCTCCTTTGCAAGGCCACCAGAGACAACAAGTCTGACACATAGTCAACGGATGGAGAGGATGATACAGGAGTATCTCCAAATGAACATCGATGCAATGACTTTGCAAATGGAGCCTTGCTCCTTTTGTGCTTCAAATCTAGAAAAATGTCAAGAGCTCTCCAGTTACGCCTCGAAGATTTTGTCGTGTCCAGCTGCCAGCGTTGTCTCTGAACGTGTCTTCAGTGCTGCTGGGTGTGTGCTGACAGATAAGCGCACGCGTCTGTCCAGTGACAATGTGGACAGACTGACGTTCATCAAAATGAACAAGTCATGGATCCAGAAGGAATTTACTACCCCTGTGTCATCCTGGGGAGAGTAAATGCTTGTGGATTTGGAATGTGCTTGATGCAAATCAAAACATCCTGTTTGCAACTAGGGCACAAGTGCTGCCACTGATAAGGTGTCTGTGTGGGGCCCAATTTTTGGAAAAAAAGGGAGACTCCGCTTGGAGTAACCCTTGCTTGCTGTGTTTTTTAAAAATGATACAAGATGAACAGATCTGAAGGCAAGATGAAGCCAACATCATGTCTCCGCCTGCACTTTTCTCACAAACCTGCATTTTTCCAGGGACACCCTACTCAACACCGTCTACAGACAGCAGCCAGATCTCTGTCCCTCAGATGTGGTCAAATAAAAGGCCACTTACTGCGACCCATGACAAAGCTAAGTGGTTGACTCTATCCCTCTGTAAGCTGTTGGCTACCGAAATGCTGCCTTTACGCGTAGTGGACACACAGGATTTTACAGACCTTATGTCTGTCGCTGTGCCCCAGTACCAGATGCCCAATCACCACTGCTTCTCCAAGAAAAGCATGCCCGCGCTACACCGGCATGTCGCACACAACATCACCACTTCCTTGAGAAAATCTGTGTGCGACAGGGTGCATTTCAACACAGATACTTGGACCAGTAAGCATAGACAGGGTCATTACATGTCACTGACTGGGCACTGGCAAACTATGGTGAGAGATGGAGAAGGGTCTGCTGTACAAGTCTTGCCGTCCCCACGAGTTGTTTCAATCCTTGTTCTGTATGTAGAAGTTAATACACTGCTTCTGCCTCTTCAACCTCGTGTGGGTCCTCTACCTTTGCGCAAACCCTGTGTGGTCAGGCCACCCTTCCTTGCAACTGCGCACAAGGACTACCACACACCTCCTTACTATGCTGGCAGCAGAGCTCAATGCCATCAGGCGGTCAAAGTTTTACTTTGAAATGTATGGGAAATGTGAGTCACACCGCTATTACAGAGAATAGTAGTCAGGCAGGGTCAAAACATTAATTGAGGAACAGGAACAGAATGGGACGGCCAGGACTTAATCAGAAAACAAGCAGAGGTGAAATGCGTATCGGCCAACAAGGTACATAAACAGCAAGCAGGAAAAGTAGTCAGGTAACAAGCACACAAAATCATAAAACTGAACTGGGGGTAAAATTAACCAGAGGTTCATAGCTATGTCTGGCAGTGGTCTGCAGACAGGATGGGCATAAAAAAGGGTGTGGTGTCTTCCCATTGGTTGTAGCTGAATGATGGTATTTCATCTGTGAGATACCCACCAGCTACATTCAGCCAGAGATTCTGCATCTGTCAAGGTAATGCAGCCCAGTGGGTGAGCATAACCTGCGTCCACCTGCGCCGCTGGCATCGACTACTCTCCCATCATCAGCACTATTCATGAAAGGAACACGTTGTCACCTGGCGACCGGAGTACAAATTGACGGAGCGGACTCCGTTGGTGACTTAACAGCCGTGTGCGGCAATGATGCAAACCTGGCTGCGGGCCATCCTCAGGGCAATGTGACACACGTGCCTTTTATGGCTCACGTGTTGATCCGAATTCTCCAGCAATTTTTAAAACACCATCACGGCCTACATGGCCTTGTGCAGCGGGCACGCTCGCTATGTGCTCACTTCCATCGTGCGCACACAGCAGCTCAACAACTTTCATCACTCCGGAAGTCTTAGGGTCTGGCAGTTAAACGCCGGAAATGCGATGTTCCGACACGCAGGAATTGGAATCTGCACATGTTGCAGCGTGTGTGGCAGCACCGCAGAGCCCTGCTGAAATACGGTAAGACATATAGCCTGGGATAAGTTGATCCAGAGGTGGTGCAGATCACGCTGCTGGAGTGGTGTCAGATCAAGGACCTATGCACCCTGCTACACAGTTTTGAAATGTCGACGAAGATGTTTAGCACTGGCAATGTCATTCTCAGCGTGACAATTCTGGTCATCTACATGATGGAGCACACTGTAATTATTATTCGGAGTCAGGTGTTGGGACAAGAGGAAGGGGAGGAAGTACAGGAGGAGTCATATGCGGAAGGGATAACAAGATCTACGAGGTCCAGATGGTCAGCGGCACCTATGCGGCAGTCATGGTGAGGGAGAGGGATTAACAAGGGCGCATAGTATCAGCAAAAAGTGTTGATGAAAGTGCAGGAGCCCATGAAGAAATGGAGGACGAACTGGCGATGGGCATGGAAGACTCAGCAGATGAGTGAGAGCTTGCTCACATTTCGGTTGTGCGAGGTTGTGGGTAGAGGGCAGAGGAAGGATGCACGATTCTCACCTCTCTGCCACCAACACACCAAGGACTTGGTCCTCCTGGATGCACAAGACACATGAGCGCCTTCTTGCTGCACTACCTACATGACCCTCGGATTGTATGAATTTGAACTAATCCTGAATACTGGGTTGCCACACTGTTAGATCCCCGGTACAAGACAAAATTTGGCGAACTAATTCCTGCCATAGAAATAGACGCACGTATACAGGAGTATCTGCAGAATGTGGTACGCAATCTTAGATCTACTTTTCCACTAAACACCAGTGCTGCACAGAGTGAATCTCAACACTTTGTCATGGATAGGAGGAAATGGTCTTTTACTTGTCCACATCGGAGGGACCGAGGGATGGCTGCTGTGCTGAGATGGCGTTGAGTACGGTGTCCCTGCACAGTTGCACTTTTGGTCATATCCCAAAATGAGTTGAAAAAGGACAGATGCTGTTGGAAAGGGGAACAGGTGTGTTGGAAAGGGGAAAAAAATTTTGGTCCGTGGATTTGGTGGTTAAACAACTGTAACATTTGCTGAAGAAACAACATCTGTTACAGTGGGACTGGCAGATTTGGATAAAGTGGTATATAATCTGTGACCGCTATATAACAAAAATTAATAAGAAAAGAAAGAGAAAGGTATATATCACCTTCAGCAGTCAGTGTCCACCGTGCTCCCAGTTGGAAAAGGAGAGGTTGGCAACTTGAAGGTTTGGTGGAGGATACAGAGCTGTGTGGCTATGAAACTAATAGTAGCCTGAACCGAGTTAGACGCCATTCGGATCTGGAGACTGTGAGCCCTGTTAGCGTCACAGGGTCCACATGCCCACCCAGCCCAGGAACTCCCTGTTAACAACACAGGGGCCATTGAGTACGCTGACCGTGTGCGTAGGGGCCACACCTGTGGACAGCAGGCGCATCAGCAGCAGCAGGCCTGTTAATGCCACTGGGCTGCACAAGCAGGACTGTTAGGACAGGAGCTGGTCTTAACCGTTCTGCGTTACCAACTGTGGTGGTGGCCTGCATCCACCACCCTATCCCTGCCTACCTCTGGCCTAAAGCCGCAATGGGTTCAACACATGGAGGTGTGCTCTTTCGGAGCATAATAGAAGACTGCGCACCTCCTTGTTGGCTCCAGCCCCTTTTATAACCTGGGTCCGCCCCAAACCAGGGTGAACCACAATGCACCTCCTGGAGACAAAAGCAGAGTGACACGTCATGAGTGGCATAACTAGCGTCCTATTTGGAAACGCAACTTCAATGATGACCTCATGGCTGCCATGACCCAAACACCTCACCAGTCATCGTCTGACCATCAATAATGCGGTGACAAGTCATAGGTGTGGGCCTCTGCAAGCCATTTGGGAGGACACCTGATGCCCTGTGGTCTATATGGGACCCCCACATCAGGGCCAGGGCCAAAGAGTTCATTACCGGACCTAGTCTCTGATGCAGGAAGTGCCTGAGCATGCTCAGTAGCATGAAATACAGTCTCTGAAAAAAGACTATCAGCTTTAGCATGGTGTCTAGGCACAAAACAGGACTTAGACCCGGCACAGAATGCAAGCACCTGTGCAAAGAGGCTTTTCACACTTAGTGTGGGAGCATGCGCTGTATCCCGAAATGAAGACTTAGCGTCAGGAATGGCACAGTCAGGCTGAGCATACTCACTAGGCGAAACACTGTAATTATGCTGCAGCTGGGGTACATCGGCACACGCATGCGCACTAGCTGCCTCTCCACACTTAGACGTGGAGGGGAAATTTGTCTTGGAGATGCTGTCTATGAACAGAAGGAAAAGCTAAAGGAAGCCTGACTTTCTATCCCTCCGAATTATGAAATGCAGCAATGAATTCCATGAGTTTGCTATAACATTAGCGTAGCTAAATGTGCATGAGGGTGTGATGTAGAGGTGCTAGAAATAGCTTGTCACCAGTGGGGCACTAATGGAATACAACAGCCAGTTCTATGATGCCACAAAATGGCAGTATTTTGTGCTATCATTATAGCTTATTAAAAACAGAGCACGAGGTTGTCATGCAGAGGTGCTGCACATAGATTTGCAGTAGTGTGAATAGACAAAAGTACAATAGCCACGTTTAGGATACAACTAGGTACAGTGAGTGTTTGCTAGTATAATGGCTGAGTTTAAAAAAGTTTGAGTGTGCAATGCAGGCAGACGTGCTGCAAATAACGTTCCAATACTGTGAATAGACAAAAGTACAATAGCCACGTTTAGGATACAACTAGGTACACTGAGTGTTTGCTACTATAAATGGCTGAGTTTAAAAAAGTTTGAGTGTGCAATGCAGGCAGACGTGCTGCAAATAACGTTCCAATACTGTGAATTGACAAAAGTACAATAGCCACGTTTAGGATACAACTAGGTACAGTGAGTGTTTGCTAGTATAATGGCTGAGTTTAAAAAAGTTAGAGTGTGCAATGCAGGCAGACGTGCTGCAAATAACGTTCCAATACTGTGAATAGACAAAAGTACAATAGCCACGTTTAGGATACAACTAGGTACACTGAGTGTTTGCTACTATAAATGGCTGAGTTTAAAAAAGTTTGAGTGTGCAATGCAGGCAGACGTGCTGCAAATAACGTTCCAATACTGTGAATTGACAAAAGTACAATAGCCACGTTTAGGATACAACTAGGTACACTGAGTGTTTGCTAGTATAATGGCTTAGTAACAATGAGTTGTAGTGTGCAATGCAGGCAGACGTGCTCTGCAAATGTCTTTGCACTAGTGGGACTATAGCAAAGTCCAATAGCCACGTTTAGGATGCCACTAGGTACACTGAGTGTTTGCTAGTAAAATTGCTTAGTTTAAAAAAGTTGGAGTGTGCAATGCAGGCAGATGTGCTCTGCTAATATCTTTGCACTAGTGGGACTATAGCAAAGTCCAATAGCCACGTATAGGATGCCACTAGGTACACTGAGTGTTTGCTAGTATAATGGCTTAGTTAAAATGAGTTTGAGTGTGCAATGCAGGCAGACGCGCTATGCAAATGTCTTTGCACTAGTGGGACTATAGCAAAGTCCAATAGCCACGTATAGGATGCCACTAGGTACACTGAGTGTTTGCTAGTATAATGGCTTGGTTTTAATGAGTTGGAGTGTGCAATGCAGGCAGACGCGCTCTGCAAATGTCTTTGCACTAGTGGGACTATAGCAAAGTCCAATAGCCACGTATAGGATGCCACTAGGTACACTGAGTGTTTGCTAGTATAATGGCTTGGTTAGAATGAGTTGTAGTGTGCAATGCAGGCAGATGTGCTCTGCTAATGTCTTTGCACTAGTGGGACTATAGCAAAGTCCAATAGCCACGTATAGGATGCCACTAGGTACACTGAGTGTTTGCTAGTATAATGGCTGAGTTTAAAAAAGTTAGAGTGTGCAATGCAGGCAGACGTGCTGCAAATATCGTTCCAATACTGTGAATAGACAAAAGTACAATAGCCACGTTTAGGATACAACTAGGTACACTGAGTGTTTGCTACTATAAATGGCTGAGTTTAAAAAAGTTTGAGTGTGCAATGCAGGCAGACGTGCTGCAAATAACGTTCCAATACTGTGAATTGACAAAAGTACAATAGCCACGTTTAGGATACAACTAGGTACACTGAGTGTTTGCTACTATAAATGGCTGAGTTTAAAAAAGTTAGAGTGTGCAATGCAGGCAGACGTGCTGCAAATATCGTTCCAATACTGTGAATAGACAAAAGTACAATAGCCACGTTTAGGATACAACTAGGTACACTGAGTGTTTGCTAGTATAATGGCTTAGTAACAATGAGTTGTAGTGTGCAATGCAGGCAGACGTGCTCTGCAAATGTCTTTGCACTAGTGGGACTATAGCAAAGTCCAATAGCCACGTTTAGGATGCCACTAGGTACACTGAGTGTTTGCTAGTAAAATTGCTTAGTTTAAAAAAGTTGGAGTGTGCAATGCAGGCAGATGTGCTCTGCTAATATCTTTGCACTAGTGGGACTATAGCAAAGTACAATAGCCACGTATAGGATGCCACTAGGTACACTGAGTGTTTGCTAGTATAATGGCTTAGTTAAAATGAGTTTGAGTGTGCAATGCAGGCAGACGCGCTATGCAAATGTCTTTGCACTAGTGGGACTATAGCAAAGTCCAATAGCCACGTATAGGATGCCACTAGGTACACTGAGTGTTTGCTAGTATAATGGCTTGGTTTTAATGAGTTGGAGTGTGCAATGCAGGCAGACGCGCTCTGCAAATGTCTTTGCACTAGTGGGACTATAGCAAAGTCCAATAGCCACGTATAGGATGCCACTAGGTACACTGAGTGTTTGCTAGTATAATGGCTTGGTTAGAATGAGTTGTAGTGTGCAATGCAGGCAGATGTGCTCTGCTAATGTCTTTGCACTAGTGGGACTATAGCAAAGTCCAATAGCCACGTATAGGATGCCACTAGGTACACTGAGTGTTTGCTAGTATAATGGCTTAGTTAAAATGAGTTTGAGTGTGCAATGCAGGCAGACGCGCTATGCAAATGTCTTTGCACTAGTGGGACTATAGCAAAGTCCAATAGCCACGTATAGGATGCCACTAGGTACACTGAGTGTTTGCTAGTATAATGGCTTGGTTAGAATGAGTTGTAGTGTGCAATGCAGGCAGATGTGCTCTGCTAATGTCTTTGCACTAGTGGGACTATAGCAAAGTCCAATAGCCACGTATAGGATGCCACTAGGTACACTGAGTGTTTGCTAGTATAATGGCTTAGTTAAAATGAGTTTGAGTGTGCAATGCCGGCAGACGCGCTATGCAAATGTCTTTGCACTAGTGGGACTATAGCAAAGTCCAATAGCCACGTATAGGATGCCACTAGGTACACTGAGTGTTTGCTAGTATAATGGCTTGGTTTTAATGAGTTGGAGTGTGCAATGCAGGCAGACGCGCTCTGCAAATGTCTTTGCACTAGTGGGACTATAGCAAAGTCCAATAGCCACGTATAGGATGCCACTAGGTACACTGAGTGTTTGCTAGTATAATGGCTTGGTTAGAATGAGTTGTAGTGTGCAATGCAGGCAGACGCGCTCTGCAAATGTCTTTGCACTAGTGGGACTATAGCAAAGTCCAATAGCCACGTATAGGATGCCACTAGGTACACTGAGTGTTTGCTAGTATAATGGCTTGGTTAGAATGAGTTGTAGTGTGCAATGCAGGCAGACGCGCTCTGCAAATGTCTTTGCACTAGTGGGACTATAGCAAAGTCCAATAGCCACGTATAGGATGCCACTAGGTACACTGAGTGTTTGCTAGTATAATGGCTTAGTTATCAGTTGGAGTGTGCAGAGGACAAGAGGGTACAGTGGCAGGATTGTGGTGCTCTGGGTAGAGGAATGGAAGCCTGCCTTTCTATTCCCTCCTAATGGTGAAATGCAGGTAGGAAATCCCTGACCTGGGCTACACAGACGCTGTTGCTGTTTGCAGGACCTGTCACCTATGGCTCTCTGACCCTGCCGGTTGGAGCCCTTAAAAGGACTGCTATAAAGTGCTCTCCCTAAGCTGTCTAACGCTGTGTATGCAGCGCATACAGCTGTATCGGCTATAGGACTCAGGAAGACGGAGCTGCGACAGTGATGTCTGACACCAAAGACGCAGAAGGCAGATAATGGCGTCCGTGAAGAAAATGTCCGGTTTTATAATGCAGGGACATGTGACATGCAGATCCTATCACACATGCCGTTGCTTCTCTGGCTCAAAGTCCACTTAGCTGTGTGTGTGTCTGGGATTGGCTGACATGCTGGCCCGCCCCACAAGACGCGCGCGCTTAGGGAAGGAAGACAAGAAAAAAAAAAAAAAAAATGGCGATCGCCATTATAGAAACAGCAGTGATCTGAAGGCGCTGTTCACGCACACTATACACTGAAATGTGATAATAGTTTGATTCACAGAGTGACTTACACTATTACAGCAGAAACCAAGCTATGATTTAGCTGTTTTTTGGCTGCTAGAACCGTTCTCGAACGTTTCTAGAACTACCGAGCTTTTGCAAAAAGCTCGAGTTCTAGTTCGATCTAGAACATGCCCCAAAATCACTCGAGCCGCGAACTGGAGAACCACGAACCACGAACCGCGCTCAACTCTAGTAACAATACGTTAGTATCAAGGGATCTAATCTCTTTTTTTATGCACCCTAAAACCTTGTTTGCTTTAACAGCTGCTGCCTGACATTGAGTGCTGCTGCTCAGCTTATTTGTAATGAGAATACCCAAGTCCTTCTCCTGTTCTGTAGTCCCGAGTTTACTTCCATTTAATGTATACGCAGCTATAGGATTACTCCGTCCTAGGTGCATTACTTTACATTTATCAACATTAAATCTCATTTGCCAAGTATATGCCCATTTTGACATCTTATCCAGATCTTTTTGTAATATTGCACTATCAAGGTCAGTTTTTAATATCCTACATAGTTTGGTGTCATCAGCAAAGACTGACACTTTACTATCAATCCCATCCACAAGGTCATTAATAAAAAGATTAAAAAGAATCGGTCCTAGCACAGATCCCTGCAGCACCCCACTGCTGACTATAGCCCATTTAGAGAATGTTCCATTTATGACTACTCTTTGTTTCCTATCTTTTAGCCAATTCCTTACCCAGTTGCATATATTTTCCCCTAGTCGTTGCTTCTGGAGCTTTAGTATAAGGCTATTATGTGGTATAGTATCAAATGCCTTTGCAAAGTCCAAATAAATCACATCAGCTGCATTACCAGTATCCAGGTTTGCACTTACCCCCTCATAGAACCCCAACAGGTTGATTAGACATGACTTATCTTTCATGAATCTTTCATACAACCTAAAATATATTTTTCTGCTCTAAGAAGAAAACTAAATTTACGGTTGCCAGTTTTATGAGTCCCTATGTTGGCCCCTATGATGGTGTACAGTTTTATATATGCTAACCATTTCATTCAAAAGGTAATGTTCCTATGAGTAAAGTCCCCCTTACTTCTGACAGCAATCATTCTCAAGATTGGACAGAAATATACAATACTCCCAAAAATTTAGGTATATTTGGTTTTAGGGTGAAATTTCAGGATGCTTCTAAAATGCATTCTATACTCTTCAGGTGAACTGAATGTAACACCTTCTTTAAACTTTTGAGCCCACATGTCCAACAGTTCAATGTTTCTTTACTTTTTGAACAACTTGCTGACTTCTGACAAGGAGCTTAATGGCAAAAACTCAAAACAGGGGTTTCATCCATGAATCGCCCAATAAATTTAGGTTCAATTGCCATTGGTATTTAAAGAGTCATCCTCATTATGCTGTTCATATTTTGACTTCATGAATATTGATGAGTGAATATATTAGGCACAATGTGTTATTCACCTGAATATTAAGATATTCGGGATACTTTTTACTCTTCTGGTATTTTTGTTTTCACCTCGTGAGTTTCAAGTCCCCTCACCAATTTTGGCTCCTTATTTTCAGCCTTTAAACATGCAGGGATTGACTTCCAATCACATTAATGTTGTAGCCATCATTGCAACTGGCATCCACTGTAATTGTAGTAACCAAAGCAAAAGAGAGCCTTTAAATTTGCTGAAAGCAGAAGAAATACCCAGACAAGCAATACATTTGAAATATTTAGATCATTTATTAAGATAATGCACTATAGGGTATAACAGACTAATACAATATAGTATAGGACAAGGAGGAGGAGTGCTAAAGGGGAAAGAACCCCACGTGTCCCGGTGAAGTGGAGAGAAAAAAGTTTTTTAACTCCTAAAGGTCCCCACGTATTACCCCGGCATTTATGGTGATCTGGCCTTGGTAAGTAAGACTGCCTTCATTATTATGCTGCATATGGAAGTACATTGTACTCCGTGTGAGCTTTTGACTATTTCTGATGCAGTTCTCTTCTGTGCCATGGGCATTTGGCCTATAGTTTCTTCATGATCACCTTTTGGAGTTAAAAAACTTTTTTTCTCTCCACTTCTCCGGGACATGTGGGGTTCTTTCCCCTTTAGCACTCCTCCTCCTTGTCCTATACTATACGTATTGTATTATTCTGTTATACCCTATAGCGCATTATCTTAATAAATGTTTTAAATATTTCAAATGTATTGCTTGTCTGGGTATTTTTTCTGCTTTCAGCAAATTTAAAGACTCTCATTTGCTTTGGTTACTATGATTAATGAGTTGTTGCTTTTACCACTATGCAATCTACTTGTGGTCCTTGTTCGTTTCATTACTGTAATTGGTAGGCACAGGGAAAAATAAATGTGCTGTCCTCTGGCTATTTGTGATAACTAGTGCAGGTAAAGGAGACAGTTGGGGACTAATGTGCTTGAAGTAGGCTCACTGACTTTACTGAGGTCACCTGAGTTCAGGTTATCTGTGGTCACAAGTGGAGGGCCGTGGGAATCTCCAGCTTTGACCGCAACTTACCTGAGTGATCGTTGCTCAGTCTCTGCTGGAAGTCAGCAGTGGGCTGTTATATTCCTTGTTATTGCATGCCATAAGTTCAGATGTAGCAGAGTTGGAATCATTGTGGGACCTCGTGTGGATTACGTCAGACTTGCAAGAGTGTTTTGGGGGTTAAAAGTTGTGAAAAGGCATTTTTTTTGTATTTTATTTCAAATAAAGATTTTTTTGGTGTTTGTGTTTATTTACTTTCACTTACAGATTAGTAATGGGGGTGTCATAGATGCCTCCCATTACTAATCTACGGCTTAGTGGCAACTGTGAGCTTTAATTAGTCCTTTAGTACCCCGATAGCTACAGCACCAGGGCAATCGGGAAGAGCCGGGTAAAGTTCTGAGATAGTCACATCTAATGGATTTGATAATCCTGGGTGGCTGGCAGGCTGCTATTTTTAGGCTGGTGGGGCATAATAAGCATGGGCATCCCCAGCCTGAGAGTAGTAGCCCCTAGCTGTCAGGCTATATCATGGCTGGGTATCAAAATTGGAGGGGACCGCGCACTCATTTTTTAAATTATTAATTTAAAGAATTTTTAAAAAATGTTGCATGTGGTTCCTCCTTTTTTGATACACAGCCAAGATAAGCATATGGCTGCGGCGGCAGCCTGTAGCCGTATTCTTTATCGGTGCTGGGTATCTTTTTATGGGGGGACCTTATGCCAAATATTTTATTTATTTATTGATTTATTTATTTATACTGTACACCCACAGACAGCGCCTGCGATTTGTTGTAGTCAGATGCTATCACACAGGCTGGGCATGTATCTGAGTGTAAACAATCACAGACACTGGTGGGTGGGGAAAACAGTGCATAAGCAATGAAGGCAATGAGCGGCCCTGAAAGTGAATAAATGGACACTGGAGCAGTTACAATTTTGCCAAAGCCTCGGTAAGTACAGCTCGCTTGCATTATTATTTTCTTTATTTTTCCTTTATTTTTTTTATTTCCTGAGTAGGCGGATCAATACCTTACACAGTTTACTGTACATTTGGGTACGTTTGAAACCGTGCGGATCCTGATGTTTACAGTCCGGGGTCACGCATCACTGCTTATAGTATGTCAAAATAAGGCAAAGCCATTTAGTAGTTCGTGGTTTTTCATATTCCACTGACTACTTATCATAAACAAGAATCATATCTCAAATTCTCATAATGTCTGTATTTTGATAAATGCAGTTGACATTAAGCTCTTAAGAATAGCAAATACACATTTTACTGGCTGTCTTTTATGGGGCTTATTCTTCAGCACCACTTTTTAATGATGCTGATGCCCCCCACAGGCAAACATTAATTCCTACAGGTGACAGCTGTATAGGTCAAATGAGACTTGAAGGCATCGGCCAAAACCTGTTTTGGAACAAATTAGGGTCAATTAACTATTTAAATACTACATGCAATCTCGACAGCAGTATCCATGTGGTTAAAAGGTTGTTAAAAGACTCTTTTGACAAGAATGGCCCCCTTGTTGCCATGATACTGGAATCATACGATGGACTGTTAGATCTTTCTATGAGCAGTGTCTATTAGGTTTTGTTGGTGAGTCACTGACAAGTCTAATGTACTTCAGTAAAACAGTACCGCAATACATGAGACCAGCAATCAAAGTGAAAAATATTCATGTCCCACAGTGGCACTAAGTAAAAAAGTTAAAAAATAAAATATGAAAAAAGTAAAAAAAAAGCACTAAAAAGCGCACAAAAACCATGAACAGATGTTTTGCTACCAAACATGCAGCTTTTGTGGTAAAACAAAAATAAGCAGACACATACACATAGTTGAAAATTTGGAATAAAAAGAGATAAAAAAAATATATGCCCCACAATGGTACAAGAAAAGTCTCCAACTCATTGCACAAAAAATAAGCCCTCATACAGCTCTGTTCGATAAAAAGTAAAAAAGTTACAGCTCTCAGAATATTGTGACAGAGAAACAATTTACTGTATTAAAAAAAGTATATGTAATAGTAGCAAACCATAAAACACTACGTAAATCTGGTATCCCTGCAATCGCACCGATTCAAAGAATAAAGTAATCTTATCAATTATAATGCACAGTGAACTGAACAAAATAGAAAAAAGAACTATTCTTGTACTGCTGTCTATTTGTTCTTTCTATCTGCCAAAAATTGAAACAAAGCTTGGCTCACATTTATCCTGTAATCTCTGTTGAGTGCTTATGTCAGGGTTTCCCTGTAGATCCCAGAAACTCATGGAAGATATGGTGGAATTCATTGAGAGGTGCAATTTCTACAGGGGTGTTACTTTTGGGTTTTTCTACTGTTCTGGCACCTTAGAGCGTTTACAAATATCAAACTGCTCTAGCAAAATGTGTGCTTTAAAAGTCAAATGGTACTCTTTTCTGCTCAGCCTTGCCATGTGGCCAAACAGTAGTTTCTAAAGATAAATAGGAAACTATCACATCTGGAGCAAATTGAGCATAAAATTGTGAGGTACAGTTTCCCTTTTTAACCCTTGTGCAACTAGCAAATTTGCAACTAATATTCAAATTACATTTTTACCACTAAAATGTTATACTTCCACTTGCCAATATTATAAAATTTTGTATGGCACCTGTGGGTTCATAATACTCACTAAACCTCTGGATGAATTCCTTAAGGAGTGATGTTGCCAACATTGGGTCTCTTGTGAGGTTTCTGCTGATCTGGCATATCAAGGAATGGGCTAACAAAGCAAATAATCTATAACAGAATCTACATTCTAAATGCAAAGTAGCTCTCCTTCCCATCCGACACCCGCCGTCTGCTCAAACAGTACTGTACAACCACATATTGGGTACTGCCACATTCGGTAAAAATTGCATAACATATTGTTGTGTCAATTTTCCTGTTATGTTTTATTTGAATAAAAATGTGGAGGGTAAAATGTAATATAAGCAGCTAAACCCTGAGTTTCTTTGTTTTTATGCGCCTATCTTATGACTGTCTGTATATTTTGTTGATTAAAAATGGTCATCACACCAATAGATGAATTAATATGGGCTGTAATTTGCTAATTGGGTAACGTGTATTTCTGAATTTTTGTCACCACATGGGCTTTGCAAATGCAACATGATGTCCAAATTTGTGTTCGAAAAATTACATAGTGCTGTTTGGTTTCCGAGTTTTGCCATGTGCCCAAACATAAGCATATATAGGATATCACTGTGTTCAGAAGAAACAGCATAACAAATTATGGTATGCCAAAACTAGTCTCTGACCAACCTCCTATTTAGTCACTGCTATTTGGGCTGGATTTTTTTTTTTTTAAAAAAAAATTCTAATAAATTTGTAAGACTTACCTACATTCTCTGGTTTCTGAGGAACACCGCTGGATTTATTTCTGCCTTTTTTCCTACGTTAAACAAATTATGGGGTGCATTTTTTCCTACTATCCATTGTCAAATCTACAAATTTGCTGCAAAAAGATTATTTTTGCATAACAATTGGTAACTATCGTTGTCACATCCACATTTTTATAAGATCTTTGAAGCACCTATGGGTTAAAAAAGTTGAACACACCGCTACATGAATTTCTTGATGGGTTTAGTTTTCAAAATATGGTAATTTGTGGTTGTTTCTGTTGTTTTGGTTTATCAGTGGCTCTGCAAATGCGACATTGTGCCTGCAATCTCTTTCAGACAAATTTGCATTTCATATAGTGCTCCTTCTATTCTGAGATTTATAAATATATAGTATAGATAGATTACTGGATAGTATTCTCTGCACATTTGTCCTGAGGAAGAGGACGGATATGTCCTTGAAACGCGTAGACCTATGTAAAGACCTGTGAAAATAAAGAAAAGAGTTTTACTATCTTCACCTGGACTCCTGTGGTTTGGCGCGGTATTCTAATCCTGCATTTCTCCTGCTGATTTAAACTATTCTGAGATTTGACATTTTTCCAAAGAGAACATTTTCACCACATGTGGGGTATCGTCACGCTCAGAATAAAGTGTATAACTAACTCTATGGTCAATTTTTTCGTTTTACCTTTTGCAAAAGGAAAAAAATTGAGGCTTCAGCAACATTTTTATGAAATACTTGAAATATTTTAATTTGAATGGCTAATGTTATCAAATGCTGTGCAGTACTTGCTAGTTCAAAATATGTATTATACTCCTGGAGAAAATATTTGAGGGGTGTAGTTTCAAAAATGGGGTCACATGTGAGGAATTACTGCATTTAGGCACCTTACAATTGCTACATTGTTCCATAATTCATTTCAGACAAATTTGTGTTCCAAAATTCAAATGGTGCTCCTCCTTTCAGAGTCTTGCTGTTTGTCCAAACAGAGGTTTATGACTGAATGTGGGGTATCATCACGCTCAAAGGTAATTAGGTAAAAAATTGTAATATCCATTTCGTCATGCTATCCTTTGTAAAAGTGAAACATTGGGGCTAAAGCAAAATTTTAGAGAAAAACTAAAAGAAAGTTTGAATTCCATTTTGCATTAATTACTGTGTAGCACCTGAAGGGTTAAACATTTTTGTGACAGCAGTTTTGAAGTATGAGCATTCTGCAGGTTCCAAAATGGTATCCCATTTGTGGATTTTCCAATATATAGGCTCATGAAAGACCATTTAAATCTTAATATATCCCTAAAAAATGAGAATTTGCTGCTAAACTTTTAACCCTTCTAAAATCCAAATAAAATAAAATGTTTGAAAAACAACACAGATGAAAATTAGACATATGGGAAATGTTGTTTGGTATTTTGCACAGCTTGACTAACTGGTTTATGGACATAAAAATTGAAAGTTTAAAAATTGCAAAATTTTCAAACTTTTTGCCCAAATTTTTGTTATTTTTACACATAAACGTAGAAAATAATGCTGTAATTTTACCAATAGCATAAAGTACAGTGACACAAAAAAGATCCAGAAATATTGGGATCTGTTGAAGAATTCCAGAGTTCTCACCTCATAAAGTAACACTGATCAGATTTAAGAAATTTGGCCTGATCAGTAACATCCAAATTGTCTCCTTCACTAAGAGGTTAAAAAAAAAACTTTGGAGTATTGCTTCTGAGATGTGATAATCTTCTGTAGATTTGAGCGAACCGGTCGCGGTTCGGCTCCAGCTTGGTTTGTCGAACGGAGGTCTAGTTCGAGCTCGGTTCGGCGAACCGGTTCGGCGAACGGCTCAAACCCATTGGAAACAATGTGAGGCAATCACAAACACATAAAAACACCTAGAAAACACCGTCAAAGGTGTGCAAAAGGTGACAAACAACTCACAACACAACATAAACACTAGAGATGAGCGAACCGGTCGCGGTTTGGCTTGAGTTCGGTTCGCCGAACGGACGTCTCGTTCGAGTTCGGTTCGGCAAACATTCAACGAACCGAACTCGAACCACATAGGAAACAATAGCAGGCAATCACAAACACATAAAAACAGCTAGAAAACACCCTCAAAGGTGTCCAAAAGGTGACAAACAACTCAAAACACAACACAAACACATGGGAAAGTGACAAGGACATATACTCATGTGAAAACAAAAGAGCAGGACAAGGAAAAAGAGAAGGAGACACAGATATAGGCATGGCACGCCCTTCTAAAATCATGTAAAACACCGCAAGGTGACTCCAAGCAGTGTCTCCCTTTTTACCAAAAATTGGGCCACACACACACCCACCCCTTCAGTGGCAGCACTTGTGCCCCAGTTGTACACTTCACAGCTAGATTTGCATCAAGCACATTCAAAAATACGCCATACTTAACCGTCCCCAGGATGGCACCGGGGTAGGTAGCAAAGTCTTTCCTGATCCCAGCGCTGTTCATCTTGGATCATTTTTAAAAACAATGTAAGCAAGGGTTACTCCAAGCGGAGTCTCCCTTTTTTTCCAAAAATTGGGCCCCACACACACCTACCCATAAAAACACCTAGAAAACACCTTCAAAGGGGTCCAAAAGGTGACAAACAACTCAAAACACAACACAAACACATAAGAAAGTGACAAGGACATATACTCATGCGAAAACAAAAGAGCAGGACAAGGAAAAAGAGAAGGAGACACAGATATAGGCATGGTACGCCCTTCTAAAATCATGTAAAACACCGCAAGGTGACTCCAAGCGGAGTCTCCCTTTTTACCAAAAATTGGGCCACACACACACCCACCCATTCAGTGGCAGCACTTGTGCCCCAGTTGTACACTTCACAGCTAGATTTGCATCAAGCACATTCAAAAATACGTCATACTTAACCGTCCCCAGGATGACACCGGGGTAGGTAGCAAAGTCTTTCCTGATCCCAGCTCTGTTCATCTTGGATCATTTTTAAAAACAATGTAAGCAAGGGTTACTCCAAGTGGAGTCTCCCTTTTTTTCCAAAAATTGGGCCCCACACACACCCACCCATTCAGTGGCAGAACTTGTGCCCCAGTTGTACACTTCACGGGTAGATTTGCATCAAGCACATTCAAAAATACGCCATACTTAACCGTCCCCAGGATGACACCGGGGTAGGTAGCTAAGTCTTTCCTGATCCCAGCGCTGTGCATCTTGGATCATTTTTAAAAACAATGTAAGCAAGGGTTACTAAAAGAAAAGTCTCCCTTTTTTCCAAAAATTGGGCCACACAGACACCCCATCAGTGGCAGCACTTGTGCCCTAGTTGTACACTTCGCAGCTAGATTTGCATCAAGCACATTCAAAATACACAAGCATTTACTCTCCCCAGGATGACACAGGGGTAGTAAATTCCTTGTGGATCCATGACTTGTTCATTTTGATGAACGTTAATCTGTCCACATTGTCACTGGACAGACGAGTGCGCTTATCTGTCCGCACACACCCAGCAGCACTGAAACACGTTCAGAGACAACGCTGGCAGCTGGACACGACAAAATCTACCAGGCGTAAGTGGAGAGCTCTGGCCATTTTTCAAGATTTGAAGCCCAAAATGAGCAAGGCTCCATTTGCAAAGTCATGGCATCGATGTTCATTTGGAGATACTCCTGTATCATCCTCTCCAGCCGTTGACTATGTGTCAGACTTGTTGTCTCTGGTGGCCTTGCAAAGGAGGGTCTAAAAAAATTTATGAAAAGATTCAATAAAATTGCTGTCACCAGCACTAGATACGGTGCTACTGGTACGGGTAGACTGTTGAAGATGACGAGACCGTCCTATGTTTGTCAAGTTACAACTGGGAGATTCACTCCCTGCACATGCGCGGTTGTTTGGTGGAAAAGCCGAGCTAAGATCGAGTAACAGCTTCTGCTGATACTCCTGCATACCATTTCTATGGCTGGAATTATGTCACAAAATTTGGACCTGTACCAGGGATCTAATAGTGTGGCAAGCCAGTAGTCATCATCACTTCTAATTTTGACAATACGAGGGTCATGTTGGAGGTAGTGCAACAAGAAGGCACTCATGTGTCTTGCGCAGCCATGCGGACCAAGTCCACGCTGTGTTTGTGGCATAGAGTTGCTAAACGTTCTTTCTTCCACTGACATTTCCCCCCAACCTCTTTCAACTGAAATTTGACCAAGGTCTCCCTCATCCGCTGAGTCTTCCATGTCCATGGACAGTTCGTCCTCCATTTCTTCATGTTCTCCTGCACCTTCCTCAACATTTCGCCTGCTGCCATGCGCCCTTGTTGATCCCTGTCCCCCATGGTCCCATGCCTGCCGCATTGGTGATGATGAACATCTGGACCTTGGTGATGTTGTTGTGTCTTGCGCATATGAATCCTCCTGTAGTTCCTCCCCTTCCTGTTGTCCCACCCCCTGACTCCGAATAGTGTTTAGCGTGTGCTCCAGCATGTAAATGACTGGAATTGTCATGCTGATAATGGCATTGTCAGCGCTAAACATATTCGTCGCCATGTCGAAACTGTGCAGAAGGGTGCATAGGTCCTTGATCTGAGACCACTCCATCAGGGTGATCTGCCCCACCTCTGCATCTCGTTGGCCCAGGCTATACGTCATGACGTATTGCACCAGGGCTCGGCGGTACTGCCACAGTCGCTGTAACATGTGGAGAGTCGAAATCCAGCGTGTCGCTACATCGCATTTCAGGCGATGAACCGGCAGGCCGAAAGACTTCTGGAGAGATGCAAGTCGCTCAGCAGCGGTGGTTGAACGGTGGAAGTGAGCAGACAGTTTTCGTGCCCTGTTCAGAAGGCCATCTAGGCGGGGATAGTGTGTTAAAAATTGCTGGACAACAAGGTTCAACACGTGAGCCATACAAGGCACGTGTGTCATCTTGCCCAGGTGAAGGGCCGCACCCAGGTTTGCAGCATTGTCGCACACGGCCTTACCAGGCTGCAGGTTGAGTGGAGACAACCATTTATTAAACTCAGTCTCCAGAGCTGCCCACAACTCATCCGCTGTGTGACTCCTATTTCCAAGACATGTCAAGCTAAAGACCGCCTGATGCCGTTGCGCTCTGCTGCCAGCATAGTAATGAGGGGTGCATGATTCCTTTTGCGCAGTGAGAACGCTGGTGGCCTGACTAGGCAGGCTTGGGGCGGAGGTGGAGGACCCAGACGAGTATGAGGAGGCAGAAGCAGTGGCGGAACTTGGCCAGACAGAGGATTGACAGACAAGTCGTGGGGATGGCAAGACTTGTGCAGCAGACCCTTCACTATCTATCACCATAGTTACCCAGTGCCCAGTCAGTGACATGTAACGTCCCTGTCCATGCTTACTGGTCCAAGTATCGGTGGTGAAATGCACCCGTTCACACACAGAGTTTCTCAAGGAAGCGGTGATGTTGTGTGCGACATGCTGGTGTAGCGTGGTCACACCTTTCTTAGAGAAGTAGTGGCAACTGGGCATCTGGTACTGGGGCACAGCGACAGACATAAGGTCTCTAAAATCCTGTGTGTCCACCAGGCGGAAAGGCAGCATTTTGGTAGCCAAGAGCTTACAGAGGGATAAAGTCAACCTCTTTGATTTGTCATGGGTCGCAGGAAATGGCCTTTTATTTGTCCACATCTGAGGGACAGAGATCTGGCTGCTGTGTGTAGACGGTGTTGAGTAGGGTGTCCCTGAAAAAATGCAGGTTTGTGAGGAAAGTGCAGGCGTAGACATGATGTTGCCTTCATCTAACGTTGGTGCTATCGATGTCTGAGAGAGCTGTACACACGCACTTGTTTCCCCTTGCAAACCAACTGAGGACCTACCAAGCAAACTGCCTGTTGAGGTTACAGTGCTGGAGGTTGTGCGTGGAAAACCAGGTGTGACAGCTGTCCCCACAGTCCTAGAAGATGAAGAGTGCGCGGATGCACTGGAAGGGGCAGGCGGTGGATGGTTCGCTCCGCTAGGCCGCATTGCAACACGGTGAGCTTCCCACTGGGACATATGATATTTATTCATGTGACGATTCATGGAAGAAGTTGTCAAACTGCTGAGGTTTTGCCCTCTACTAACAGAATCACGACAAATTTTACAGATCACATAATTTGGGCGATCTTTTGCTATGTCAAAAAAGGACCAGGCAAGGCAAGGCTTAGAGGGCATGCGACCTGCTGATCCACCCCGACCAGTGCTCAGAGGCACAGTGGTGGCTGAGGATGCAGTTGTAGACGTGCTACCAGTACTCCGACTCTATGCAGGAAGGCGCAAGGTAACTTCGTCATCAGTTGCATCCTCCTCCACCGTCTGTGTTGACCTCCTCGAGGGCCTAACTGTGGGTTGACAGTAGGTGGGATCTAGAACTTGCTCATCAGTTGTTGTGTTTGCACTCCCCTTACCCTCAGACCGAGCCTCTTCTTGCCCTGACCGAATATTTAAGTTGTCATCCCAATCTGGTATCTGCGTCTCATCGTCATCAGTATGTTCCTCATTGTCTATTACAACAGGTGTTTCAGTTTGTGAATAAGGGTCAACATTATGCTCAGAAACTTGGTCCTCACGGCCTGAATCAGAGTCACAAAGGTTCTGGGCATCACTGCAGACCATTTCCTGGTCTGTACTCACTGTAGCTTGGGAGCAGACCTCTGATTCCCAGGCTATAGTGTGACTAAACAGCTCTGCAGACTCAGCCATCTCAGTTCCACCATACTGTGCAGGGCGGATGGAGACTTCAGAGCTGGGAGAAAGCAAGTGTGATTGGGATGACAACTCAGAGGACTGGTGTTTTTTGGATGCGGTAGTTGAGGTGGAGGAGAGGGCACTTGTTGGACCACTTGAGATCCATTCAAGCATTTTCTTTTTTTGGCCATCATCTACCTTTGTTCCAGTTGTTCGTGTCCGTAAAAAAGGGAGCACATTGGATTGTCCACGGTAAGTAGTAGACATCTTACTTTTGCTGGAAGATGGTCTATCTTCAGCAGATGTTAATGGAGCTTTGCCACCTTCCCCACGGACAAATCCTTTTTTTCCTTTTCCAACATGCCTCTTCCCCTTTCCACCAGCATCTGTCATTTTGCCACTCATTTTGATTGCGACAAGATTGTGCAATTAAAATGTGGTAGTAAAAATTGAGAGGTGGTGTAGATTGCAGCGGTGGTCTATCTTTATTAACAGCAGAATAAACATCAATAACTATTCCTGACAATGCAACTACGGCCCATAAACTGGCAGCATTGTTTGCTAGTATAATGGCTTAGTAACAATGAGTTTGAGTGTGCAATGCAGTGGTGCTGTAATTAGATTTGCACTAGTAGGACACTAATGGAAGTCCAACAGCAACTTTTAGGATGCCACTACGTTTCCTCAGTGTTTGCTAGAATAATGGCTTAGTAAAAATGAGTTTGAGTGTGCAATGCAGAGGTGCTGCACATAGGTTTGCACCAGTGGGACACTAATGGAAGTCCAACAGCAACTTTTAGGATGCCACTTAGTTTACTCAGTGTTTGCTAGTATAATGGCTTAGTAACAATGAGTTTGAGTGTGCAATGCAGAGGTGCTGCACATAGGTTTGCACCAGTGGGACATTAATTGAAGTCCAACAGCCACTTTTAGGATGCCACTAAGTTTACTCAGTGTTTGCTAGTACAATTGCTTAGTAACAATGAGTTTGAGTGTGCAATGCAGTGGTGCTGCAATTAGATTTGCACTAGTAGGACACTAATGGAAGTCCAGCAGCCACTTTTAGGATGCCACTACGTTTCCTCAGTGTTTGCTAGTATAATGGCTTAGTAAAAATGTGTTTGAGTGTGCAATGCAGAGGTGCTGCACATAGGTTTGCACCAGTGGGACACTAATGGAAGTCCAACAGCCACTTTTAGGATGCCACTAACTTTCCTCAGTGTTTGCTAGTATAATGGCTTAGTAACAATGAGTTTGAGTGTGCAATGCAGAGGTGCTGCACATAGGTTTGCACCAGTGGGACACTAACGGAATTCCAACAGCCACTTTTAGGATGCCACTAAGTTTACTCAGTGTTTGCTAGTATAATGGCTTAGTAACAATCAGTTTGAGTGTGCAATGCAGAGGTGCTGCACATAGGTTTGCACCAGTGGGACACTAAGGAAGTCCAACAGCCACTTTTAGGATGCCACTAAGTTTACTCAGTGTTTGCTAGTATAATGGCTTAGTAACAATGAGTTTGAGTGTGCAATGCAGAGGTGCTGCACATTGTTTGCACTAGTGGGACACTAATGGAAGTCCAACAGCCACTTTTAGGATGCCACTTCGTTTCCTCAGTGTTTGCTAGAATAATGGCTTAGTAAAAATGAGTTTGAGTGTGCAATGCAGAGGTGCTGCACATAGGTTTGCACTAGTAGGACACTAATGGAAGTCCAGCAGCCACTTTTAGGATGCCACTAAGTTTACTCAGTGTTTGCTAGTATAATTGCTTAGTAACAATGAGTTTGAGTGTGCAATGCAGTGGTGCTGCAATTAGATTTGCACTAGTTGGACACTAATGGAAGTCCAACAGCCACTTTTAGGATGCCACTAAGTTTCCTCAGTGTTTGCTAGTATAATGGTTTAGTAAAAATGCGTTTGAGTGTGCAATGCAGAGGTGCTGCACATAGGTTTGCACCAGTGGGACACTAATGGAAGTCCAACAGCCACTTTTAGGATGCCACTAAGTTTCCTCAGTGTTTGTAAGTATAATGGCTTAGTAACAATGAGTTTGAGTGTGCAATGCAGAGGTGCTGCACATAGGTTTGCACCAGTGGGACACTAACGGAATTCCAACAGCCACTTTTAGGATGCCACTAAGTTTACTTGCTTGCTTAAGTAGTCTTATACTAGGCATTGCCCCCACTAGCCAGATTCCTACTCCACACTGATGAGGGGCAAATACCCCGAAACGGCTGTCTGTGGATGGATACCATGTTTGGTATAGGTGGTCTCCTTGACTGGAGACTTCCCTTCCCGTGGTTGTTCCTTCCCGGTGAAAGACCTGGCTAGTTTCCTGCCAGCGTTGAGAAACACGTGATGGTGTCTCCGCGGCTTTCTTATTTGCATACTTCCCAGGGGGCAATGCTCTAGAATCACTGCGTTGAGAAACACGTGATGGTGTCTCCGCAGTGGATATGTTGATCTCCCTAAGGTCAACAATGCTTGCTTAAGTAGTCTTATACTAGGCATTGCCCCCACTAGCCAGATTCCTACTCCACACTGATGAGGGGCAAATACCCCGAAACGGCTGTCTGTGGATGGATACCATGTTTGGTATAGGTGGTCTCCTTGACTGGAGACTGCCCTTCCCGTGGTTGTTCCTTCCCGGTGAAAGACCTGGCTAGTTTCCTGCCAGCGTTGAGAAACACGTGATGGTGTCTCCGCGGCTTTCTTATTTGCATACTTCCCAGGGGGCAATGCTCTAGAATCACTGCGTTGAGAAACACGTGATGGTGTCTCCGCAGTGGATATGTTGATCTCCCTAAGGTCAACAATGCTTGCTTAAGTAGTCTTATACTAGGCATTGCCCCCACTAGCCAGATTCCTACTCCACACTGATGAGGGGCAAATACCCCGAAACGGCTGTCTGTGGATGGATACCATGTTTGGTATAGGTGGTCTCCTTGACTGGAGACTGCCCTTCCCGTGGTTGTTCCTTCCCGGTGAAAGACCTGGCTAGTTTCCTGCCAGCGTTGAGAAACACGTGATGGTGTCTCCGCGGCTTTCTTATTTGCATACTTCCCAGGGGGCAATGCTCTAGAATCACTGCGTTGAGAAACACGTGATGGTGTCTCCGCAGTGGATATGTTGATCTCCCTAAGGTCAACAATGCTTGCTTAAGTAGTCTTATACTAGGCATTGCCCCCACTAGCCAGATTCCTACTCCACACTGATGAGGGGCAAATACCCTGAAACGGCTGTCTGTGGATGGATACCATGTTTGGTATAGGTGGTCTCCTTGACTGGAGACTGCCCTTCCCGTGGTTGTTCCTTCCCGGTGAAAGACCTGGCTAGTTTCCTGCCAGCGTTGAGAAACACGTGATGGTGTCTCCGCGGCTTTCTTATTTGCATACTTCCCAGGGGGCAATGCTCTAGAATCACTGCGTTGAGAAACACGTGATGGTGTCTCCGCAGTGGATATGTTGATCTCCCTAAGGTCAACAATGCTTGCTTAAGTAGTCTTATACTAGGCATTGCCCCCACTAGCCAGATTCCTACTCCACACTGATGAGGGGCAAATACCCCGAAACGGCTGTCTGTGGATGGATACCATGTTTGGTATAGGTGGTCTCCTTGACTGGAGACTGCCCTTCCCGTGGTTGTTCATTCCCGGTGAAAGACCTGGCTAGTTTCCTGCCAGCGTTGAGAAACACGTGATGGTGTCTCCGCGGCTTTCTTATTTGCATACTTCCCAGGGGGCAATGCTCTAGAATCACTGCGTTGAGAAACACGTGATGGTGTCTCTGCAGTGGATATGTTGATCTCCCTAAGGTCAACAATGCTTGCTTAAGTAGTCTTATACTAGGCATTGCCCCCACTAGCCAGATTCCTACTCCACACTGATGAGGGGCAAATACCCCGAAACGGCTGTCTGTGGATGGATACCATGTTTTGTATAGGTGGTCTCCTTGACTGGAGACTGCCCTTCCCGTGGTTGTTCCTTCCCGGTGAAAGACCTGGCTAGTTTCCTGCCAGCGTTGAGAAACACGTGATGGTGTCTCCGCGGCTTTCTTATTTGCATACTTCCCAGGGGGCAATGCTCTAGAATCACTGCGTTGAGAAACACGTGATGGTGTCTCCGCAGTGGATATGTTGATCTCCCTAAGGTCAACAATGCTTGCTTAAGTAGTCTTATACTAGGCATTGCCCCCACTAGCCAGATTCCTACTTCACACTGATGAGGGGCAAATACCCCGAAACGGCTGTCTGTGGATGGATACCATGTTTGGTATAGGTGGTCTCCTTGACTGGAGACTGCCCTTCCCGTGGTTGTTCCTTCCCGGTGAAAGACCTGGCTAGTTTCCTGCCAGCGTTGAGAAACACGTGATGGTGTCTCCGCGGCTTTCTTATTTGCATACTTCCCAGGGGGCAATGCTCTAGAATCACTGCGTTGAGAAACACGTGATGGTGTCTCCGCAGTGGATATGTTGATCTCCCTAAGGTCAACAATGCTTGCTTAAGTAGTCTTATACTAGGCATTGCCCCCACTAGCCAGATTCCTACTCCACACTGATGAGGGGCAAATACCCCGAAACGGCTGTCTGTGGATGGATACCATGTTTGGTATAGGTGGTCTCCTTGACTGGAGACTGCCCTTCCCGTGGTTGTTCCTTCCCGGTGAAAGACCTGGCTAGTTTCCTGCCAGCGTTGAGAAACACGTGATGGTGTCTCCGCGGCTTTCTTATTTGCATACTTCCCAGGGGGCAATGCTCTAGAATCACTGCGTTGAGAAACACGTGATGGTGTCTCCGCAGTGGATATGTTGATCTCCCTAAGGTCAACAATGCTTGCTTAAGTAGTCTTATACTAGGCATTGCCCCCACTAGCCAGATTCCTACTCCACACTGATGAGGGGCAAATACCCCGAAACGGCTGTCTGTGGATGGATACCATGTTTGGTATAGGTGGTCTCCTTGACTGGAGACTGCCCTTCCCGTGGTTGTTCCTTCCCGGTGAAAGACCTGGCTAGATTCCTGCCAGCGTTGAGAAACACGTGATGGTGTCTCCGCGGCTTTCTTATTTGCATACTTCCCAGGGGGCAATGCTCTAGAATCACTGCGTTGAGAAACACGTGATGGTGTCTCCGCAGTGGATATGTTGATCTCCCTAAGGTCAACAATGTTTGCTAGTATAATGGCTTAGTAACAATGAGTTTGAGTGTGCAATGCAGAGGTGCTGCAATTAGATTTGCACTAGTTGGACACTAATGGAAGTCCAACAGCCACTTTTAGGATGCCACTAAGTTTCCTCAGTGTTTGCTAGTATAATGGCTTAGTAAAAATGCGTTTGAGTGTGCAATGCAGAGGTGCTGCACATAGGTTTGCACCAGTGGGACACTAATGGAAGTCCAACAGCCACTTTTAGGATGCCACTAAGTTTCCTCAGTGTTTGCAAGTATAATGGCTTAGTAACAATGAGTTTGAGTGTGCAATGCAGAGGTGATGCACATAGGTTTGCACCAGTGGGACACTAATGGAAGTCCAACAGCCACTTTTAGGATGCCACTAAGTTTACTCAGTGTTGGCTAGTATAATGGCTTAGTAACAATGAGTTTGAGTGTGCAATGCAGAGGTGCTGCACATAGGTTTGCACCAGTGGGACACTAATGGAAGTCTAACAGCCACTTTTAGGATGCCACTAAGTTTCCTCAGTGTTTGCTAGTATAATGGCTTAGTAACAATGAGTTTGAGTGTGCAATGCAGAGGTGCTGCACATAGGTTTGCACCAGTGGGACACTAATGTAAATCCAACAGCCACTTTTAGGATGCCACTAAGTTTACTCAGTGTTTGCTAGTATAATGGCTTCGTAACAATGAGTTTGAGTGTGCAATGCAGAGGTGCTGCACATAGGTTTGCACCAGTGGGAAACTAATGGAAGTCCAACAGCCACTTTTAGGATGCCACTAAGTTTACTCAGTGTTTGCTAGTATAATTGCTTAGTAACAATGAGTTTGAGTGTGCAATGCAGTGGTGCTGCAATTAGATTTGCACTAGTAGGACACTAATGGAAGTCCAACAGCCACTTTTAGGATGCCACTAAGTTTCCTCAGTGTTTGCAAGTATAATGGCTTAGTAACAATGAGTTTGAGTGTGCAATGCAGAGGTGTTGCACATAGGTTTGCACCAGTGGGACACTAACGGAATTCCAACAGCCACTTTTAGGATGCCACTAAGTTTACTCAGTGTTTGCTAGTATAATGGCTTAGTAACAATGAGTTTGAGTGTGCAATGCAGTGGTGCTGCAATTAGATTTGCACTAGTAGGACACTAATGGAAGTCCAACAGCCACTTTTAGGATGCCACTAAGTTTCCTCAGTGTTTGCTAGTATAATGGCTTAGTAAAAATGCGTTTGAGTGTGCAATGCAGAGGTGCTGCACATAGGTTTGCACCAGTGGGACACTAATGGAAGTCCAACAGCCACTTTTAGGATGCCACTAAGTTTCCTCAGTGTTTGCAAGTATAATGGCTTAGTAACAATGAGTTTGAGTGTGCAATGCAGAGGTGCTGCACATAGGTTTGCACCAGTGGGACACTAATGGAAGTCCAACAGCCACTTTTAGGATGCCACTAAGTTTACTCAGTGTTGGCTAGTATAATGGCTTAGTAACAATGAGTTTGAGTGTGCAATGCAGAGGTGCTGCACATAGGTTTGCACCAGTGGGAAACTAATGGAAGTCCAACAGCCACTTTTAGGATGCCACTAAGTTTACTCAGTGTTTGCTAGTATAATTGCTTAGTAACAATGAGTTTGAGTGTGCAATGCAGTGGTGCTGCAATTAGATTTGCACTAGTAGGACACTAATGGAAGTCCAACAGCCACTTTTAGGATGCCACTAAGTTTCCTCAGTGTTTGCAAGTATAATGGCTTAGTAACAATGAGTTTGAGTGTGCAATGCAGAGGTGTTGCACATAGGTTTGCACCAGTGGGACACTAACGGAATTCCAACAGCCACTTTTAGGATGCCACTAAGTTTACTCAGTGTTTGCTAGTATAATGGCTTAGTAACAATGAGTTTGAGTGTGCAATGCAGTGGTGCTGCAATTAGATTTGCACCAGTGGGACACTAATGGAAGTCCAACAGCCACTTTTAGGATGCCACTAAGTTTCCTCAGTGTTTGCTAGTATAATGGCTTAGTAAAAATGCGTTTGAGTGTGCAATGCAGAGGTGCTGCACATAGGTTTGCAACAGTGGGACACTAATGGAAGTCCAACAGCCACTTTTAGGATGCCACTAAGTTTACTCAGTGTTTGCTAGTATAATGGCTTAGTAACAATGAGTTTGAGTGTGCAATGCAGAGGTGCTGCACATAGGTTTGCACCAGTGGTACACTAATGGAAGTCCAACAGCCACTTTTAGGATGCCACTAAGTTTACTCAGTGTTTGCTAGTATAATGGCTTAGTAACAATGAGTTTGAGTGTGCAATGCAGAGGTGCTGCAATTAGATTTGCACTAGTTGGACACTAATGGAAGTCCAACAGCCACTTTTAGGATGCCACTAAGTTTCCTCAGTGTTTGCTAGTATAATGGCTTAGTAAAAATGCGTTTGAGTGTGCAATGCAGAGGTGCTGCACATAGGTTTGCACCAGTGGGACACTAATGGAAGTCCAACAGCCACTTTTAGGATGCCACTAAGTTTCCTCAGTGTTTGCAAGTATAATGGCTTAGTAACAATGAGTTTGAGTGTGCAATGCAGAGGTGCTGCACATAGGTTTGCACCAGTGGGACACTAATGTAAATCCAACAGCCACTTTTAGGATGCCACTAAGTTTACTCAGTGTTTGCTAGTATAATGGCTTAGTAACAATGAGTTTGAGTGTGCAATGCAGAGGTGCTGCACATAGGTTTGCACCAGTGGGAAACTAATGGAAGTCCAACAGCCACTTTTAGGATGCCACTAAGTTTACTCAGTGTTTGCTAGTATAATTGCTTAGTAACAATGAGTTTGAGTGTGCAATGCAGTGGTGCTGCAATTAGATTTGCACTAGTAGGACACTAATGGAAGTCCAACAGCCACTTTTAGGATGCCACTAAGTTTCCTCAGTTTTTGCTAGTATAATGGCTTAGTAAAAATGCGTTTGAGTGTGCAATGCAGAGGTTCTGCACATAGGTTTGCAACAGTGGGACACTAATGGAAGTCCAACAGCCACTTTTAGGATGCCACTAAGTTTACTCAGTGATTGCTAGTATAATGGCTTAGTAACAATGAGTTTGAGTGTGCAATGCAGAGGTGCTGCACATAGGTTTGCACCAGTGGGACACTAATGGAAGTCCAAAAGCCACTTTTAGGATGCCACTAAGTTTCCTCAGTGTTTGCTAGTATAATGGCTTAGTAAGAATGAGTTTGAGTGTGCAATGCAGAGGTGCTGCACATAGGTTTGCACCAGTAGGACATTAATGGAAGTCCAGCAGCCACTTTTAGGATGCCACTAAGTTTACTCAGTGTTTGCTAGTATAATGGCTTAGTAACAATGAGTTTGAGTGTTCAAAGGGCAGGAGGGTACAGTGGCAGGGTTGTGGGTTTGGGTAGAGGAAAGGAAGCCTCCCTTTCTATCCCTCCTAATGGGGAAATGCCTGACCTTAGCTACACAGACGCTGTCATCTTGTGTAGCTGTTAAAATCTGTTTTCGCGGACCTGACTGTCACCTATGGCTCTGACCCTGCTGGTATTAGCCCTTACAAGGGCTTAAAGAAACTTCTATACCTATTCTGTATAGCACTGTGTATAGAGCGTACACAGCAATATCGGAGACAGGAAGTACGCCATCGGTGACTGACACCAAGATGCGGAAGGCAGATAATGGCGTGCTCGAGGAAAATGTCCGTTTTTATAATGCAGGGACATGTGACATGGACATCCTATCACACATGCCATTGCTTCTCTGGCTAAAAGTCCACTTAGCTGTGTGTGTGTCTGGGATTGGCTGACATGCTGGCCCGCCCCACTACACGCGCGTGCTTAGGGAAGGAAGACAAGGAAAAAAAAAAAAATGGCAATCGCCATTATCCAAACAGCAGTAATAAAAAATGCACTGTTACCGCACACTATACGCTGAAATTTCATAATAGTGTGAGTCACAGAGTGACTTACACTATTACAGCGGAAAGCCAGCTAGTAATTAGCTTGTCTTTTTGCTGCTAGAACCGTTCTAGAACGTATCTAGAACTATTGAGCTTTAGCAAAAAGCTCGAGTTCTAGTTCGATCTAGAACAGCCCCCAAAATCACTCGAACCGCGAACTGGAGAACCTCGTACCGCGAACCACGCTCAACTCTAATAAACACATGGGAAAGTGACAAGAACAAATTCTCATGCGAAAACAAAACAGCATTACGAGGAATAAGAGAACGAGACACAGATATAGGCATGGCATGCCCTTCTAAAATCATGTAAAACACCGCAAGGTGACTCAAAGCGGAGTCTCCCTTTTTTCCAAAAATTGGGCCACACAGACACCCCTTCAGTGGCAGCACTTGTGCCCCAGTTGTACACTTCACAGGTAGATTTGCATCAAGCACATTCAAAATACACAACCATTTACTCTTCCCAGGATGACACAGGGGTAATAAATTCCTTGTGGATCCATGACTTGTTCATTTTGATGAACGTTAGTCTGTCCACATCGTCACTGGACAGATGCGTGCGCTTATCTCTCAGCACACACCGAGCAGCACTGAAGACACGTTCAGAGACAACGCTGGCAGCTGGACACGACAAGATCTCCAAGGTGTAAGTGGAGAGCTCTGGCCATTTTTCAAGATTTGAAGCCCAAAATGAGCAAGGCTCCATTTGTAAAGTCATGGCATCGATGTTCATTTGGAGATACTATTGTATCATCCTCTCCAGCCGTTGACTATGTGTCAGACTTGTTGTCTCTGGTGGCCTTGCAAAGGATGGTCTAAAAAAATTATGAAAAGATTCAATAAAATTGCTGTTACCAGCACTAGATACGGTGCTGCTGGCACAGGTAGACTGTTGAAGATGATGAGACCGTCCCATGTTTGTCAAGTTACAACTGGGAGATTCACTCCCTGCACAACGGTTGTTTGGTGGAAAAGCCAAGCTAAGATCGAGCAGCAGCTTTTGCTGATACTCCTGCATACGTGCGTCCCTTTCTATGGCTGGATTTATGTCACAAAATTTGGAACTGTACCGGGGATCTAAAAGTGTGGCAAGCCACTTCTAATTTTGACAATACGAGAGTCATGTCGGAGGTAGTACAGCAAGACGGCGCTCATGTATCTTGTGCAGCCATGCGGACCAAGTCCACGCTGTGTTTGTGGCATAGAGGTGCTAACCGTTCTTTCTTCCTCTGACATCTCCCCCCAATCTCTTTCAACTGAAATTTGACCAAGGTCTGCCTCATCCGCTGAGTCTTCCATGTCCATGTACAGTTCGTCCTCCATTTCTTCATGTTCTCCTGTAACTTCCTCAACATTCCGCCTGCTAACATGCGCCCTTGTTGATCCCTGTCCTCCATGGTTCCATGCCTGCCGACTTGGTGATGATGAACGTCTGGACCTTGGTGATGTTGTTGTTTCTTGCGCATATGAATCCTCCTGTAGTTCCTCCCCTTCCTGTTGTCCCACCCCCTGACTCCGAATAGTGTTTAGCGTGTGCTCCAGCATGTAAATGACTGGAATTGTCATGCTGATAATGGCATTGTCAGCAATAAACATATTCGTCGCCATATCGAAACTGTACAGAAGGGTGCATAGGTCCTTAATCTGAGACCACTCCATCAGGGTGATCTGCCCCACCTCTGCGTCTCGTTGGCCTAGGCTATACGTCATGATGTATTGCACCAGGGCTCGACGGTGCTGCCACAGTCGCTGCAACATGTGGAGAGTCGAATTCCAGCGTGTCGGCACATAGCATTTTAGGCGATGAAACGGCAGGCCAAAAGACTTCTGGAGCGATGCAAGTCGCTCAGCTGCGGCTGTTGAACGGCGGAAGTGAGCATACAGTTTTTGTGCCCTGTTCAGAAGGCCATCTAGGCCGGGATAGTGTGTTAAAAATTGCTGGACAACAAGGTTCAACACGTGAGCCATACAAGGCACGTGTGTTACCTTGCCCAGGCGAAGGGCTGCACCCAGGTTTGCAGCATTGTTGCACATGGCCTTACCAGGATTCAGGTTGAGTGGAGACAACCATTTACTAAACTCAGTCTCCAGAGCTGCCCACAACTCAGTCGCTGTGTGACTTTTATTTAAAAGACATTTCAAGATAAAGACCACCTGATGCCATTGCGCTCTGCTGCCAGCATAGTAATGAGGGGTGCGTGATTCCTTCTGCGCAGTTACAACGCTGGTGGCCTGACCAGGCAGGCTTGGGGCGGAGGTGGAGGACCCAGTCGAGGTTGAGGAGGCAGAAGCAGTGGAGGAACTTGAACAGACAGAGGATTGAAACAAGTCGTGGGGACGGCAAGACTTGTGCAGCAGACCCTTCACCATCTATCACCATAGTTACCCAGTGCCCAGTCAGCGACATGTAACTTCCCTGCCCATGCTTACTGGTCCAAGTATCGGTGGTGAAATGCACCTGTTCACACACAGAGTTTCTCAAGGAAGCGGTGATTTTGTCAGTGACATGCTGGTGTAGCGCAGGCACACCTTTCTTAGAGAAGTAGTGGCGACTGGGCATCTGGTACTGGGGCACAGCGACAGACATCAGGTCTCTAAAATCCTGTGTGTCCACCAGGCGGAAAGACAGCATTTCGGTAGCCAAGAGCTTACAGAGGGATAGAGTCAACCTCTTAGCTTTGTTATGGGTTGCAGGAAATGGCCTTTAATTTGTCCACATCTGAGGGACAGAGATCTAGCTGCTGTGTGTAGACGGTGATGAGTAGGGTGTCCCTGAAAACATGTAGGTTTGTGAGGAAAGTGCAGGCATAGACATGATGTTGCCTTCATCCAACGTTGGTGCTATCGATGTCTGAGAGAGCGGTACACACGCACTTGTTTCCCCTTCCAAACCAACTGAGGACCTACCAAGCAAACTGCCTGTTGCGGTTACAGTGGTGGAAGTTGTGCGTGGAAAACCAGGTGTGACAGCTGTCCCCACAGTCCTAGAAGATAAAGAGCGTGCGGATGCACTGGAAGGGGCAGGCGATGGATGGTTTGCTCCGCTAGGCCGCATTGCAGCATGGTGAGCTTCCCACTGGGACATATGATATTTATTCATGTGACGATTCATAGTTGACGTTGTCAAACTGCTGAGGTTTTTTTCCTCTACTAACAGATTCCCGACAAATTTTACAGATTACATGATTTGGGCGATCCTTTGCAAGGTCAAAAAAGGACCAGGCTAGGCAAGGCTTAGAGGACATGTGACCTGCTGAGCCACCTCGACTAGTGCTCAGAGGCAGAGTGGTGTCTGCGGATGCAGTTGTAGACGTGCTACCAGTACTCCTCCTCTGTCCAGGAAGGCGCAAGGTAACTTCGTCATCAGTTGCATCCTCCTCCACTGCCTCTGTTGACCTCCTTGAGTGCCTGACTGTGGGTTGACAGTAGGTGGGATCTAGAACTTCCTCATCAAGCTTTGTGTTTGCACTCCCCTTACCCTCAGATCGAACCTCTTCCTGCCCTGACCGAATATTTAAGTTGTCCTCCCAATCTGGTATCTGCGTCTCATCATCATCAGTATGTTCCTCATTGTCTATAACAACAGGTGTTACAGTTTGTGACAAAGGGTCAACATTATGCTCAGAAACTTGGTCATCACATACTGAATCTGAGTCACAAAGGTTCTGGGCATCACTACAGACCATTTCCTGGTCTGTACTCACTGTAGCTTGGGAGCAGACCTCTGATTCCCAGGCTATAGTGTGACTAAACAGCTCTGCAGACTCAGCCATCTCTGTTCCACTATACTGTGCAGGGCGGATGGAGACTTGAGAGCTGGGAGAAAGCAAGTGTGATTGGGATGACAACTCAGAGGACTGTTTTTTTTGGATGCGGTAGTTGAGGTGGAGGAGAGGGCACTTGTTGGACCTCTTGAGATCCATTCAAGCATGTTCTTTTTTTGGGCATCATATACCTTTGTTCCAGTTGTTTGTGTCTGTAACAAAGGGAGCACATCGGATTGTCCACAGAAAGTAGTAGACATCTTACTTTTCCTGGAAGATGGCCTATATTCAGCAGATGTTAATGGAGCTTTGCCACCTTCCCCACGGACACAAACTTTTTTTCCTTTTCCAACATGCCTGTTCCCCTTTCCACCAGCATCTGTCATTTTGCCACTCATTTATATTGCGACAAGATTGTCCACTTAAAATGAGGTAGTAAAAATTGAGAGGTGGTGTAGATTGCAGAGGTGGTCTAGCTTTATTGACAGCAGAAGTAACAACACAGACTATTTCTGACAATGCAACTATAGGCGTTAAACTGGAAGCACAGTTTGCTATTATAATGGCTTAGTAAAAATGAGCTTGAGGGTGCAATGCAGAGGTGCTGGAAATTGCTTGGCACAAGTGGGACACTAATAAAGTCCAACAGCCACTTTTAGGATGCCACTAAGTTTTCTCGGTGTTTGCTATTATAATGGCATAGTAAAAATGAGCTTGAAGGTGCAATGCAGAGGTGCTGGAAATTGCTTGGCACCAGTGGGACACTAATGGAGTCCGACAGCCACTTTTTGTGTGCCACTAAGTTTCCTCAGTGTTTGCTATTATAATGGCTTATCAAAAATGAGCTTGAGGGTGCAATGCAGAGGTGCTGGAAATTACTTGGCACCAGTGGTACACTAATGGAGTCCAACAGCCACTTTTAGGATGCCACTAAGTTTTCTCAGTGTTTGCTATTATAATGGCTTAGTAAAAATGAGTTTGAGGGTGCAATGCAGAGGTGCTGGAAATTACTTGGTACCAGTGGGACACTAATGGAGTCCAACAGCCACTTTTAGGATGCCACTAAGTTTTCTCAGTGTTTGCTATTATAATGGCATAGTAAAAATGAGCTTGAGGGTGCAATGCAGAGGTGCTGGAAATTGCTTGGCATCAGTGGGACACTAATGGAGTCCGACAGCCACTTTTAGGATGCCACTAAGTTTCCTCAGTGTTTGCTGTTATAATGGCTTAGTAAAAATGAGTTTGAGGGTGCAATGCAGAGGTGCTGGAAATTGCTTGGCACCAGTGGGACACTAATGGAGTCCAACAGCCACTTTTTGGATGCCATTAACTTGCAGCACTCTTTTCAATTAAAATGGCATTGCAAAAATGTGCAGGAGAGAAGAATGTAGAGGTGGTGGGACTTGCAAGGCACAAGTGCCACAATAATGGAGGACAGCAGCCACTCTTTGGATGGCACTAACTAGCAGCACTCTGCAATTAAAATGGCTTTGCTAAAAATGGCAGGAATATACAGTGGCCAGGTCGTGGGTCAGTGTAGAGGAAAGGATGCCTCACTTTCTATCCTTCCTATTGGTGAAATGCAGCAAGGAAGTCCCTGAGCTTAGCTACACAGTTGCTGTTATCTGTAGCTGTTAAAAACTGTTTCCATGGACCTGACTGTCACCTATGGCTCTGAGCCAGATGGATTGAGACCTGGAAAGGGCTGAATTAAACTTCTATCCCTAATCTGTAGAGCGCTGTGTGTATAGCGTGCACAGCAGGATCGGCGGCAGGAGCTACGTCAGCGGTGACTGTCACCCAAACGCTGAAGGCAGGTAATGGCGTCCAGACGGGAAAATGCCCGTATTTACAATGCAAGGACATGTGACATGGACAGCCTATGACACATGCCCTTGCTTGTCTGGCAAAAAGTCCACTTAGCTGTGTGTGTGTCTGGGATTGGCTGACATGCTGGCCCACTACACGCGCGCTTAGGGAAGGAAGAAAAGAAAAAAAAAATGCCGATCGCCATTATCCCAGCAGCAGTGATCTGAACGCGCAGTCCCTGCACACTCTACGCTGAAATTTCATAATAGTGTGAGTCACAGAGTGACTTACATTATTACAGTGAAAAGCCAGCTAGTAATTAGCTTGGCTTTTTGCTGATAGAACCGTTCTTGAACGTAACTCGAGCTAACGAACTTTTAGGAAAAAGCTCGAGTTCTAGTTCGATCTAGAACACCCCCCAAAATCACTCGAACCGCGAACTGGAGAACCACGAACCGCGCTCAACTCTAATCTTCTGTTATTAATTTTGCAAATGCATGAATATACAGTATTGTCATCTGGGCTTTGCTATTATCATTTTCAATAAGTTTCATCACTACATAGTCTAACACTTTCTCATTGATTGATAAGGAAATAGTAACATTAAATGTAGTCATAGATTTCCAAGAGGAAGTTTAAAATAACAGCTAAGGGTCATCTTCTAAGAAAACACAATTCAAAATTGTTATTTTCTAGTGAATGTTATGACAGCTGAAAAATGTTCTCTATTAACTAAAATATGTCTAGTACTGAGGATTTACCAATAAGGTGTTGTATTATAATAATTTATCATGTATAAAGATGATCAAATCTGCTGAAATTCAAATTTTCTAAATGATGAATATTTTACAGAGAAATAATTTAATGCAAATTGAATGATTCTTACTATACTCAGTGCTCTGTCCAGACTCCAGAGCATAATAAATACAAATGATCGAATACCTCATATATTTGGCTTTGCGAATATCCGACGAATAGGTCGCCGCTATGCGAATATTCGATGCGCAATGTCAGTCTATGGGAAGCCCGAATAGTTCCGAATAGTTGTTATTCGGGTTTCCCATGGACTTACATTGCGCATTGAATATTCACGAATAGTTAAATAGCGGCGACCTATTCGGCATATATTTGCGAAGCCGAATATTTGAGTTATTCAATCATCCCTAATAATAAACATATGATGTAAAAAAAAAATTACCTTAATACTCAACTGTCCAGCTACTTACAGTTTGATATTTGGTCTACAGCGATCCTAGTTTTCCCCTTCTCCAATTGTGCATATTCTCTTTGGCCGCTTTACTCCAGGTTGTGATTTCAAACTACTACTAGACCTATAACCTCATTGTGCATTATGCTGCAACTCATAACATGATTCAGTGCACCATGACGGCATGGCATACAATAATGTTCGAAGCATAGTTGAGCTGGAAGCCAAATCTTGGCGTGGGAAGGACAGAGAAGATGCACAGAATGATATATGGGAAAAAAAGATGTGTGGAGTCCTTTGGACTGGAATCCTTTGTTTCAGCAAAATGGGCAACAAAACATTTGGAATTCACAAGGAGTTCATTGAAATATTTTCATTATAGAAAATTCAAATTTTTGGGAAATCCAAGGAGAAATCAATGATTTACCCATCTCTGCTCACATGTTAATAGAACTTGTGATAAATGTGTGGTCATTGAGGGTCCCAATGCAGGCCACTCCCCCTATCTGTACAATGAGGTAACAAGCTTCTGTTATTTATTGATTAACCGTAGCAATGAGAAGGCCCAATGGATAGTTGGTCATGTTCTGTATATGCTCTTGTATTCCATTAAATATATATATAAGGCTAAAGAAAACTGTGGAGAATTACAGCAAACTCAGCTATTGTATTCAACCACATAGATATTGAACTGTGCAGTGAGATCCATATGTGACTGTACCTCCATCCATGACATTTGTTTTTAGATCCTGCAGTAAGTTAGATCCATGTCACTATGTACAATGCAGAGCTGGTCTGGCAGTGGTGTGCTATTCACTGAGTAAAGAAGTCTCTTATGTAATTCCTTTATTAGAAGATTCTTAAAGCACACTAATCAGTTTTCGGCTCAAGACCGAAGCCTTCATCAATGTTTTTCCGGTCCAGAATAAAAAATGGTTGGTTTGTTTTAATAATCTTCTAATAAAGGAATTAAATCTACATATGGTAAGACACTTATTTTATCACCACCATTTTACCCCTACAAAGCAGCTCTTCACTTATTTGAACCCACTCAGAGGGACAAACAGGAAGTGTTTATTGCTGGAGTCCTGTAAAGTGCTCAGTGCCTACCATACACTCACAGCTACTTATATATCAATATACACCTAGCACTACCATAAGTCATTAACTACACTCTATGTACAATACAGGCAGCTTCTGCCTGAGTGGCATCTTGCAGAGGTCAACACAATCCTTCTGCTGCAGTAGGCCAATCCTTTGAGATATTGCAAATAGGGATCAGCAGACCCGTGGAAGTTCAGCTTTGCCGGTTTCAGCTGGACTTTAGTTAAAGGTTTGGTTTGGGACCCAAACTTGACCCGCATTTGACCCTAAACCCCAAAATCCATGTAAGTCAATAGGGACCCGAACTTTGGTGCTGTAAAATGGCTATTAAATTGTCTTAGAAGAGGCTATAGGACTGAAAAAGGAAGCAAAAAGGGAGTGAGAGCAGGATTATTGCCCTGCAAACAACAATGAATAGGAAATAAAAAAAATCATGTGGGGTCTCCTGTTTTTGATAACCATAGCAGGTAAAGCAGACAGCCATGGGCTGCAGCCCTCAGCTGTCTGCTTTATTTTGGCTAGTTATCAAAAAGAGAGGCTCCCAAGCTGTTTCTTTTAAATTAATTCTTTAAATAATTGAAAAAAAATGAAGTAAGGTTTAACCTATTTTTAAAAACCAGCCAAGGTAGGGTCTCTTTCACACGTCCATATAAAAATGTACTTGATGCATCATCAGTTTTGAACATCTGTATGGCCAACCATGTGTCTGTGTGTGTCCGTGTGTGTCATGTGTGTGACATCCATGTGCCGTCTGCGTGACACATCCGTGTGACAGGTATCCTAAAAACATCCACAATACTGAATTCAGTGGGTTTTTATGTTTAAAAGATGTGCAAAGCCAGAAAAATTATAGATAAATGCTAAATAAATAGGGATAGATAGATAGATAGATAGATAAGAGGGGATTGTATGTTTTTTTAAATAGTTTTAAAAATAAAAACAGCATTGCTTCCCCCCATTTTTTTTTCAAAAACAGCCAAGGGACAGCAGAAACAGGGATATTATTAGATTGGGAAGGGCCATGGTTATTTGACCCTTGCTAACTAAAAAATAGCAGCCAGTAGCTGCCCTAGAAGTGATGCATCTTTTACATACGGAGATTCTAGCGCTGCGCTGTAAATGACTCTTCCCATTGCTCTGGTGCATTGTCAAATAGGGAACTATATGGGGTTGATGCAAGTTGTGAATTGACAGCTGGCATCAAGCCATGGTATTAGTAATCGGTGGACATCTAGCAAACATCCCCATTTACGAATCCAGTGCTTGTTAATAGAAAAAAAAATTGAAAACCACACCCTGACTAGAGATTTCATTCACCAATTTATTTAAATATTTTAAAAAAATATAGGTCTGTCATAATCCATATGGAGGTCCCACAACATTCCACAAAAGTGAACCTGAATGGGAAATAAATTGGTGAATGAAGGTGTGTCATCTTTATTTCTTTACTAACTCTCTCTTCTTGTGTTTTTCAGATTTGCTTTGTGGAATATTGTGGGACCTCCAAATGGATTTCGGCAGACCTTTTTTTTTTTTATTAAATAAATAAATAAATAAATAATACATTTGTGAGGGAGGGCTCTAGTCAGGGGTGTTATTCATTTTTTTTTATTTACAACTACTGGATTAATAATGGGGGTGTCTGCTAGATACACATCCATTAATAATATTATGGCTTCATGCAAGCTGTAAATTTACAGTTGGCATCAACCGCATATATTACCTCATTTGTAACTGCACCAGGACAATGGGAGGAGATGAATACAGTGCCATTTTTTTAAATTATTTAAAAAAATCACCAGGGTATTCTCTCTATTTTACAAAACCAGCAAAGGGATAGCTGACAGCTGACAGTTGCAGCCCATAGTTACAGCCTTACCTATGCTGGTTATGAAAATGAAGGAGGACCCCCCCAAGTCATTATTTGACTTGAATTATTTAGTAACTCTGCTAAATAGCTGTAAAGGTTATCCAGCTATCTTTCTATCTATCTTTCTATATATCTGGCTATCTATCATGTCTCTAGCTTTTCACTTCTTTTACAATAAAAAACCATTGATTTCAATATCATTCTTTTTTTCTGGTATGTGTCACACGGATGTCACATGGATGCCATCAATGTTATGTCTGTATTTGACCTGTGCTGCTGGAAAAAACTGACTTGTCTCCTGGAGAATCAGCTGGACATGCAGTTGTTTCACAGGAATGCAGAGTCCTTGTGAAAACACAGTGTTGTAAAGATGTCTATTGTTTTTAATTAGTATGAATGAGAACATGTCACTGGTATATGAGAAAATGGACAGCACATGTAAAGGAGATATGGAGGTGTAGAGGAAGCCTAAAGCAGACAGCTGGGAGCTGGTATTATCATGGTTGGAAGGCCTATGGTTATTTGGCCCTTCACAGCCTAAAAATAGCAGCTTGAGGCCACATCAGAAATGGCTCATCTGTTACATAGTTGAAACCAGAAGTTTACATACACCATATAAAAAAAAACACATCTGCATGTTTTATCACTGTCTCATGTGACATGAAATCAGAATAAACATTTCCCGTTTTAGGTCAATTAGAATTATTAAAATGATTTATATTGTCCAAATGCCATAATAATAAAAGAGAGAATGTTTTAAGGCATTTTTATTACTTTCTGCAAAGTCAAAAGTTTACATACATTTTAATAGTATTTGATGCCATTACCTTTAAACTGTACAACTTGGGTCAAACATTTTGGATATCCTTCCACAAGCTTTTCTTAATAGTTGGTAAGAATTTGGGGCCATTCCTCCTGACAGAACTGGTGTAACTGAACCATATTTGTAGATCGCCTTGCTTGTACCTGCTTTTTTAGCTTCGCCAATAAATTTTCAATTGGATTGAGATCACGACTTTGTGACGGCCATTAAAAAACATTGACTCTGTTATCCTTAAACCACTTTGTAACCAGTTTGGCTTCGGTTCATTGTCCATTTGGAAGACCCATTTCCACCCAAGCTTTAAATTCCTGGCTTCTGTCTTATGATGGTTTTTCAATATTGCCACAAAATCTTTTTTCCACATAATGCTATTTATTTTGGGAAGTGTACCAGTACCTCCTGCAGCAAAACAACCCCACAACATGATGCTGCCACCCCTGTGTTTCACAGTTGGGTTGGTGTTCTTAGGATTCAAAGCTTCTCCCATTTTCCTCCAAACGTAATGATGGTCATCATGGCCAAACTGTTCAATTTTAGTTTCTTCAGACCAAAGGATATGTCTTCAAAAATTAGACTTTTTATGTTTCTTTTGGCATAATGGCTTCTTCCTGAAAGAGTGGCTTTTCGGCCTATATTGATATAGTACTCATTTCACTGTGGATGACACATTCTTACCAGCTTCCACCAGAATCTTCAAAAGGTCTTTTGCTTTTATTCTTGGTTTGATATCTACATGTCTGACCAAAGCACATTCATCTCTGGTGCACAAGATCTGTCTCCTTCCTGAGTGGTATAATGGCTGGACATTCCCATCATGTTTTTACCATGTTTATACTTGTAGGTGTTTGTACAGATAAATTAAGCACTTTCAGGTATCTGGAAATTGCACCCAAGGATGATCCAGACTTGTGTACAGCCACAGTTCTTTTCCTGAGATCTTGGCTGATTTATTTTGATTTTCCCATGATGCTACACATAGAAACGGTGTGTTTCAGGTTTGCATTAAAATACGTATCCACTGGTGTATTGCTAATTACCTCATATGTTGCCAATAAGCCTATCAATACCAATAAACTTATAAATACGAATAAACAGAAGCTTCAAAAGACATAACTTCATAATATGGGCTGTCCCATATTTTTTAAAAGCATAGTACTCTTAACCCCTTAGTGACGGAGCTAATTTTCACCTTAATGACCAGACCAAATTTTGCAATTCTGACCAGTGTCACTTTATGAGGTTATAACTCTAGAACGCTTCAACGGATCCTGGTGATTCTGAGATTGTTTTTTCGTCACATATTGGACTTCGTGTTAGTACCAAATTTAGGACAATATTTTTTGCGTTTATTGAAGAAAAAAATTGAATATTGGCAAAAATTTTGAAAATTTTGCAATTTTCAACTTTTGAATTTTTATACCGTTAAACCAGAGATTTCTGTGACACAAAATAGTTAATAAATAACATTTCCCACTTATCTACTTTACATCAGACCAATTTTGGAAACAAAATTTTTTTTTGTTAGGAAGTTAGAGGGGTTCAAAGTTTATCAGCGATTTCTCATTTTTACATCAAAATTTACAAAACCATTTTTTTAGGGACCACATCACATTTGAAGTGACTTTGAGAGGCCTAGATGATAGAAAATACCCAAAAGTGACACCATTCTAAAAACTGCACCCCCCAAAGTACTCAAAACCACGTTCAAGAAGTTTATTAACCCTTCAGGTGCTTCACATGAACAAAAGCAATGTGGAATGAAAAAAAAGCAAAAATTAAATTTTACCTAAAAATGTTGCTCTAACCCAAATTTATTCACTTTTAGAAGAAATAACACAACAAAATGGACCCCAAAACTTGTTCCCCACTTTCTTATGAACGCGCCAATACCCCACATGTGATCAGAAACCTCTGTTTGGACAAATGGGAGGGCTCGGAACAGAAGGAGCAATATTTGAATTTTGGAAAGCAAATTTGGCTGAAATAGATTGCGGGCACCATGTTGCATTTACAGGTCCGCTAAGGTACCTAAACAGAAGAAATCCCTCACAAGTGACACCATTTTGGAAACTAGACCCCTCAAGGATTCTATCTAGGGGTATAGTGAGCATTTTAGATCCACAGGTACTTCACAGATTTTGTTAACGTTACGTTGTCATATTGAAAATTTTAATAATTTTCTCAAAAATGTTGCTTTAGCATCAATTTTCTCACTTTTTCAAGAGGTAATTCCAAAAATTTGACCTCAAGGTTTGTTAACCACTTTTTTATGAGCGCGGTGATACCTCACATGTGGTCTGAAACCTTTGTTTGGACAAATGGGAGGGCTTGGAACGAAAGGAGCAATATTTGAATTTTGGAAAGGAAATTTGGCTGAAAAAGATTGCGGGCACCATGTCACATTTGGAGGACCCCTAAGGTACCTAAACAGCAGAAACCCCGCACAAGTGACCCCATTTTGGAAACTAGGCCCCTCAAGGAATTTATCTAGATGTTTGGTGAGTACCCTGAACCCCCAGGTGCTTCACAGAATTTTATAACGTTGAGCCATGAAAAAAAAAAAATAAAATTTTACCACAAAATTATTTCAACCAGGTAGCTTTTTTTTTTACAAGAGTAAAAGGAAAATATTCAGCATAACATTTATTGTGCAATTTCTCCTAAGTTTGGCGATACCTTATATGTGGTGGAAATCAACTGTTTGGGTGCACAGCAGGGCTCGGAAGGGAAGGAGTGCCATTTGACTGCAAAATTGGCTGGAATCAATAGCGGACGCCAGGTTGCATTTGGAGAGCCCCTGAGGTGCCTAAACAGTGGCTGTCCCCCACAAGTGACTCCATTCTGGAAACAAGACACCTCAAGGCTTTTATCTAGGTGTATAGTGAGCAGTTTGAATCCACGAATACTTCACAGATTTTGATAAGCTTAGGTTGCCATATTGAAAATTTTCATTTTTTTCACAAAAATGTTGCTTCAGCATCAAATTTCTCACTTTTTCAAGAGACAACAACAAACCGTGGACCCAACAGGTTGTTATCCAATGTCTTATGAGCACAGGGATACCCCACATGTGGCCAAAAACCTCTGTTTGGATAAATGGGAGGGCTTGGAATGGAAGGAGCACCATTTGAATTCTGGAAAAGTTGAGATAAATTGCGCGCACCATGTCACATTTGCAGGGCCCCTTGGGTACCTATACATTCGAAACCCCCCACAAGTGACTCCATTTTGTAAACTGGATTTTATTCAGGAGTATAGTAGCATTTTGAATCCACAGGTACTTCACAAAAATGTTGCTGTAGCAACAAATGTCTCACTTTTAGGCTATGTGGCCATGATCCAGCGACACGGCGTCTAGTACACAGTGTCAGCCTCCTGCAGAGATGTGAGTGTTGTCCACGGGAGAACGCAGCTGCCCATGCCCACGATTTGGGTTCAGGCCGCTGTGGAGCTCTATGCTACCTGCAGAGAACACTCATCTCCGCAGCATAAATTGACATGCTGAGGCTCGGGAAGCTGCGCCACAGGTCGGTTTATGCTGCGGAGAAGAGAAGTACATTGGGCAAGCACATTGGGCATGGGATTTCTAAAAATCCTTCCACTGTGCTTCTACTGCACAATGCAGCGTTATGGACGCAGGGAAAACACTCTGCGCCCAAAACGCTGCAAATCCCGATTGTGGGCGCACAGCCTAAAATGCTACAATGGATGAATGGATAGATGTCAAACAAATATAACGTCCCACCCCCCTGCATATTCTAAGCTGGCGCCCTTTAATGCCTTTCATGTGGCACTAAAGGGTGCCTAGCCTTGTATTTAGCCCCCCAAAAAATTAATTAAAATAAACGACGTGGGGTCCCCCCTATTTTTGATAGCCAGCTAGGGTAAAGCAGACAGCTGTAGCCTGCAAACCACAGCTGACAGCTTCACCTTGGCTGGTGATCAATTTGGAGGGCCCCCCAGGCATTTTTTTAAAAAAAAAACAAAACGTGGGGTCCCCCCAAATTAGATCACCAGCCAAGGTGAAGCAGACAGCTGGGGTCTGGTATTCTCAGGGTGGGAAGAGCCATGGTTATTGGACTCTTCCCAGCCTAAAAATAGCAGGCCGCAGCCGCCCCAGAAGTGGTGCATCCATTAGATGCGCCAATCCTGGCGCTTCGCTCCAGCTCATCCCGCGCCCTGGTGCGGTGGCAGACGGGGTAATATATGGGGTTGATACCAGCTGTAATGTCACCTGGCATCAAGCCCTGGGGTTAGTGATGTCATGGCATCTGAACAGATACCCGACATCACTAACCCAGTCAAGAAATAGAAAAAAATAAAGACAAAAAAAAATTTATTTGAAAAAAAACTCCCCGAAACATTCCTCTTTTACCAATTTATTGTAAATAAATAAATTTCGGTCGCTGTAATCCATTTTTGAGGTCCCACGCCGTCTCTGGATCTTCTAGAATATGGGGGGCACGTTCAGGGAACGTATCCCCCATTTTCTGGAAGAGCAAGCTCTCCATGAGCAGTGTGGGTGCAGTAATCTGAGAATACTGCACTCACACTGCCCCGGTCCAACCTAGGGCAGAGTGACCTGCAGTAACCTCATTCCAGAATATGAGGGGCACGCTCACAGAACGTACCCCCCATTTTCTGGAACAGCAGCCTCTCCATGTGAGGAGTGTGGCTGCAGATCACTGCACTCACCCTCCCCCGGTCCACAGTGGAGCCTGTGCATCAGCGACGTCAGCAGGATCCCTGCTTGCAGGGATCCAGCTGACAGCCGCTGTCTGCGCATGCGCCGCCAGCATTCAAGAGAAGGAGGCGGCGTGATCGCGGGGCCGGAGCACCAGCAGACAGGTAACGTATGACCGGGGGCTGGGGGGGGTGACGGAGGGTGACGGGGGGACCTGGGGACAACTTTCTGCCGCATGTGACGTGTCATAAGCGGCAGAAAGAGTAGGATGAATGCGGCCGCCATTTTCCACGCTCCGGAGGGGGGAGGGGGGAGGCGGCTCTGGAGAACCGGAGGGGGCTCCGGGGACCAGAGAGCTCCTGTGTACCGGAGGAGGGGTCAGGGGGAGGACATTTCCCTCCGATCTGAAATGTTTGATCATTTCAGATCGGAGGGAAATGAATGCAGAGGCGGCGGCGGCGGCGGGAGTTTTCAGCGCGCGTCGGCGCCATCTTGGATTTTCCGGAGGGGGGGTAGGGGTGGTGGGGGGACTCTCCGATACCGGGGGCTTTGGGGGCACTAGAGGATTATATTTATTTCTCATCTGACATGTTTGATCACGTCAGATGAGAAATAAATCAATTTTACCGGCCATTTTTTTTTTTTTAATGTTGTCGCCGGTATACGGTGTATACCGGCGATCGCATTAACGGGGTCCAAAAAAAACACCCCGATTCATAATCTTGGGGGTCTCAGCTACCTCCGGTAGCTGAAACCCCCGAGATTTTTCGTCACTGGGGGGCGCTACAAGCTTTTTCCGGCCTGACGTCTCAAGACGTCGAAACAGAATAAGTACCCTGTTTTTCCGACGTCTTGAGACGTTAGGCCGTCGCTATGGGGTTAAGCCTGCTTTACACGGGACTACCGATTGTGCGATTTTACAATCGATTGTACCCGCCCCCGTCATTTGTGCGTCACGGGCAAATCGCTGCCCGTGTCGCACAAAGTCGTGAAACCCCCATCACACGTGCTTACCTGCTGAGCGACCTCGCTGTGGGCGGCGAACGTCCACTTCCTGAATGGGGAGGGACGTTCGGCGTCACAGCGACATCACACAGCGGCCGGCCAATAGAATCGGAGGGGCGGAGATGAGCGAATGTAAACATCCCTCCCAACTCTTTCCTTCCGCACTGCCAGTGGGAGACACGGGACGCAGGTAAGCTGTGTTCATCGTTCCCGTGGTGTCACACGGAGCGCTGTGTGCTGCCACGGGAACGATGAACAACCTACTGCAGGAAAAATAAACGATATTATGAAACTGAGTGACGAGTACACGACTCACGATTTGTGAGCGATACTGCGTGGCTCAAAGGTTTCACACGAGACGACGTCGTGTACGATGCCGGATGTGCGTCACGAAAATCGTGACCCCGAAGATGCATCGCACAATTCGTCGTCTCGTATAAATCACCCTTTAGTGTATATAAACTTTTGACTTTGCAGAAAATACGGTAATAAAAATGCATTAAAACATTCTCCCTCTTATTATTCTAGCATTTGGCAAATATAAATAATTTTGGTAATCCTTACTGACTCAAAACAAGAAAGTAAAACATGCAAATGTGTCTTTTTTATTTAGTGTATGCAAACTTCTGGTTTCAACTGTATGTGCTGATTCTGACACTTTGTCAGGTTCATCCCAATTCCCCTGGTGTGGTGACAATCAGAGTAATACTTTTGGGGTTGAAGTCAGCTGTGAATTCACAGCTGACATCAAGCGCAGGGGGTTAGTAAAAGAGAGGCATATATCAGACACCTCCATTACTAACCTAGTAAGTATGCAGGCAAAAACACATACACACAGGAATGAAAGAGTTTCTTTGAATAAAAACTCCCCAAACATCCTCATTCACTAATTGATTAATTTAAAAAATATCCTGTGTGGGGAAGATGGCTGTATGTTACTGTGAACAATAAATAAAAAAACAATAAAATACCATGACGAGGGGTTCCCAGTGTTTTTGATAACCTGTGCAGGTAAATTAGACAGCTGCCACTGCAGCCCTTAGCTATCTGCTTTACCTTTGCTGGTTATGAAAAATAACGAAGACTCCAAATTGAATTTTTTTTAATATTTAAATAACTGATTAAAAAAACGGCATGTGTTCCCCTTTATTTTTGATAACCAGCCAAGGTAAAGCAAACAGCTGAAGGCTACAGTCTGCAACTGTGTGCTTTACCTGCGCTGGTTATCAAAAACAGGGGTGACCTCATGTCATTTTTTTATAATGCTTGTTGATTGGTTGCTTATGACAATGTCACATTCTCAAGCAATAAAGTCCTCTGTACAATATTATACATGCAGTGTTCATGCATTCATCATACACTGTATAAAAATGATTCACTTAAGAATAAAGCTTTTCTTTAGACCATTGCAGTGGCATAGAATTAATAAGTTGCTACAAACCTTTAGATTTAGAATGATAAACGTAGAGATTAAGGATTTGATTCTGCATATACAAATATACTGAGAATACCACTGTGAATATAAAATTGCTATTTTAATTAATAACTATGGTGTTTTCCACAAAGACAGGGCTTTTTTTATCTACTTACCTGTGAAGTCAGCTAGTGAAACGCAGTTTGGCCAGCGGGACTTAAAATGGTGCTAAGCAACTCGCTCTGTGCTTGATTAATTGCAAGAGACTCATCTCTTTTCTCTTTTGAAAGTGAGTAAAGTATATCGTTATAAGGTCAGAGATATTAGGCTGCTGTAAAATATGATAGACCTCCTGCTTTCTCACATTTTACGAGTAGAATAAACACTTTTTTTCCCCAAAAGGTACCATACTGTAAAAACCATAATTAGGACAGCAAAGCTGAACTGTGTGAAATAAGAGCCTTTTATCTTTGTCGACACTGCCTTTTACAACGCTAACTCACTAATTGCATTCATAATTAAAATATGATAATCTTAAAAAATGTTATCTGATATTGTAAAAACAGTAACTGATTTAGGAAATATTTTCATAATATATCAATTTATAGACCATTGTATTGAATATAGAAGTTTATTATTTATACCGAGTCACCATTAAGGAGTTAGGGGGGATTTTTTTTTTTGTTTATATTTCCGAGTTGGTAGGGGAAAGAAGACAGAAAAAGATAGAAATTGCAGGAAAAGTAGCATTGTTCATTGGCTGAAGCAGAAGACATTTTCCTAAAGGATCACAACTTGGATCACCTCTATACTTGCCGGAGGCTGGATTCCATCACAAACTGACTTGTGAGTAAACAGTATGGACCTACTTTATCTATGACATCCTGAAGACAACAAATTGATAAATGCATTGACTTTGGATATTTAATTACACATATCCTTAAGGCCCCTTTACACACTGCAACATCGGTAGCGATATCGCTGTAACGTCACCGGTTTTGTGACATAATAGCGACCTCCCCAGCAACATTGCAGTGTGTGACATGCATCAGCGACCTGGCCCCCGCTGTGAGGTCACTGATCGCTACAAATCTTTCGGGACCACTTTTTAGTCCTTTGTTTCCCGCTGAGCAGCATGCATCGGTGTGTTTGACACCATTACAACGACATCGATAGCGACTTAGAACCCAGCGTGCTATAACATCCCCTGCTGTGTGACACGTCCCCACTGTCCAGCGAGGTCGTTCTGCAGGTCCGTATTGCTGCTGCGTCGTTGGCCAGGTTTGCTTGTTTGACAGCTCACCAGCGACTATCCAGCGATTCCGGCCAGGTCGGGATCGCTGGTGGGATCGCTAGAAAGTCTCAGTGTGTAAAGGGGCCTTTACAGCTATATTCTTAAATGAGTAATTCTCAAATCCAAGAGTGCAAATAGTCAGTTCATTGATGTCACTGTATGGAAGAGAATAAATAAATAAATAAATACCCCATGTTGATACATTTTTTAGCACACAAGTTATAAAATCTGGAAATAAATTTAAAGAAATACTTTAACAGTTGTTATTTATTATACATAGGTTAATATTAAGTATGTGAATACTGTATGTGATGGTCATTTGAACATTAAAAATTCTATGCTTGCATTAAAAAGCTGGAAAGCCAAATCTATTTACATAGATCAAAACCATTGACAGAACCATAGAATATAATAATATAAATGAAGTTCAAAAGAACTCTGTTAGTGTTTTTTCTCTTTCTTGTCTGCTTGTTCAGATGTGCACAAAAACGAAACAGTTGGTGAATGAGCTGAACTACAGTAGGAACAGGAAATCAAAACAGAACAAAGGAAGAATACCTTATTATATGTGTTGAGTCCTTTCGACAGCATCAACATTATCCATGTGAGGAAAACTTGTATAATTTATTTGTTCAGATTTCCAGAAGCACTAGCTAGGCACAATGAGCGAGAACTACAATGTACTTGGGAAAACAAGGGCTAATTTGCAATTTTTAATTCTGAAAAATTCACTGCATTTGACACCATGGGCAATTTCCAGAGACTAAATCATCACAATACCCAAAATTTAATTCCAAGAGGGGTGAAAATTCTAAAATGTGGTCAATTGAGGGGATTTCTGTTGTCCTGCCACTTAGGGGCACTGCAAATAGAGTCCGCAAGCTATTCTTGGAAAATCTGTGCTTCAAAAATCAAATGTCACTTCTTCCCTCCAGAGCCCTGTGGTGAGGCCAAACAGTCACAGTACAGTCACATGTGGGGTATTGCCACGTTCAAGAGAAATTGTTTAACGCAGTATGGGGCCATTTTTACCAATTCTCCTTAGTAAAACTGGAAATCTGGAATTGAAAAAACATTTTAGTGGTAAAAATATATTTTTTTCACCGCCCAATACTGTAACATTTTGTGACACATGTGCTATCAATATACTCACTACAAGTGAGTTATATTCACTGAGGGGTGCAACTTGTAAAGGGGGTCACTTATTTGGGGTTTCTGCTATTCTGGTACCTCAGGGGCTCTGCCAAAGCGACGTGGCACCCACTAATCAACGTGGCACCCACTAATCATTCCAAATAAATCTGAACTCAAATATGACGCTCCTTCCTTTCCTCAATTTGCACTGTACAGCAAATGTAGTTTTTGAACACATATGGGGTATTGATATGCTCAAGAAAAAAATGCAAAACAAACTGTATAGTCAATTTTTTCCTATTTCCCTTGTGAAAAGGAAAAAATTGGGGTTAAAGCAACATTTTTTAGTTAAAAATTTATTTTTTTCATTTTCACGACTCAACGTTATATAATTTAGTGACACACCTGAGGGTTCTAGGTGCTCACCAAACAACTACATAGATTCCTTGAGGAGTTTAGTTTCCAAATGGGGGAACTCTACTGTTTAGGCACATCAGGGGCTCTCCAGACGCGACATGGCATCTGCTAACGATTCCAGCTAATTTTACATTTAACACTAGAACTACTGGAATCATGACACCTATAAAGAAATACATGGTGCAAAGTAGTCAAAATGACTACCTCAGTAGTTCTAGTGTTAAATATTCAAATGGCGCTCCTTTCCTTCTGAGCCCTGCTTTGCACCCCATATGGGTTATTGCATACTCCGGAGAAATTTAAAAACAAGTTCAACTGTCATTTTTTTCCTAATACCCTTGTGAAAATGAAAGATTTGAGGTTAAAGCAACATTTTTGTGGTAATAATGTATTTTTTCATTTTCAGGGCTTAATGTTGCAAAATTATGTGAAGCACCTGGGAGTTCAAGGTGCTCACCAAAAATCTAGATAAATTCCTTGAGTTGTATAACATTATGTGACACACCTGGGGGTTCTAGGTGCTCATCAAAAAACTAAATACATTTCTTGAGTTATCGTTTCCAAATGGGGTCACTTGTTGGGGAGCTCTACTGTTTAGGCACATCAGGGGTTCTCCCAAAACGACATGGCATCTGCTTATGATTCCAGACAATTTTGCATTCAAGAATTCAAATGGTACTTCTTTCCTTCCGATCCCAGCCATGTGCCCAACCAGTAGATTTCCACCAGATGTGGTGTATCAGTGTATTCATAAGGAATTGCACACAAATTTTTGTTATTATGCATTTTCTTCTAATTCCCTTATCAAAATACAAAATTTGGGCTAAAATAATATTTTTGTGGTAAAAGTAACATTTTTTATTTTTTTCTTTCACATTGCTTTAGCTCATGTAAAGCATCTAAAGGTGTGATAAACTTCTTTAATATGGTTTTGAGAAGTTTGAGGGGTGTAATTTTTTGAATAGTGTCACTTTTGTTTATTTTCTGTGCGGCTTCTCAAAGTAACTTCAAATGTGATGTGGTCTCTAATGAAAATGATTTTGTAAATTTGTTTGAAAAATTAGAAATTGCTGAAGAACTTCTTAAAAAAACATGTTTCAAAAATTGCGCTGTATAAAGTCGACATGTGGGAAACTTTATTTTTTAACTATTTTGTGTGACATAGCTTTAAGGGCATAAAAATGCAAAATTTAATTTTAAAAATGTTCAATAAATTGTCAATATTTTAAAAAATATTGTCTTACGTTTACAACTAGCATGTAATACAATATGTCTCAGGATCTGTTGAAGCGTTCCAGAGTTTTAAACTTTCAAAGTGACACTGGTCATAATTGCAAAAATGACCAGATAAATAATGTAAAAACCATGCTCTTGGGTAAAGAGGTTAAACAATCTCAATCATTGGTGTTCCACCCTCAGTCTAATGGGCAAACTGAATGCATGACTCAGAATTTGGAGCACTATTTACATTGTTTTGCTTCTGATAATCAGGAAGAGTGGTCCTCATTCTTTCCTCTCTCTAAATTTGCCATTAAAATTCAATGCCAAAAAGTTTTCTGGTGTATAACCTTATTTTTTTTTTCTGTGGTTGGCATCCTCAATTCTGAACATTTCATAAGGAACACTTGTCAGGGGTACACGGGGAGGACCAATTGGTCTCAGCATTATTGTCTCCATGGGAGAGAGTTCAGCAGTATTTGCATGACAAAGGTTCTAAGTGTAAAGATGCGGCTGACTGTAGACATGTGCCTGGTCCAGACCTATGTATATGTGATCTGGTGTGGTTAGCTACAAGAAATATTAAGCTTAGGATACCTTTACTGAAGTTAAGACTTTGGTTTATTAGTCCATACAAGATCACAGCAGTCATTAATCTGGTTGCTTTCCGCCTGGTGTTACTAGCATTTTACAAGATTTATAATGTTTTCCTAGATCTTTGTTAATGCCTTCACGATCAATGATGTACTATTACGTCAAGGGTTTTGTCCACTTGGTTACCACAGGCTCCGACAGTGAGATCGCGATAATCCCCACACTTGTCTGTTGATCTGATCAGCAAACATGTGCAACTAACAGGCCTATTAACCTTTTAGATCATTCTGTCAAACACTGACAGCACTGAGGTGGAGATCGAGCTGTTCCCCACTGCCACCACTGGCCCTATGGTATGATCAGAGGACACCAATGTGCTACCATGAGAGTGCGGGGTCAGAGGATTACCCCTGATGCTTTCATGAGTCCCTTGCTGTGAGAGACAGCAAAGCGCTGGTAATAACAGGAAAACAGCATTTCTCCTAATCAGAGCAATGCTGAAGCGTGGTCAGACTGTGAAGTGTCCCTAGTGGGACAAGTAAAATATCTAAAAAATGTAAAAAAAGTTTTAAAATATATGAAAAAATAAAACTAAAACGTCAAATCACCCCCTTTGCCCTATTGAACATGCAATTAAAAAAATTGAAAAAATACACACACTTGGTATTGTCACATTCAGAAATGCCTGATTTATCAAAATATAAATTCAATTAATATGATCAATACACGGCAAAAAAACACACAGAGAAGGCATGAGTTTTAAAGTGCAATTAAAATATGTTTTATTTAATATAACACATTAAAGACATCATATAAGGACATATAGTTGCAAAGGAGAAAGGGGCTAACACTCCAATGCCAAGTATCAATAGGTAAACTGGCAACAAATTATAAGATACTAGCTGTAGTACCGAGCATAGTCTGGGATAGTAACTAAGTGTCTCTCTGTCTCTCTCTCACTCTCCCTCTTTCCCACTCTTTTATTTTCCCTCTCTCCATCTCTGTCTCCCTCTTTGTCTGTCTTCCTCTCTGTCTGCCTCTCTCTCTGTCTCTATGTGTCTCTGTGTGTCTCTGTGTGTCTGTGTGTCTGTCTATGTGTGTCTTTGCCTCTTTGTATCTGTGTCTTTGTGTGAGTATCTCTGTCTCTTTGTCTCTGTCTATGTGCATCTTTGTTTGTCTCTGTGTGTCTCTGTTTCTGTGTGTCTCTTTCTGTCCTTCTGTCTGTCTCTGTGTCTGTTTCTGTGTGTGTGTGTGTGTGTGTGTCTCTGTGTGCCCCTGTCTCGGTGTCTGTATCTGTGTGTCTTTTTCTGTGTGTCTCTGTGTGTTTGTCTGTCTGTCTGTGTGTCTCTGTCTCTATGTCTATCTGTTTCTTTCCCTGTGTGTGTCTCTGTGTGTCTGTGTCTTTGTGTCTGTCTTTGTGTCTCTCTCTGTATGTTTCTCTGTGTGTGCCTCAGTCTCTATGTTTCCCTGTCTCTGTGTATTTCTGTCACTGTGTCTGTCTCTGTGTGTCTCTGTATCTGTGTCTCTCTGTGTGTATCTGTGTGTCTCTATCTCTATGTGTCTCTGTTTCTGTGTGTCTCTGTATGTCTCTCTGTGCGTCTTCGTATGTGTCTCTGTATCAGTCTCTATGTGTCTATGTCTCCGTATGAGTCTGTTTGTGTATGTGTGTGTCTCTGTGCATGTGTATCTGTGTCTGTATTTTTGTGTGTGTCTCTGTCTCAGTCTCTGTGTTTCTGTGTGTCTCTACATGTGTATCTCTGTTTCTATGTGTCTCTGTCTGTGTGCTTCTGTCACTGTGTCTGTCTCTATCTCTGTGTATCTGTGTGTGTCTCTGTTTCTGTGTGTCTGTATCTGTGTCTCTGTGTGTGTCTCTTTGTGTGTCTGTGTGATTCTGTCTCTCTGTTTGTGTCTTTGTGTGTGTCTCTGTGTGTCTCTGTTTCTGTGTGCCTCTGTCTCTGTGTGTCTCTGTATGTGTCTCTGTATTAGTCTCTGTGTGTGTCTCTGTGTGTGTCTATCTATGTGTGACTCTATCTCAGGCTCTGTGTGTCTCTTTCTCTGTGTGTCTATTTGGCTATGTCTCTGTATGAGTCTATGTTTGTCTCTGTCTGTGTGTGTGTCTCTGTGTGTGTGTCTGTCTGTGTGTTTCTATCTGTTTGTCTCTGTTTGTGTCTCTGTGTGTGTCTCTGTGTGTCTCTGTTTCTGTGTGTCTATGTCTCTGTGTTTCTCTGTATGTGTCTCTGTCTCTGTATTAGTCTCTGTGTGTCTCTGTGTGTGTCTATCTATGTGTGTCTCTGTCTCAGGCTCTGTGTCTCTTTCTCTGTGTGTCTATGTGTCTATGTCTCTGTATGTGTCTATGTTTGTCTCTGTCTGTGTGTGTGTGTGTCTGTGTGTGTCTGTGTGTGTCTCTGTGTGTGTGTCTGTCTGTTTATGTCTGTATGTCTCTGTGCGTCTGTCTCTGTGTGTCTGCCTGTGTGTCTGTATTCTCTTTGTGTGTTTCTGTGTGCATCTGTGTGTCTCTATTTGTCTGTGTCTCTGTATGTGTCTGTCTCTGTGTGTCTCTGTGTCTGTCTCTGTCATTCTCTTTGTTTCTGTGTGTCTGTCTCTGTGTGCCTCTTTCTCTGTGTTTGTCTCTCAGTGTCTCTTACTGTGTGTCTCTGTCTCAGTCTCTGTGTGTCTCTCTGTGTGTGTCTCTGTTTCTATGTGTCTATGCCTCTGTGTGTTTCTGTCACTGTACCAGTCTGTGTGTGTCTCTGTCTCTGTGTGTCTGTATCTGTGTCTCTCTGTGTGTGTCTTTGTATGTCTGTGTATTTCTATCTCTATGTTTCTCTGTCTCTGTATGTATCTCTGTGTCAGTATCAGTCTCTGTGTGCCTCTGTCTCTGTATCAATCTTTGTGTGTCTCTGTGTGTTTCTGTATCTGTGTGTCTGTGTTTCTGCCTCTGTGTGTCTGTGTCTGTGTGTGTCTGTCTCTGTGTGTCTGTCTGTGTGTGTCTCTGTAAATAGTAATGTATAACCTCAGCACTCAAATGAAATTTTTAGAGGGAAGATTTTTTTTTTTTTTATGCAAGTGCATTTATTATTATTTTTGACAGACTGCAAAGTGAACGCCGCTGCTGCCACGATCACTGCCACTGCTGCTTTCCTTGGGCCATCCCTGCAGGCATTCACTCACCTCCTATAGAGACACAGTCACTCCCTGCAAGTGAGTACTTTCTGCAAACGTGAAGAACTTTACTTCTATTTTCTCATTCCGGTCGTCCGTTGTGACCCACGTGACCCTGTTCTTGTACATGATGCAACTACCTTGAGAAAGGCTCTACACTGAAACGTCGGTGGTGTTGCTCTTGTTGGGGTTCACTTTGCAGTCTGTCAAAAATAATAAATTCCCTTGCATAAAAAAAAAAAAAATTCATTACTATTTTCAGTACCTTTTTACCCCTAAGCACATACTATAGGCGGTTGAGCCTGAAATTACTATTACGATCTGTGTGTCTCTGTGTCTTACTCTGCATGTCTGTCTATGTGCCTCTGTCTCTGTGTCCGTCTCTATATGTCTCTTTCTATATGTCTCTATTTCTCTATGTCTCTATGTCTGTGTATCTATGTGTGTGTCTGTCTCTGTGTGTTTCTGTGTGGCTCTGTATCTGTGTCTGGCTCTGTGTGTCTTTGTGTCTCTGTTTATGTGTATCTCTGTGTGTCTCTGTCTCTGTGTGTCTGTCTCTGTGTGTGTCTTTGTGTGTCTCTCTGTGTGTCTCTGTATCGGTCTCGGTCTCTTTTTGTATCTGTGTGTGTCTCTGTGTCTTTCTCGGTGTGTCTCTGCCTTCATGTCTCTGTCTCTGTATTAGTTCATGTGTGTCTCTTTGTGTGTGTCTTTGTGTGTCTCTGTCTCTGTGTGTGTCTGTGTGTCTCTGTGTGTCTGTCTCTGTGTCTCTCTGTGTCTGTGTGTATGTATCTATGTTTCTGTGTATCTATCTGTCTCTACCAAAATCATATTAACTGACACATAAGCTTCTTATACTGTACTAAGAATGTCCTTTGTTGCCCATAACAATCAATCAGAGCACCAATTAATGGCCTGTAGCTCCCAGCTCCATTGACTTTAATGTAAGCAGTTTTTTTGGTGAATAACTGTAAAGCACAGAGTTAAGTGTTCCCCTCAAAACATAGTCTATGACGTTCCCTGAGTCAAATGGGCTCTATGTACAAAATGTTGTGATTGTAAATGCGATGATGCAGATTCCTTGGCAGACATACACACACACACATACATACATACATACAATACATACATACATACACACACACATAAATACATACACTCAGCTTTATATATTAGATGAAATATAAATAAAGTGCCACTGTGCATACTTTAAATTGATATGGACTGGAAAAATAACCAGCTTAAAATATATGCCTAGAAGGGGTAAAGGTCTCTTAAAAAGACATTAACCCATTACTGGAAAATATATATACTGTATATCTCAAGTACATATGATAAGGAAAAGTGCCTCTATGTATAAATAATCCAATCTAATAAAGTAACTAGCGTCAATGCTATACAATGCAGAGGCAATAATGGAACAAAGAGATAACAATTGCCCCTTCAAAGATTGGTGACTCAGAGGAATAGAGGGAAAAGGTAGCGTGACCTCCTAAAGTGCCACTGTTCATAAATTATACTGACATAGACTAGAAAAATAACCAGTATCAAAAATATGCCAAAAAATGGACAAAGGTATCTCAAAAAGACATTAACCAATTACTAGAAAAATGTAAATATATCAGGTATATGGGGGTAAGGATAGATTGCCACTATGCATAAATAATTCAATCTAGTGAAGTAACCAGTGTCAAAGCTATACAGTGCAAAGGCAATAAGGGCACTAAGAGATAGCACTTACCCCTTCAAAAATTGGTGATTCAGTGGAACAGGGGGACCCGGTAGCGTGACTTCCAACAGCCGGTTGGTGGGATCCAGCCATGTAGAGTCCATCCGTACACCTTTTCTACAAAGACATGGTGGTTGGATCCAAAGATCTCAAATTTGGACTCATCAGACCAAAGCACAGATTTCCACTGGGCTAATGTCCATTCCTTGTGTTCTTTATCCAAAACACTTCTCTTCTGCTTGCTGCCTGCCCTTAGCAGTGGCTTCCTAGCAGCTATTTTACTATGAAGGCTGCTGCACAAAGTCTCCTCTTAACAGTTGTTCTAGAGATGAGAAGGTGTGTCCAAACTTTTGGTCTGTACTATATATATAAATATATATATATATATATATATATATATATGTATATCTATAAATATAATTGCCTTATTCTGTCTGTCTGTCTTGCTCCAAAATTGTGTCACGTGACAGTGTCACCGTAAGTGTCATAAAAGTGACAACTGTCGGATTGGCCGCTGGGCTCGGCCTGGCCCCACCCCCCCGGGAAGGCCGCTCGCCTCGGCCTGGCCCCGCCCCCCGCATGTATTAGCCGGTCTGGGCTTGGCCTGGCTCCGCCCCCCACGGATTAGCCGCTCGCCTCGGCCTGGCCTCACCCCCCACATGGATTAGCCGCTCGCCCCGGACCTCCACACGCACCCTCAGAAGAGAGAAGACAGAAGAAAGAAGACCCCGCAGTCATACTCACCAGACGCCGACCGGGAGCAGGTGAGCGCATCAAGGTCCTGCAGCGGCGGAACACACACACACACGCACACACACACACACGCACACACACACATAAGAACAGACACACACACATCAGATCACACTCAATCCCTCTCACACACACATCAGATCGCATCCACACACAACAACATCCAGTGATATCGCTTACTTCTCAGCGGCGATACTGTGAGTGCAGTGACCTTCCAGGACCTGCCAGAGGATCACATGGCCGGAAGCATGTGGTATCTCCGGATGTTGTGAGTGTGTGAGCGCGTATGTGCGATATCGTCAGTGTGTGTGTGCGTGTATGCGATCGGGTGTGTGCGTGTATGCGATCGGGTGTGTGCGTTTATGCGATCGGGTGTGTGCATGCATGCGATCGGGTGTGTGCGTGTGTCCTGATTTGTGAGTGTATGCGATCGGATCTGTGAGTGTCGGCAGAGGAGCACGGCGTGCACACAGCTGCTGGGACCGCCCACCGGAGGGCACAGGGAGAAGTGGGGTGTGAGTGTATGCGATGAGATGTGTGCGTGTATACTGTCTGATGTGTGACTGTGGAGCACGATGGGGAGTGCGCAGCATGGGGGATGAAGCACGATGGGGGTGCGCAGCATGGGGGATGGAACACGATGGGGGGTGCGCAGCATGGGAGATGGAGCACAATGGGGGGTGCGCAGCATGGGGGATGGAGCACGATGGGGAGTGCGCAGCATGGAGGATGGAGCACGATGGGGAGTGCACAGCATGGGGGATGGAGCATGATGGGGAGTGCGCAGCATGGGGGATGGAGTACGATGAGGGGTGCGCAGCATGGGGGATGGAGCACGATGGGGGTGCACAGCATGGGGGATGGAGCACAATGGGGAGTGCACAGCATGGGGGATGGAGCACGATGGGGGGTGCGCAGCATGGGGGATGGAGCACGATGGGGGGTGCGTAGCATGGGGGATAGAGCACGATGGGGGGTGCGCAGCATGGGGGATGGAGCACGATGGGGATGCGCAGCATGGGGATGGAGCACGATGGGGGTGCGCAGCATGGGGGATGAAGCATGATGGGGGTGCACACCTCCCCCACAACACAAACAGCGCCACACGCGCACTACACAACACACCACACACACACACTGGGAACCACAAACACCGCCCTACACAGACACCCACACACACAAACAACGCCGCACACACACAACACCCAACACACAAACACCGCGGCATACACAAATATACGCACATACCGCGCAACACACACTGCACAAAACATACCTCCCCCAAAACACACACATGCACTCCACACCCACACAAACCGCGCAACACACACAGCACCACACACACAGAACGCTGTAGAAACACAGCGCTCCACAAACAACGCAACACACAACGCAATACACATACAACACCGCTCTCACACCTCCGCACCCAGACAACACCCAGAACATTTACAGTGCCCTACACAAACACTGGCAACTACACACAACTACATCGATATATATAACAAAAAACATACATTAACTACACAATAAATTTTAGAATACCCGATGTGTTAGAATCAGGCCACCTTCTAGTATATATATATAATTATATATATATATATATATATATATATATACTGAATATATATATGTATCTGTCATTATATATGTTTTCATACCTTTGGAGTCTTGCTCTTTCTCCCAAAATGTAGCAAAAGTGTAATTTGTGAAAATGGCCATAATAGCAAGACAATCTCTCACCATGTTTCCCCACTGCTTATGACTACAGCAGATGGCAGGCATAATAGAGGGGACATAAAACTACATCCATCGGTAGTCACAAGTTAATATAATGTTAAGATTTTACTACCTTAATTGGGCATATTGTGTGTGTGACATGGTCAGACTTATTCTGTTTAACCTATGGAGGAGGGTCCTTGAACTTCAAGCCTATGCGGACAATGAAATGCCAAATATTAGAAGGAAGACAGACTCAAATGTACCCTGTATTAAACATAAAGGAGGGCCTCATACAGATTCTGTTGAAATTCTTAGCTAGTGCAACTCCTAGACAGCTAAAGCTTATGCCCTAAGTGCAAGTGCTGCCAAAAATTAGGAGATACTCCAATGCAACATTGAAGACATGTAGAGTAGAAATGAGCGAACCTTTGGAGGTTCAGTTTGCAGGGCACATTTGAACTTTAGATAAAGTTCCATTTGTGACCCTCACTTGATCTGAACCACAATGGAAGTTAGTAATTGGACAGTTCATGTCTCCCCCGACATGCAGCCAACAATAAGCAGAACACTTCTGGGGGTGGGTGAGCGAGGGTTTTCAATTTTGTTTTTGTTTTGTTTTGTGTCTGCACACTACATCAGATCATGCTGATTTACCCCTGATGTGAGCTATTCCAACACTGTGCATGGCTTGCATAGGGCTGAGCATTAAAGATGACCGAACCCTTGGAGGTTCTGTTGACCCTGACTTAAGTCTAACCTCAAATGAAATCAGTAAATTGGGCAGTTCATGCCCACATGGAGCCAGCTATAAGCAGAACACTTCTGGGAAAGGGTGAGTGGGGTTTTTCAATTTTTTTGTTTTGCGTCTGCACACTACATCCGATCATGCTGATTTTACCCCCATTGTGAGCTGTTCAAACACTGCATGTGGCTTGCACAGTGCTGAACATCACTGCTTGCTTGAGTGGTTTTCACTCAAAACTCACTCAAACTTTGAACCCAAACTTTGTTTTTTGGAACTTGGTTACTGAACCCGAACTTCAAACCTCAAACCTCAGGTTCACTCATCTCTATTCATTAATAAGAGTGGCACTCCTACACTAGTAGATCCTATGCACTATATGCAAGGGCTGCAAAATATAAAAGGAGGTACTCCAATACAACCTGGAAGACATGTAGAGGAACGCCTCAGAAATGTTTTGTTTCCATGATTAGGAGTGGGATTTCAACACTAGTAAAGCATATGCACTATATGCAAGTGCTACCAAAAATTAAAAGGAGGTTCTCTAATACACTCTGGAAGACAAGTACAGGAGGGCCTCAGAAATTTTTTGTTTCCATTAAGAGTGGGACTTCTACATTAGTAAAGCCTATGCACTATATCAAAGGGCAGCCAAAAAAATAGAAGGAGGTAAACCAATACACTGCTTCAATGGGCAGGGCAGCTGTGGGCAAGTATTTTTACGCTGAGGAGGCCATTAGTCATGGCTCCTCTCATTTTGATAATAGCAGCCCCCGCCTGTGTTCCTTACCTTGGGTGGATATCAAAAATTGGGTGGACCCTACGTCTTTTTTGTCCCCTCTATTTTGCTATCCAGCCACGGTAAAGCTCAAACGGTGAGGCTGAAGCATGCAGCTGCTGTTTTACTCACGCTGGCTCTCAAAATAGGGCGGGAGACTACATTATTTTTTAAATTTATTTATTTTTACACTACTATTTAGCAAACTGATATTTCTTTTAGTTTGTGAAGATTTGGCGAACCCAAATATCCATGGGTCCGCTCATCACTAATTGTTAAAAAATAGAATAGATTTTTTGACTTTGCAGCAACAAGAATTGTAAATTAATAATCCCTGCTTAGATGCTTCTATTACTCTATACTTTTTCCAGCAGATAGCCCTACACTAAATGCAGCTAAGAGTGGTATTTTTAGGAGTAATAGGATTTTTTGCATTGCAGTAGCACGGATAGTAAAGTGGGCTTTACACACAGAGACATCACTAGCAATATTGCTGGTGAAAGCATCCGCCCCCGTCGGTTATGCGTGATGAGCAAATTGCTGCCCGTGGTGCACTACATCATTAGTCCCCGTCACACATACTTACCTGCCTAGCAACGTCGCAGTGGCTGGCGAAGGGGCGGTTCGTTCGGCATCACAGCGACGTCACTAAGCGGCCGCCCAATAGAAGTGGAGGGGCGGAGATGAGCGTCTGAACATCCCGCCAACCTCCTTCCTTCCTTCCTCATTGCGGGCGGCCGCAGGTATGATGATGTTCCTCGTTCCTGCGGTGTCCCATGTACCGATGTGTGCTGCCGCAGTAACGACGAACACTCTGCATCCTGCAACAGCAACGATAATTGGGATTAGAACAACCAGACAACGATCAACGATTAGGTGAGTAAATTTGATCGTTAACGGTCGTTCGTGCATTTTACACGCAACGACGTCGCTAACGAGGCCGGATGTGCATCATGAATTCCGTGACCCCAACGACATCTCGTTAGCGATGTCGTTGTGTGTAAAGCCCACTTAGGCAATAATCCTGGCATAGATGTTTCTAACACAATATCCTTTATCCAGTAGGTCTGCCTACACTAAATGCAGCTAAGAGCGATACTGTAAATGAATAGTCTAGATGAGACGTAGCCCTGAAAATGACTTTTCTTTTTACTTTGCAGCAGCAAAGACTGTATGGCTATAATCCTTGCCTAGATGCCTCCCATGAATTATCCCTTCTCCAACAGCTGGCCCACACTAAAGGCACCGTTACATGCAATGACATCACTAACGAGATGTCGTTGGGGTCACGGAATTCGTGACGCACATCCGGCCTTGTTAGCCACGTCGTTGCGTGTGACACGTACGAGCGACTGCTAATGATCAAAAATACTCACCTAATCATTGATCGTTGACACATCGTTCAAATCCCAAATATCGTTGATGGTGCTGGACGCAGGTTGTTCATCATTCCTGAGGAAGCACACATCGCTTTGTGACACCCCAGGAATGATGAACAACACCGTACCTGCAACCTCCAGCAATGAGGTGGGCGTGACTTTAATGCAGCTGCTCTCCGCCCCTCCGCTTCTATTGCACGTCTGTCGTGTGACGTCGCTGTGACGCTGCACAAACCGCCTCCTTAGAAGAGAGGCTGTTCGCCGCCCACAGCGACGTTGCTAGGAAGGTAAGTATGTGTGACAGGTACTAGCGATTTTGTCCGCCACAAGCAGCGATTTGCCCGTGACGCACAAACAACAGGGGTGGGTGGTTTCACGATCGACATCGCTGGCGATGTCACTGCATGTAAAGCAGCTTTAACTGTAGCATAGGACAGTATTATTAGAGAATAGAATAGATTAGACTTAACCTTGAAAATGACTTTTAGTTTTGCTTTGCAGCAGGGAAGACTATATGGCTATAATCCCTGCCTAAATGCCTCTGGTACACTATCTTTTCCTATCAGCTAGCCTTAAAACTAAATGCAGTTAAAGGCCCCGTCACACTAAGCAACATCGCTAGCAACATCGCTGCTAACGAACAACTTTTGTGACGTTGCTAGCGATGTTGCTGTGTGTGACATCCAGCAACAACCTGGCCCCTGCTGTGAGGTCGTTGGTTGTTGCTGAATGTCCTGGGCCATTTTTTAGTTGTTGCTGTCCCGCTGTGAAGCACAGATCGCTGTGTGTGACAGCGAGACAGCAACAACTAAATGTGCAGGCAGCAGGAGCCGGCTTCTGCGGAGGCTGGTAACCACAGTAAACATCGGGTAACCAAGATGCCCTGTCCTTGGTTACCCGATATTTACCTTTGTTACCAGCCTCCGCCGCTCTCACTGTCAGTGCCGGCTCCTGCTCTGTGCACATGTAGCTGCAGGACACATCGGGTTAACCCCGTGTGTGCTGTAGCTAGGAGAGCAAGGAGCCAGCGCTAAGCATTGTGCGCTGCTCCCTGCTCTGTGCACATTTAGCTGCAGCACACATCGGGTAATTAACCCCATGTGTGCTGTAGCTAGGAGAGAAGGGAGCCAGCGCTAAGCGGTGTGCGCTGCTCCCTGCTCTCTGCACGTGTAGCTGCGTGAGCTGGTAACCAAGGTAAATATCGTGTTGGTTACCTGATATTTACCTTAGTTACCAAGCGCAGCATCTTCCACGCGGCGCTGGGGGCTGGTCAGTGGTTGCTGGTGAGCTCACCAGCAACTTGTGTAGCCACGCTCCAGCGATCCCTGCCAGGTCAGGTTGCTGGTGGGATCGCTGGAGCGTCGCAGTGTGACATCTCACCAGCAACCTCCTAGCAACTTACCAGCGATCCCTATCGTTGTTGGGATCGCTGGTAAGTTGTTTAGTGTGACTGGACCTTAACAGTGGTAAAATTTGAGAATAGAAAAGATTAGACTGAGCTCTGAAGAGAACTTTTGGTTTTATACAGTTGCAGCAAGGACTGTAAGGCTTTAATCTCAATCTAGATTACTCTTATACACTATTCCTTCCCCAGCAGCATTCCTTACTAGAGTTGAGTGCGGTTTGTGGTTCTCCAGTTCGCGGTTCGAGTGATTTTGGGGGCTGTTCTAGATCGAACTAGAACTCAAGCTTTTGCTACAGCTTGATAGTTCTAGTTACGTTCAAGAACGGTTCTAGCAGCAAAAAGCCAAGCTAATTACTAGCTGGCTTTCCGCTGTAATAGTGTGTCACTCTGTGACTCACACTATTATGAAATTTCAGCGTATAGTGTGCGGGAACAGCGCATTCAGATCACTGCTGCTGGGATAATGGCGATCGCCATTTTTTTTTTCCTTGTCTTCCTTCCCTAAGCGTGTGCGTGTAGTGGGGCGGGCCAGCATGTCAGCCAATCCCAGACACACACACAGCTAAGTGGACTTTTAGCCAGAGAAGCAACGGCATGTGTGATAGGATGTCCATGTCACATGTCCCTGCATTATAAAAACGGGTATCTGCCCGTCAGGACGCCATTATCTGCCTTTTACATCTGGGTGTCAGTCACCGCTGGCATAGCTCCTGTCTCCGATACTGCTGTGTACGCTCTACACACAGCGCTATACAGAATAGGGATAGAAGTTTCTTTTAGCCCTTGTAAGGGCTAATAACAGCAGGCTCAGAGCCATAGGTGACAGTCAGGTCCGTGGATACAGATTTTAACAGCTACAGATAAGAGCGTCTGTGTAGCTAAGGTCAGGGACTTCCTCGCTGCATTTCTCCATTAGGAGATATATAAAGTGAGGCTTCCTTTCCTCTACACAGACCCACAACCCTGCCACTGTACCCTCCAGCCCTTTGAACACTCAATCTCATTGTTACTAAGCCATTATACTAGCAAACACTGAGAAAACTTAGTGGCATCCTAAAAGTGGTTGTTGTACTCCATTTGTGCCCCACTGGTGCCAAGCTATTTGCAGCACCACTGCATTGCACACTCAAACTCATTTTTACTAAGCCATTATAATAGGAAACACTGAGGAAACATAGTGGCATCCTAAAAGTTGCTGTTGGACTTCATTATTGTCCCACTGGTGCAAAGATATTTGCAGCACCTTTGCATTGCTCACTCAAACTCATTTTTACTAAGCCATTATACTAGCAAACACTGAGGAAACTTAGTGGCATCCTAAAAGTGGCTGTTGGACTTCATTATTGTCCCACTGGTGCAAAGATATTAGCAGCACCTTTGCATTGCACACTCAAACTCATTTTTACTAAGCCATTATACTAGCAAACACTGAGGAAACTTAGTGGCATCCTAAAAGTGGCTGTTGGACTTCATTATTTTCCCACTGGTGCAAAGATATTTGCAGAATCTTTGCATTGCACACTCAAACTCATTTTTACTAAGCCATTATACTAGCAAACACTGAGGAAACTTAGTGGCATCCTAAAAGTGGCTGTTGGACTTCATTATTGTCCCACTGGTGCAAAGATATTTGCAGCACGTCTGCCTGCATTGCACACTCAAACTCATTGTTACTAAGCCATTATACTAGCAAACACTGCTGCCAGTTTAAGGGCTGTAGTTGCATTGTCAGTGATAATTATTGTTGTTTATTCTGCTGTTAATAAAGATAGACCACCGCTGAAATCTACACCACCTCTCAATTTTTACTACCACATTTTAAGTGCACAATCTTGTCGCAATCAACATGAGTGGCAAAATGGCAGATGCTGGTGGAAAGGGGAAGAGGCGTGTTGGAAAAGGAAAAAAAGGGTTTGTCCGTGGGGAAGGTGGCAAAGCTCCATTAACATCTGCTGAAGATAGACCATCTTCCAGCAAAAGTAAGATTTCTACTACTTACCGTGGACAATCCGATGGGCTCTCTTTTTCACGGAGACGAACAACTGGAACAAAGGTAGATGATGGCCAAAAAAAGAAAATGCTTGAATGGATCTCAAGGGGTCCAACAAGTGCTCTCTCCGCCACCTCAACTACCGCATCCAAAAAACACCAGTCCTCTGAGTTGTCAGCCCAATCACACTTGCTTTCTCCCAGCTCTGAAGTCTCCATCCGCCCTGCACAGTATGGTGGAACTGAGATGGCTGAGTCTGCAGAGCTGTTCAGTCACACTATAGCATTAGAATCAGAGGTCTGCTCCCAACCTACAGTGAGTACAGACCAGGAAATGGTCTGCAGTGATGCCCAGAACCTTTGTGACTCAGATTCAGGCCGTGATGAACAAGTTTCTGAGCATAATTTTGACCCTTATTCACAAACTGAAACACCTGTTGTAATAGACAATGAGGAACATACTGATGATGAAGAGACGCAGATACCAGATTGGGATGACAACTTAGATATTCGGTCAGGGCAAGAAGAGGCTCGGTCTGAGGGTGAGGGAAGTGCAAACACAACAATTGATGAGGAAGTTCTAGATCCCACCTACTGTCAACCCACAGTCAGGCACTCGAGGAGGTCAACAGAGGGGGTGGAGGAGGATGCAACTGACGACGAAGTTACCTTGCGCCTTCCTGGAGAGAGTCGGAGTACTGGTAGCATGTCTACAACTGCATCCTCAGCCACCACTGTGCCTCTGAGCACTAGTCGGGGTGGATCAGCAGGTCGCATGCCCTCTAAGCCTTGCCTATCCTGTTTTTTTTTGACATAGCAAAAGATCGCCCAAATCATGTGATATGTAAAACTTGTTGTGATTCTGTTAGTAGAGGGCAAAACCTCAGCAGTTTGACAACTTCTTCCATGAATCGTCACATGAATAAATATCATATGTCCCAGTGGGAAACTCACCGTGCTGCAATGCGGCCTAGCGGAGTGAACCATCCACCGCCTGCCCCTTCCAGTGCATCCGCGTGCTCTTCATCTTCTAGGACTGTGGGGACAGCTGTCACACCTGGTTTTCCACGCACAACTTCCACCACTGTAACCGCAACAGGCAGTTTGCTTGGTAGGTCCTCAGTTGGTTTGGAAGGGGAAACAAGTGCGTGTGTACAGCTCTCTCAGACATCGATAGCACCAATGTTGGATGAAGGCAACATCATGTCTACGCCTGCACTTTCCTCACAAACCTGCATTTTTCCAGGGACACCCTACTCAACACCGTCTACACACAGCAGCCAGATCTCTGTCCCTCAGATGTGGACAAATAAAAGGCCATTTCCTGCGACCCATGACAAAGCTAAGAAGTTGTCGTTATCCCTCTTTAAGCTCTTGGCTACCGAAATGCTGCCTTTCCGCCTGGTGTACACAATGGATTTTAGAGACCTTATGTATGTCGCTGTGCCCCAGTACCAGATGCCCATTCGCCACTACTTCTCTAAGAAAGGTGTGCCTGCGCTTCACCAGCACGTCGCACACAACATCACCGCTTCCTTGAGAAACTCTGTGTGTAAACGGGTGCATTTCACCACCGATACATGGACCAGTAAGCATGGACAGGGATGTTACATGTTGCTGACTGGGCACTGGGTAACTATGGTGATAGATGGTAAAGGGTCTGCTGCACAAGTCTTGCCATCCCCACGACTTGTGTGTCAATCCTCTGTCTGTCCAAGTTCCGCCACTGCTTCTGCCTCCTCCACCTCGTCTAGGTCCTCCATCTCCGCCCCCAGCCTGCCTGGTCAGGCCACCAGCGTTCTCACTGCGCAGAAGGAATCACGCACCCCTCATTACTATGCTGGCAGCAGAGCGCAATGGCATCAGGCGGTCTTTAGCTTGAAATGTCTTGGAAATAAGAGTCACACAGCGGCTGAGTTGTGGGCAGCTCTGGAGACTGAGTTTGGTAAATGGTTGTCTCCACTCAACCTGCAGCCTGGTAAGGCCGTGTGCGACAATGCTGCAAACCTGGGTGCGGCCCTTCGCCTGGGCAAGGTGACACACGTGCCTTGTATGGCTCACGTGTTGAACCTTGTTGTCCAGCAATTTTTAACACACTATCCCGGCCGAGATGGCCTTATGAACAGGGCACGAAAACTGTCTGTTCACTTCCGCCGTTCAACCATTGCTGCTGAGCGACTTGCATCGCTCCAGAAGTCTTTTGGCCTGCCGGTTCATCGCCTGAAATGCGATGTGCCGACACACTGGAAATCGACTCTCCACATGTTACAGCGACTGTGGCAGCACCGTCGAACCCTGGTGCAATACGTTATGACGTATAGCCTGGGCCAACGAGATGCAGAGGTTGGGCAGATCACCCTGATGGAGTGATCTCAGATGAAGGACCTATGCACCCTTCTATACAGTTTCGACATGGTGACGAATATGTTTAGCGCTGACAATACCATTATCAGCATGACAATTTTAGTCATTTACATGCTGGAGCACACGCTAAACACTATTCGGAGTCAGGGAGTAGGACAACAGGAAGGGGAGGAACTACAGGAGGATTCATATGCGCAAGAGACAACAACATCACCTAGGTCCAGACGTTCATCATCACCAACGCGGCAGGCATGGGACCATGGGGGACAGGGATCAACAAGGGCGCATGGTAGCAGGGGGCGAAATATTGAGGAAGGTGCAGGAGAACATGAAGAAATGGAGGACGAACTGTCCATGGACATGGAATACTCAGCGGATGAGGGAGACCTTGGTCAAATTTCAGTTAAAAGAGGTTGGGGGGACATGTCAGAGGAAGAAAGAACGGTTAGCACCTTTATGCCACAAACAAAGTGTGGACTTGGTCCACATAGCTGTGCAAGACACATGAGCGCCTTCTTGCTGCACTACCTCCAACATGACCCTCGTATTGTCAAAATTAGAAGTGATGATGACTACTGGCTTGCCACACTATTAGATCCCCGGTACAAGTCCAAATTTTGTGACATAAGTCCAGCCATAGAAAGGGACGCACGTATGCAGGAGTATCAGCAAAAGCTGTTACTCGATCTTAGCTCGGCTTTTCCACCAAACAACCGTGCAGGTGCAGGGAGTGAATCTCCTAGTTGTAACTTGACAAACATGGGACGGTCTCATCATCTTCAACAGTCTACCCGTACCAGTAGCACCGTATCTGGTGCTGGTAACAGCAATTTTATTGAATCTTCTCATAATTTTTTTAGACCATCCTTTGCAAGGCCAACAGAGACAACAAGTCTGACACATAGTCAACGGCTGGAGAGGATGATACAGGAGTATCTCCAAATGAACATCGATGCCATGACTTTGCAAATGGAGCCTTGCTCCTTTTAGGCTTCAAATTTTGAAAAATAGCCAGAGCTCTCCACTTATGCCTTGGAGATTTTGTCGTGTCCAGCTGCCAGCGTTGTCTCTGAACGTGTCTTAAGTGTTGCTGGGTGTGTGCTGACAAATAAGCGCACGCGTCTGTCCAGTGACAATGTGGACAGACTAACGTTCATCAAAATGAACAAGTCATGGATCCACAAGGATCTTACTACCTCTGTGTCATCCTGGGGAGAGTAAATGCTTGTGGATTTGGAATGTGCTTAATGCAAATCTACCTGTGAAGTGTACAACTGGGGCACAAGTGCTGCCACTAAAGGGGTGGGTGTGTGTGTGGCCCAATTTTTGGAAAAAAGGGAGACTCCGCTTGGAGTAACCCTTGCTTACATTGTTTTTAAAAATGATCCAAGATGAACAGAGCTGGGATCAGGAAAGACTTAGCTACCTAACCCGATGTCATCCTGGGGACGGTTAAGTATGGTGTATTTTTTAATGTTCTTGATGCAAATCTACCTGTGAAGTCTACAACTGGGGCACAAGTGCTGTCACTAAAGGGGTGGGTGTGTGTGTGGCCCAATTTTTGGAAAAAAGGCAGACTCCGCTTGGAGTAGCCCTTGCTTATATTGTATTTAAAAATGATCCAAGATGAACGAAGTTGGGATCAGGAAAGACTTAGTTACCTACCCCGGTGTCATCCTGGGGACGGTTAAGTATGGCGTATTTTTGAATGTTCTTGATGCAAATCTACCTGTGAAGTGTACAACTGGGGCACAAGTGCTGCCACTAAATGGGTGGGTGTGTGTGTGGCCCAATTTTTGGAAAAAAGGAATACTCCGCTTGGAGTAACCCTTGCTTGCTGTGTTTTTTAAAAGGAGCCAAGATGAACAAGTCATGGTTAAGCAAAGACTTTGCTACCTACCCTGGGGTCATCCTGGGAACGGTTAAGGATGGCATAATTTTGAATGTTCTTGATGCAAATCTACCTGTGAAGTGTACAACTGGGGCACAAGTGCTGCCACTGAAGGGGTGGGTGTGTGTGTGGCCCAATTTTTGGAAAAAAGGGAGACTCCGCGGAGTCCTCTTGCGGTGTTTTACATGATTTTAGAAGGGCATGCCATGCCTATATCTGTGTCTCATCCTCTTTTCCTTGTAATGCTGTTTTGTTTTCGCATGAGAATTTGTTCTTGTCACTTTCCCATGTGTTTGTGTTGTGAGTTGTCACCTTTTGGACACCTTTGAGGGTGTTTTCTAGGTGTTTTTATGTGTTTGTGATTGCCTCCCATTGTTTCCTAAGCGGTTCGAGCGGTTCGCCGAACTGAACTCAAACGAGACCTCCGTTCGACAAACCGAACTCGAGCCGAACCACCGCCGGTTCGCTCATCTCTACTTCTTACACTAATTGCAGCTAAGACCAATATATTAGAGAATTAAATAGATTAGGGTTAAGGCCGCTTTACACGCTGCAATCTCATTAGCGAAATCGCTAGCATGCCTACCCGCCCCCATCGTTTCTGCGTCATGGGAACATCGCTGCCCGTGGTGCACAAAATCGCTTTTACCCGTTACACTACTTACCTGCCTGGCGACGTCACTGTGACCGGCAAACTGCCTCCTTTCTAAGGGGGTGGTTCGTTCGGCGTCATAGTGACGTCACTAAGCGGCCGCCCAATAGAAGCGGAGGAGCGGAGATGAGCGGAACATTACATCCCGCCCACCTCCTTCCTTCCTCATTGCCGGCGGCCGCAGGTAAGATGAGGTTGCTCATTCCTGTCGTGTCACACATAGCGATGTGTGCTGCCGCAGGAACAACGAACAACACCGAACCTGCAGCAGCAACGACAATTGGGAATAGGGGAGCATGTCAACGATTAATGATTTTGAATGATTTTGCAACCTTTTTCGATCGCACATAAGTGTCACACGCAACGACATCTCTAAAGCGGCCGGATGTGCGTCATGAATTCCGTGACCACAACGACATCGCTTTAGCCCTGAAAGTGAAAGGGATTTCTAGTTTTACGATGCAATAGCAACTACTGTAAGGCTATGATCCCTGCCTAGATGCCTCTAACAGACTATCCCTACACTTAATGGAGTTAACAGCTATAGTATTATTTTGTATATAGTTGTGTGATTTTTGCATACTTTGTCAGTAAAAATGTGATAAAAATGTTAGCTTTGCATCATATTTTGCTTTTATTATAATACATAGTGTTTATGTACAGGATTTAAAATATGAGACTTTTTTCTATTACTCTTAGGGGCCTGTCCATTATAAAACACTATTTGTATGAGAGTTATAGTAGATAATTAAGGATTTGCACATACAGATTACTTTTTCTTTGTATTTATATTTTAGCACTAAATTTAGCCATTAATTCTATTATCCTCCTTTAGCCCTTAACAATACTTGTAAGTTAACAATAGCACTCTCTAAATACACAATAAATAACTCATCAGGAGCATTTCAGTCCTACTGATATTACATCATTGTTTGCTGGTATTGAAAATGGAAAAAAGGGATTTGTTGTGATTATTAAACCACTGTAGATAGCCATGGGTTAGAGAATTGTGAGTAATCGCTATCTGCTGATAATTCTTCGTACTGTGGAGAGAGGCAATACAAGCTGTAGTTTCTTCATTTTAATAATGTTATAGCTTCAACAATTTTGTTAACTGCAGAATATAGATATATTTTAATGGCTGCAGTGTAATATTTGTAAACTTCTTGTATTCTGAAATATTATAATCTTGGCAAATGTTATATAAAACATATACTTTCTAACATATATGTTGGAAATAGAGATGAGCGGAGACATTTAAATTTGGGTTCGTCAGGTTCAGACAGACTTTAAATAAATTTTAGTTTGGGTATGAACCCCATTGAAGTCATTAAACTAAAGCAATATTGCACATTATAAAGAATCAGGTTTGCATAAACAATTTCCAGCGTTCATGAATCTTGCAGCGCTGGGGTCCTGGGTTCAAATCCCACCAAGGACACCATCTGCAAGGAGTTTGTATGTTCTCCCCGTGTTTGCGTGGGTTTCCTCCGGGTACTCCGGTTTCCTCCCACATTCCAAAGACATACAGATAGGGACTCTAGATTGTGAGCCCCAATGGGGACAGTGTTGCCAATGTATGTAAAGTGCTATGGAATTAATAGCGCTATATAAATGAATAAAATTATTATTATTATTATTATTATTTTATGTTCTATGGACGAATAAATTGTTCTCACACTAAAAGCTAAGTCAACATTACTCCAGTTAGAAAAAAGAAACATTTATCCTTTATCAATTTTGTTAAAAAAAAGATAAATCATAGTTTAACAGAGAACTGTGCTATGCAGTATGCATGAGTTATCACTAAGCACTAAAATGCTCAAGTGCAAGCTCATCAGAAACCACAGAAGGACTTCAAATCCAGTCACCCCATTGTTTACCGAACGATGGCGCCTCTTTTGACATTTATTCTTTTCTCCATTACAATGGTACTATTTAGGCTGGCAATTATCTTGGACATCCCAGGTGGACTAATAGCCAACCAGTGTCTAGCAATCGCTTTCCTGGTCTGATACAAAATTTTCGATATTACAAGTTGTGTAGCAGCAGGACCTACCTCCTCTCCTACTACTCCCAAGATGCCCAATTTCAGGCTCAAGCGTATATCAACATTGAATACTTTTTCTATCAAGTTGCCTACCTTTTCTCAGAGATCAGTTAAATAAGAGCATGCCCAGAAGATATGAAGCAAATCTGTACCCTCCTTCCTGCACCTTGGACCAGTGATGTGCTCTTTAATTGTTTGCTTTTATGATCTTGTATTTGGTATGACTTATATTGCAAATTATTCTCAACGGGGGGGGGGATTAGTTAAGGGGATAGTAGGACGGGGGGATGAGTGTGTGGGGAAAAGGAATGGGCTGTATTTAGCTATACAAAGAATATTGTGAACCTTGATATATATTGTATTACAGGATCCAAAATGCCTCTATAGTAAGAAGCCAACCCCTCTTCTCATGGACCTGAAGAGAAGATATGTTAACATGGTGGACTTCCAAACAATGTTTTGATAAACCAGAAGTTAATCAATTTATTTGTGTGGAATTCAGAGATGTGACTGACATATATTTAGCTAATCTCTCTTTCAAGATGTGTACAGTGCAACCTACAGTATGTCATCAAAGTGAGTCCACCCTCAGTGTGTGAGCGATAACATCAAATTTACCACAACCTTTCTCTATTTATATCTGAAACCTTGTAACGTAATTGGGCACAATGTTGCCATTTTCACAACGGGGTGCACTCACGTTTGTTGCCAAGAGTGTTGATATTAATGGCTGTGTGTTGAATTATTTGGAGGGCAAACCAAATTTACACGGTAATACAAGCTGTACACTAACTACTTTATATTGGATCAGAGTGTCACATCTTCAGTGTTATCCCCTGAAATGATATAATAAAATTATTTAAAAAATGTGAGGGGTGTACTCCCTTTTGTGATATACTGGATGTAGTATTTAAAGCACAAAGTGCAAGTGGCCATGTAGACCACTTAACTGGTATTACAATTTAGATATGATTTAATAATACATGTATTGTCTGCATAATTAATATGTTTATCTGATATATTTATATATTTGTAGATTTTCCATTTATTTCCATCATATTTATATAAGCCTTTAAAGCTCAGTCAAGAAGACTGATGATTAGAGATGGACAAAAAGTCAAATATTCGGGTTCGGATTCTTTGTGCCAATTAATTTTCAATATTTATGTAATTGTGCAAAATAACAAACCTAATACAAGTCAAAATAAAGCTCAAATAATTTTCTCAAGGACCTTGGAAGTAGGTCTTGGAGGGCTGTAAAACTACTGCAATGGATTTAAAAGTGCTGAAACTGAATAAAAACAGCATGGCATGCCTGGATGAATTTCTGTCGAATAGCGGCGACCTATTCGGCAAATATTCGCAAAGCTGAATATTTGAGGTATTCGATCATCCCTAAATATAACCATTCACTTTTCTAGAACTTCGAGTATCCCTCTTCTTTTATCACCAGAGATCAATCCCAATGTGTGTCAATGACATTCCTTTGCTTCTGTGTCAAACAAACTGTCACCTGGTCAATTCATGATGGTGCAGGCTACCCCAAGAAGTTAGGACAAATCCCAACTTACTCAGCTTCAGACGCTCCCTAAAAACACATCTTTTTAGGGCAGCCTATCACACTCCCTAGCCAAACTAATTTCACCTAATCCCTCTACAACTTCTCAGAACATAACCCCACGTCAAACTCCATGGCACCCAAATGCATCTCAAGGCTCTGGCCAACTGGTCCAGGAAGCCATTATCTACCCCCCATGAGATGGCTGGATTGTCATTGTAAATAAGCACTTGTACCTTGCCCCTCCCCCCATCTCATTGTAGATTCTAAGCTCTCACGAGCAGGGTTGCCATTTTTCCCTTTAAATATTGTATCTTCTATAATTTTACTTGTTTGTATATGTTTATGATATGTATATGAGCCTCCTGAATTGTAAAGCGCTACGGAATATGTTGGCGCTATATAAATAAAGATTATTATTATTATTATTGCAATAACATCTTGTAAAGTCTGTTGCTTTTCAAGAATTGCTGGTATTTAATCAGCTTTGCTAAAAGTTAACCATTGACCATTATTTTTCCCAGAAAGGGGTGGCTGCTCTGTGACATTCGTGAAAATGTTAACTTCTTTCTTCACTTGTCTTTTTATGTCTGCAAACAGTCTGTCCAATTTGACTTTTATCCTAAGCATATGTCAATGCTCATTAAGGGGTTGATATTGAATTTAAGGGCTACTTAAAATACAAAAAAAGGAGTGCTCCACAGTGCAGTTGCTCAACTGGGGAAGTTGCTAACCTGGGGAGGTTGGGCAATAACAGGCACAACCATGATAAAGATAGATATTACAAAGTACAGACTGCTGCTCCACCTGCTCAGCTGACCGCAAGGCTCATGACATAAGTTTCAAACTAAAATGCATAGAAGTGCTGTGGGCACTGTCACAAACCAGAATGGGGCTATGTTCACACACTGCGTTTTTTACCTGCGTTTGTGGTCCGTTTTTGCTGCAGAAATTTCTTGAGAAATTCTTGTAACCTTTCTGCAGACATTCCCCAGCAAAACCTATGGCAAAAAAAATTAGCTGTGCGCACACTGCATTTTTTTCTTAAGAAATTTCTTTCAGTAGATTTTCTTAAGAAAAAGAATGAGCATGTCACTTCTTTTCTGCAGCTAACTGCGTTATTTGCCATAGATAATTGGCACAATAACGCAGGGAGCAACCAGCGGTAAAAACGCACCAAAAACGCACCAAAAACGCACCGAAAACGCACCAAAAACGCAGGTGCATTTTTGGTGCGTTTTTTAACGCAGGTGCACTAATCCTTCACTCTTAAGAAATTTCTTAAGAAATTTCTTAAGAAAAATCATTTTTCTAGTGTGAACATAGCCTAAAAGATAAATGTAGAAAAATGAAGCATTTATTGATAAAAGCAAAAAAAAAAAGGAAAAAATTGGTGCAATTTCAATGCTTTTTTCATTAATTGCTTCATTTCTTTACATTTCTTTTTGTATCCTGGTTTGTGATAACAAATGAACATATTCTTCACTTTAAAAACAGCACACCCTTTCTGGCTCTCAAATAAATCCTGGACATATTTTTGATAGCATGTGAAAAAGCTATTGCTTTTTCATTCACCAAAAACAAAGCTTTTGATATTCCCTAAAAATTTATTTTTTTTATTACCACTTCTTGTAAAAAAGCCATAGCTTATTTTGTTTGCACAAAAAAAAGAAAGAGACACACAGGCACAAAGAGACACATACACCGAAAGAGACACATATATAGAAAAAGGCACATACATAAAAAGCAACACAGACAGAAAGACACACACACAGAAAAGACACACACAGAAAAATACACATGCAGAAAGAGACACACATTGAAAGAGCCACAAACAGAAAGAGATACACACAGAGAGAGAGACACATACACCCAAAAACACACACACAGAAACATACACACAAAAAGAGACACACAGAAAGAGACACACACCGAAAGAGAAACGCACACATAGAAAGAGACACACAGAAAGAGATACACACAGAAAGAGACACACAGACATAAAGAGACACATACAAAGAAAGAAGCACACACCGAGCTTACCTGTATACTGATTGTGTAGAGTTTTATGAGGCAATATATTGACTGTTTTCACATTTAGCCTGGATATTTATCAGGTGGCATATAGCAACCAATCACAGCTCTGATTCTATTTTGCTTCTGGTCATTGATAGGATTGGTTGCTATAGGCAAAGAAGGACATTCTTAGTATAAGACAGCTTATTTGTCAGTTAATATGATGTCGGTGGTGAGAGGAAAAGTGGAAAAGAGACAGAAAGAGAGAGAGAGTGAGAGAAGGAAAGTGGGAGGGAGGTAAGGTGGGAGATAGGGGAGAGAGGAGGAGTGGAAATAAGAGAAAGTGGGATAGAGTGAGAGAGGGAGATTGGGAGAGGAGAGTGGAAGAGAAGGAGAGTAGGAAAGTGGGAGAGAGGGAAAGTGTCTGAGAAGGAGAGTGGGAGAGAGGGGGAGAGGGAAAGTGGAAGAGAGGGAGAGTGGGAGAGGAGAGTGGGAGAGAGCGAGAGTGGGAAAGTGGGAGATAGGAAGAGAGGTGGAGTGGGAGAGGGAGAGAGGAAGAGAGAGAGAGAGAGAGAGAGTGAGAAAGAGAGAGAGAGTGAGAAAGAGAGAGAGAGAGAGAGAAAGAGAGAGACTTAGTTACTATCCCAGGAACTGCAAATAATAAATATACATATGTTTAAAAAAAAAAACCAAAACAATCCTGCAATTCTACCCCACTTAGATTTTTTTTCTTGTTTTTCGTACACTATATGGTAAAATGAATGATGTCTTTGAAAAGTATACCTTGTCCTGCAAAAAGCAAGCCAACATATAGCTATATTGACAGAGAAATACAAGAGTTAAGGCTCTTGGACGAAGGGGAGAAAAAAATGAAAGCTCATAAATGGAAAATGGTCACGGCATGAAGGGGTTAAAATCTCACCTTGTGTCAACCAACTTTAATTAAGATGGGGACAGAGCAGGACCGGGATCTAGCTGTTCAGACACCTGTCCATGGGAAGTTACATAAATTAAATGCCAAGTACCAAGTACAAGAAACTAAAGTAAAACCAAAGAAATGAGCCAAAGCATAAGTTGGTATACATGCAATGTATAGGAGCATTTTCTTATTGTGGCCATTTAACACGCAAAACATAAGATATAAACAAAATAAGTATATATCCTGCTGTAAATAAATAAAAGTAATGGTACATATAAATAACAGGGTACTTAGTAAACACTGTTTTTGATCAAAAAAGTGTAAAAGCCATACAAACGTAATAAGTTGTACCCTAATCAGGACAGTTCTATCTGTCATTTACTTCTTGGACTATTAATTGTTACTACTATTACTACCTAAATTTATTACCAATGTAGATGTTAATATAATTCCTGTAAACCTACAAAAAAATATTGGGTCATATTTTATATTATATATAAATATATATACCGTATTTTTTGGACCATAAGACGCACTTTTTTTCCCCCAAATGTTGGGGGAAAGTGGGGGGTGCGTCTTATGGTCTGAATATAGACCTGCGAGGAATGAGGGTGCTGCGGTGGAGCGGGTCATCGGCGGCACGAGCAGGCTGCAGCAGCGCCTGTCGTAACCACGTGGGCCTGCTCATTCCATATGCACGCCCATCCACTTGCCCATCTCTCAGCGCTGAAGCCGGCGCTACAGGTGGGCGGGGTGATGGGTGGGGACACGCGCATATAGTAAACAGCCAGCTTGCCTGATCACCCCTGGCAACTACAGCCTGGATTGATCATGCTCGGCTGTATTCACTGCTCCCCGCGCATCATCATCAGCGTGGGGTGCAGTGAATCAGTATACTCACTGTTCCCCTGCAGCACCACGATGTCCTCCTGTCTCCAGCCGCGGCTGTATGGAAACTAGCGGTGCTCACAGCGTTGACGTCATCGCTGTGCGCACGTGTCCACACAGTCGCATCGGCAGACAGGAGGACATCGTGATGCTGCAGGGATCGTGGCCGGCTCAACACAGCGCTGCAGGCAGACAGGAGGAGGAGCGACACTGCGTGGAGCGAGGAAAGGTGAGTGTAAACGTTTATTTATTTTTTTGTGTGTGCCACAGGATGCAGGACATGGCAGGATGATGGGGGTATATGAGCAGGATGATGTGGCAATATAGAAGGATGATTGGGGTATATGAGCAGGATGAAGGCATATAGCAGGATGATGGAGTATATGAGCAAGATAATGGGGTATATGAGCAGGATTATGGAGGTATATGAGCAGGATGATGGGGGTATATGAGCAGGATGATGGGGGTATATGAGCAGGATGATGGCGTATATAGCAGGATGGGAGCACATACCAGGATGGCAGTATATAGCAAGATGGGGTTATACCAGGATGAGGGACATATATATACACAAGGCAGGAGGATCATTACCAGGATGGGGTACCTTAGTGGAGAATTTGGGGACATTACCCCTATAATAGCGTCAGCAGCAGATCCTCGCCCCATATCAACTTGTCATGACCACATTTTTTGCTTAAAATTTTATTTTCCTATTTTCCTTCTCTAAAACCAGGGTGCGTCTTATGGTCCGGTGCGTCTTATAGTCCGAAAATTCCGGTATGTATACATATATATATATATATATATATATATATATATATATATATATATATATATATCTTTACACCAACTTTCATTTGTTTTCAACCAATATCTGCACTAATGTTTTGGTGCAATTAGGCACCTACTGAGCCATGATCCTTTCCTGTTAAACTATTCTCCAAATTGGAGATATGATTCTAGTTAATTTTGAACAGTATATTTGCCTCATTGTCTACCATCACAGTTTTGACTAAAACTGATATCCTTAATTGTTTATCAGTGAGAGAAAAATTTTGATAAAATGATTATTACAGTTGCATTGACAGTAGCATATTTTATTAAAATGTTTTACAGTTACCACATGAGTTCAACCTTAATATATTGTAATTGTGTTGGAATGGAATTTGAAAAAAGAAAATTATTAATTCATCACAAGAGATATTTTAAATGCTTACAGATGATTAGATTTTCACTTTCAGTGAGAAGAAAAGAGATAAGTGCGTAATTTTTAATTAAGAGAAGCTGAACTATTAGCAATTCTAAAGAAGGAAAAGAGTGTATAAGGGACTAGAATAAGTCTTTGTTAGATTATCTTATTCTCATTATGGACATCATAACAACGTTTTTCTTATTGAAGGGTACTGTTCATTTTTTAGGAATTTGAATTATCTGATTTATTTCAGTAATGATATAGCTTGGGGTGCAGATTTTTTTTGTAGGTTAGTTAAGAAAATATATCAACTTTTCTATTTCACATTCTTTTATTTCATTATTCCTTTTTTTTAGCTTGTTCTATTTGAGTTTTTTCCATTGACTGTATGGTGCAGCTGAGTTAAGCATAGAAGCTGATAATGGTTTATTTTAACTGACTCTGAATGAATAACAATGGCGACAGTACTACACATGTGATTGCTTCTAATGCGATGTGCAGTATTACTGTAGGTCGCTGATGGTAGGATTTGGCCACATGACACTCAGCAGTGATGTTATAAATAGAAGTACCAATCCAGGGGACTCTCCTTTACAAAAGAAGGCATCTGTTCAAATATGGCATTGATATTATATAATCACTGGACTTTCTTCCTGAAAACGTCTACAAATAATTAGAAAGTGGGGAGTATGTCATCAGCAATGACTTGCTACACACGATTCTCAACTCCATGGTTATGCTCTACTCCCTTTCCCTATGGCCACCCTAAATTGCTGTTTTAGGGTGGCCATAAAAAATGCAGTTTTCTGCCAGGAGATGCAGGTCTTCACTGAGGTCTCCTGAGGTGTCAGGTTACCTATGGTCACAGGTGGACGTCCTTGGGAACCTCCAGCTGTGGCCACAGCTCACCTGAGTGACATCTCCTCTAATTGGTGTAGTTCATTCTTTGGCTGCAGTTACAGTGGGTGGCCCTGTTCTTTGGCCACAGTCTGTAATTTCAGATGTAGCAGAGCTGGGATCCTATTGGGACCTTGTGTGGATTATGTCAGACCTTCAGGGCTGTTTTTGAGGTTAATAAATTGGTGAAAAAAAGGTGATTTTTTTTGTTTTTTATTTCAAATAAAGGATTTTGTTGGTGTTAGTGTTTATTTACTTTTACTTACAGATTAGTAATGAGGGAGTCTCATAAACGCCTCCCATTACTAATCCAGAGCTTAGTGACAGCTGTAATCTGCAATTAACCCCTGATTACCCTGATTGCCACTTCACCAGGGCAATTGAAAAGACCCTGGTAAAGTGCTGGGATTATCGCATCTAATGGATATGGCAATCTTGAGATACTGCAGGCTGCTCTTTTTAGCCTGAGGGTGATAAATAATCATGAGTCTCCCCAGCCTGAGAATATCAGCTCCCAGCTCTTGGGCAATATCATGGCTGGGTATCAAAGAATTGGGGGGACGGCATTCTCTTATTTTAATTTATTTAATTATTTAAAAAAAAACCTAATGCAGTTCATCTTATTTTGATACACAGCCAAGATAAGCGCATAACTGGGGACTGTAGCATGTGTGCTTTATCTGTGCTGGTATCAATTGATGAGGGTCCCTGCGACAATTTTTTTTTCATTTATTTTATACCATGATAGACCCGCAGACATTGTCTGGGGGCAGGGTCTGACTGCAGCCAATCAGAGACACCAGTGGCCAGAGAAAGTAGTAAATATATATGAGGATAATCAGCAGCCCCAGAAGCATAGATGCTGGAGCAGTCACAGCTGCGTGAAGAATCCGTAAGTAGGTTATGCTTTATCTCTATTGCTTACTTTTTTTTTACAGTGATTTCCCTGGCAAATTACAGCCATGCCAATACATGACATGGCTGTAATGGGGCCTGGAGTGAGTTTTCTGAAAACGAAGCTATCAAACATTGCTGACTTTTGAGCCAAGTGTTCGGTAAGCCGAGCCTGAACAAAAAGGCCAAGGTTTGTACCGAATCTGAAATTGGAAAACGCAAAGTTAACAGCTTTGCTCATCTCTAACCACCACCTCAACCCGCAGACTATTAAAACTTTGCTGTAGGATGTACAGTAGATGATCAGAATAGTGATCCTGATGTGCCATCTATGCTATCTTAGAAGTCATTGCAAATTTCTGCAGAAGAGTGTAGCGGTACTTTATCTGTACCCACTCTACAAGCATGATTTTCCCCATGAACAGACTGCACTAACCCAGGCTGTAGGTCATGATATACTGCAACAGTGCTCATCATTGCAGCCACAGTTGTTGTTACATGTGCAGAGTGGAATTCCACTGTGTTGGTACGTCGCATATCAACCAGTTAACTGGTAAGCTAATAGACCTCTGTAGTGATGCAAGTCAATTAGCCACGAGGTGTGAGTAGCAGAAATGAGCATAAAGAGATCGTGCCTTCGGCAGCACTGGCCTAGAAATTCCTGTACAACCAGGTTTATGATGTGAGCCATGCAAAGCATGTGTGTGAGGTTGCCCCAGTGTAAGGCCACCACCCAGTTTGCACTGCTATCACACATGACCTTCCCTGGCTCCAGGTTCAGTGTAGACAGCCATTGCTCAAACGCAGCCCAGATAGCTGTCCACAACTTCTTAGCTGTGTGACTGCATTTTCCAATGCATTTTAATTTCAACACTGCCTCATTGCGGTGAGCCCTGACTGCACTGTATGGCGGTAGGTGGATTCTCACTGCTCTGTTGGAATGCATATTACATAAATGGAGAGGTTGAGGGCACACATGGAGGCCCTAGAGGAGGTGAAGGAAGTGGTAGAGACAGAGCTTTGTCCTGCAACACTTGAAAATTCCAAGACTTGTGGATAAGCCCTATGCCCACCAGCGCTCCACAGCCACCAGAGTCATCCAGTGTCAGTTCAGCGAGATGTAACACCCAGGCCATGATTGCTCATCCGGGTGTCACTGCTGAAATGCACTCTGTCAGACACAGAGTGTTTAAAGGAATAAATTAAGTTGTTTGTAACTGGTCCATATCTTTTCCAATTAACATGGTACTGCAATGATTGCTATACTATCCTAGAATCAAGACGTTTTCCACTTCACACTTGAGGTTGCCTCCAACCAACACAGGTGGAGGGAGGTTCTTAACAGGGGGCATCGGCAAATATTATGTTCTTAGCATAGATTTGTAATAGACATTGGAAATTCGGAATGAGGAGAAAGTTTCAACCTGAAGGTTACTGGATTGATAACCTCAATAATCTCCAGTGAACTTGTGACCCAACTTATCAGAGGGAGCCTTGAGTTTATTATTTCTAGCAGATAATCATACCTTTTTCCCAAAAGCAAAGTTTGGACAATGAATGTGCCTCTTTTTAATGGATGAGGACTGTCTGTTCATGCACTTTTCAGGTTTTATTGTGACCTCAGACCAGACAAGCTTCAACTTATCCATAGATTTATCAACATCTGGAATGTCAATTTCAGAGGTCACAAAGGAACCAAATTGTTGATGATACCCAAGATTATGAAGAATGGAGATGTGTTAATGTATTCTTGATATTGATTATTTATGGATTACTCAGCTAATGGCAAGTATTCTACCCTATTAGACTGAAGGTTAGATACATGACATTGAAGACATTGCTCGAGTGTTTTGTTGCCACCTTCAGTTTGAGCATTAGTCTCTGCATTAAAATATCAATTTAATATTAAATTTACTACAAAATGCCTTCCAAAAATTAGAAACAAACTGAATTTGTTTCATAAACAAATCTCATGAATAAATACAATTAGTGATGAGCGAATATATTTGGCACTATTCATTACTCTTGCCTGGCCATATGTAGGCTACGTGTTCGAATTTAGTAGAATGTACACTGGATCAACAGACGGCAAGTAGGTGCTGGCTCCTAGGTGACAAGATAAATAATAAATGAATAAAATATTAAATAAAATAAATATATCAGGCTAATCCCTGATAGCCTCACTTGATAGTGCTTACAGGTGACTGTCTACCCTATTTGGAGCCTGGTGCAGACTGAGTGGATGCCCCTCAGGAGTTACTGCAACCTAATGCGCTGATGTAATGCCCCTGTAAATGGGTCGTTACAGGGTATTAAATGTTACCCCATTTTTCCCGGGCAGGAGGAAGAAGAGTCCCCACAACATACACTCACATCACACTGGCAGGAAGGAGTTAATAGCTTTTGCAGCATAACGTTTTGAGTCCATGACTCATTCTGTCTCGTTAATGAGCAGGTGGCTGGACACAGGCAGGTCCCCATGACAACCAAGGGGAGGGGGGCCTGAATAGGAGTAAGTTTAGTGCAGAACACACAAAATGTTTGTGAGAACATCAGAGGCTGCAAGGGAGTGCAGACGTCCAGACAACAGCTCCTATTGAGGAGATGCCACGAGACCAGGGCTGATAACACCTAGAGGAAGGGAATGGAGCTGAGGACTGGGGATTCCTGGAGAAAGTTGTACCCAGTGGCGGTTGTGTTAGGTCCGCTACCGGGGATGAGAGAGACAGAGAGGCGGCGAGTTCCCAAGATGCTCTATGCCACGGGGACGGCACTAATGCACCGAAAGGGAGAGACCCCCAGAACACCTCACCGGACACCCATTCCTCCCACCTGCCCGGGACCGACCAAAGGATACAGGCGGCGAGGACCAGCACCCGGGTGCGATGTGAAACGGACTTTAAATAAAGAACAACTGGAACCGCACTCTGTGACTGCTGTGAGTAATACCGCCGCCCTGTGCCCCCGGTGTCCCTGAGGACTGTTGCCCTGGGTCTCATAAACCTCCCGTAGCCACCCCGCTCCACCCGTGGGGAGCGATTCTATCCGGCTGCCCGTAACACCTGCCCCGGAGAGAGACCGCGCAGCGGCGGCTGAACACCTGGCCGCAAACCACAGGTGGCGCTGCAAGCACCCCCTTGTCCCCGTCGCGCACCATTTCCTGGGGGAGAATGATGGCAAGCCACCCCTTCAGGGACCCCATTACCCTCTTTCCGTCCCCCTTGTAACACCGGACTGACGGTCGGACTTTCCTTTTATTGAAACCCGCCGGGGGTCACGGAAGCCGGGTCGGGCCACTCACAGCCTGACCCCGAATACCACCGGCCCGGTGACCGTGCGAGCCCTGCAAGCCCCGGCATGGGCGTTTCACTGACACACTTCCAAAGGGAAAAAAAATGGGTTTACATAAGGTGGTGTGAGGCTGTGACAGGGGTAATATTTGAAGGCCGCTATATGTCCCCCAGAAAATGTCTGGAAACCCTCTGAGTTTGCTATAGCTATTACTGGGAAAGGGAGACAAATTCTTTCCCCCAGTCCAGGTTTTTTAACATCCTCATGTCCAGCATTTGGTTTAAATCTTGCAGGGCACATCAGGGTGGATCTCAGTTGAGAGCCAGGCTTGTTGAAGCAAACACATGCTGTGTGAGCTGGCTCTGTGTGGAGTAAACACAGGTCAGGAGTGTGAGCCTTGGAGAACCTAATCAGATCCCTGCAGTTAACGGGGTCCTAAAGTAACAAGACTTTTATACCAAAAGGATTTGTCGATATGCACCGGCTGTGATCCGGAAGAGACTTTATTTAACTGTGGAAAGCTGGATCTATTTATGCTGCAACAATAAATAGTCTGTTGGTGTGAACACACTGCTGCCAAACTGCCTCATGTTTTTGCCAAAGCAACGCTGCTACCTCACATTGGTTATATCTAGCACAATTTACAGTAAGAGCATTTATAAGCAGTATGTAATAACATAGATTTGGCACAGAGTCACTTGCCTTGTGCTGTACTGTATGTGAAAGTTACAATGTGCAGATGGTGTAGGGTGTTAAGGGCGGCAAGCTAGACAACTATAAGTTGTCCCCTGGCGTGCTGTAAGCAAAATTGTCAGTCTGTTAGTAGAGAGGATAAAGATTATACCTTGTGCAAGTTGCAGTAGGGAACATATAATCAAGAATAAAATTTGGCTCAGAGCCACTTGTCTTGTGTTTAATAATAGGTGAGAAGTCACAATCTGCAGGTGATGTAGGCTGCAGTTCCACACTGAAGGATGAAAGGCTGAAGAGACAGATAGTCTTTTCCTACATGTTAGGAAGGCAGAAACAGCCTTCTTCCTCAGGGAGGGGCATTCCCTGAGGAAGAAGACTGTTTCTGCGTTCATAATGCGTAGGAAAAGACTATCCGTCTTTTTTTTCCAGCAAAGGTTTCCATAGCCCGAGCCGTTTGACATCACCTGTTCATTCCCCTTGCTATATGCGCCAGGTTGCCAGGTATGCCTTCAGCCGAGCCCCCTGACAACCGAGCACTTCCAGCTATCACACTTGTGCTTATAGCTCTTAAACTCTAGCTAGCAGCATGCAGCCACTGCAGCCCTAAGTTACTGATAAAGCAATACCTCCTTATCCAGCACGGTGAAAGCAGGCATCGGAAAACTACTTAGCTTACCGCTCGCAGCATCCTGCCTTCAGCCTTTCAGCCTTCAGCGTTGAACTGCAGCCTACATCACCTGCAGATTGTGACTTTTCGCCTATTATTCAACACAAGGCAAGTGGCTCTGAGCCAAATTTTATTCTTGATTATATGTTCCCTACTGCAACTTAAACTAGGTATAATCCTTATCCACTCTACTAACAAACTGACAACTTTGCTTACAGCACACCGGTGGGCAAGCAACCTATAGCTGTCTTGCTTGCTTGCCACCCTTAGCACCCTACACAATCTGCACATTGTGACTCTCACATACAGTACAGCACAAGGCAAGTGACTATGCCAAATCTATGTTATTACATACTGCCTAAAGATGCTCTATCCTACTGTAAATTGTACTAGATATAATCACTTTATGTAAACCCATTTTTTTTTACCCTTTGGAAGTGTGTCCACGCATTAGGTTGCAATAACGCCTGTGGGGCATCCACTCAGTCTGCACCAGGTTCAAAATAGGGTAGGCAGTCACCTGTGAGAACTATCAAGTGAGGCTATTAGGGATTAGCATTTTCTGGATTACACTGATATATTCATTTTATTTAATATTTTATTCATTTATTATTTATTTTGTCACCTAGGAGCCAGCACTTACTTGCCATCTGTTGATCCAGTGTACATTTTACTAAATTCGAACATGTAACCTACATATGGCCATGCAAGTGTGACAACATATTTTATATTGGTCACTCTGTCTGAGGCTAATCAAACAGTAGCGTGGTAGTACTGATTTAGTTTCTATTTCTTTTTCTTGACAGATCTTGACATGGTATCTGTCCTCTACCAGCGGCTACCCCACTCATATTTTTATGAAATAAATAGAATTTTGTTATATCTGAGCACTAGTGGTTTTTATTTAATTACTATTCATTACTCGCCAGAATATCAAGGTATTTGCGATACCCGTTACTCGTCGAGTAGTTTGTTATTCACCTTGTGAGTTTCAAGATACCTCCCAGCATGTTTGGTGCCTTATTTTCAGCCACTAAACATGCTGGGATTGCTTGCCAATTACAGTAAAGCTGTAGCCATCTTGCTACTAGCATTACTGTGATTGGAAGGTGCAGTGGAAAAATTACTTTCAGCCATTACTAAAGCAGGAGAATTTACTTACTGAGTTTCTCTGTCATACTACTTCCTTGTCCGCTCATTAAACCATATGACAATGTTATGCTTCCCCCCCTTACGCTCTCTGCCGGCATCTGTAATTGGTAAAGTGTAATAATAAATAAATAATTGAAAAAAATGTTGAAGACTGCCCACGTATTTTGACACCCAGCCGAGATAAAGCAGACAGCTACAGGCTGCAGCCCCAGATATGCGCGTTACATTGGCTGTGTATTAAATTACAAGGGACCCCATGCAAATTCTTCAAATTATTTAAACAAATAATTTAAATAACAGCATGCTGTTCCCCCTATTTTGATACCCAGCTAAGACAAAGCGGGCAGCTGGGGGCTGGTATTTTCAGGCTCAAGGCAGCATGCAGCCACGCCACAATTGTCACATTCATTAGATGTGACAATTCCAGAACTTTACCTGACCCATCCTGATTGCCCTGGTGCAGTGACAATCTGGGTAATATAAGGAATTAATGACAGCTGTGATTTGTCAAAAAATCAAAGCTGTCTTCAAACCTGAGGTTAGTAAACGTGAGGATATATGAGATCCCTCCATTAGTAACCCTATAAGTAAAATTAAATAAACACAAACACACAAAAATCATTTATTTTAAATAAAAAAAACACCCTCTTTCACCAGTTTATTAACCCCCAAAACACCCCACAGGTCTGAAATAATTCACATGGTGTCCTAGAATGATCCCAGATCTGCTACATACAGAAGGTGTAGTGATAGCAAATGCTACCGCTCACTGCGGCTCCTGGGACACAATGAGGGCAGCAAGTGACCTGACTGTGAGAAGTGGTGAAATCAGGAAGGTCACCAGAAATCAGAGCCGGGTTCCCATGGTAGCAATTGTGACCACTTTTGAACTTGCTGTAGGATTGCTGGCCTGCACAGATTGCAAAACACGGTGGCACAGCAATCCAACAATCAGGTCACTGGAGGTCACACTGGGAACTTCCAGCTGCTCTCAGTGAAAGTAGAACCCACCGCTGTATTGCCTTGTGGCTATGTCCCACAATCCGACACTACGGCAATTAAGCGGTGGGTTGAACTTTTACTGATAGCAGCGGGTTCCAGTATCCCTGAGGGCAATGGGGAGGCCCTGAGTTTAAATTCTTGTGACCTGACTGCTAGATTGCAGGACACATCGGCACAGCAATTCAGCAATCTGGCAGTCAGGTCACTGGAGTTCACAATCGTGACTCTCCACTGTCCCAGTGAAAGTTGAACCTGTTGCTCATAGTGAAAGTGCAACCCGTTACTGGATTTTCATGCGGTAGTATATTCTAGAAATCTGGCAGCAGGTCCATTTTAACTGATAGCAGAGGTTTCAATTTTTGCTGAGGGCAGCGGGAGCCTCCAGTGTGACCATTGGTGACCTGACTGCTGGACTGTTGAATTCCAGGACATGGCGGTACACCAGTCCAGCAGTCAGGGCACCCGAGTTCACATTCATGACTCCGTGCTGCCCCCAGTGAAAGTTGAACTCGCTGCTCTCAATGAAAGTTAAACCCACTGTCGGCTTGCCGGACTGTCAGATTGCGGGGCACAGTCGCATGCTAATCCAGCAGTGGGTTAAACTTTCACTAAGAGCATGTAGAATACTTTACCCCAGCCTGGGTTACAGGCTTAAAATTAATACCAGTGAAGTTCATATGAAAATAAAATATAAATAAGGAAAACCCAAGATACTTTGTCCCCTTGTCATCAACAAAATTGGCTGCAGGTCAATAAATGCCTGAAGCCACATAGATTTTCCTAGGTAAAATAAAATTATAGGGAGCAATAGTTTTGCAAAATCATAGGTAAATTCCTGTGCGCCTAGACGGGCATCCTGGGAACCACCCAGACTAGGTTCTCGCATGTTTCCATTGAATTAGGCAGGCATGCATCTAATGTTCAGGCTCTTAACAGTTGCTACTAAGATTAATTTTTTGCTGCTTGGTTCATTGATGTCAATGGAAGTTGGCAATCTATATCTGCATATTTCAGCAGTTCTGGAAATAGGTATACCAGTTTTAGGTACAGATGCAGAATCAACAGTGTGTTTGTTTTTTCGCTCACGTAAGGCTATGTGCGCATGCTGCGTTCTGGCTTGACAAATAAACTGCAGCGTTTTGACAACTGTAAACACTGCGTTTGACAAAAAAAATGCATCTAAAACGCATGCATTTTGGATGCATTTTGCATGCGTTTTGAATGCATTTTGGATGCATTTTTGACAGTGTGGTCCCACTTGGCTCTGCTACATCCCTACATCCCCATAGAGCATGGCTGGCTGCAAAAGAGAGCCTACATCCCCATAGAGCATGGCTGGCTGCAAAAGAGAGCCGCGCAATGAGAATGAACTCAGATGAACTTCACCCGACTTCATTGTTATTGCACTGATCTGTCTCTGTGTCGTGGCCTGAGTGACTGAAGTGAGCCGCGCGATCAGCGGTGCCATCACTCGGGTTACCCATGGCCAGTTAGAGTCATCCACACCTGAGACTGCAAATCACCTGAGTGATGGCACCGCTGATCGCGTGGCTCACTTCAGTCACACAGATGACTTGCTGTCATAGTTGGAGGATCCAGCTGTGGCCGCACATGGGTAACCTGAGTGACGTCACCGCTGATAGCACTACTCATTTCAGTTGCTGCATGGAGCTGACAGCTAGCACTCATGTACTATGGCTGCTCGCGCTGCTCGCTGTCAGCTTCTGATGTAGCAGTGCTGAAAGCATCGTGGGACCTCGTGTGGATTACGTCGGACCTGGAGGGGTGTTTGGTGGGTTAATAAAGTGGTGAAAGAGGGTTTTTTTTTTGTTTTTATTCCAAATAAAGATTTTTTTGGTGTATGTGTTTATTTTCTTTAACTTGCAGGTTAATCATGGGGGGTGTCTCATAGACGCCTGCCATGATTAACCAAGGAGTAAGTGGCAGCTATGGGCTGCCATTAACTCCTTATCACCCTGATTGCCAAGGCACCAGGGCAATATGGGAAGAGCCGGGTAAGGTCCCGGGACTATTCCATCTAATGTATGCGGCAAGTCTGGGCGGCTGCTGGCTGATATTTTTAGGCTGGAGGGCAGCCTAAAAACGATAGGTCTCCCCAGTCTAAGAATACCAACCCTCAGCTGTGTGCCTTTATCTTGGCTGGGTATCATTTGGGGGGGGGGCTGCACGTCATTTTTTAAAATTATTTATTTACATATTTTACTGCATATAGAGCCGCCCACCGGTGGCTGTGATTGGTTGCATTAAGATGAGCCCCCACACTGAGTGACAGCTGTCTCACTGTAACCAATCATAGGCGCCTTTTGGGCAGGGGAAACAGTAAATACGAGATGGCCTAATGAGCGGCCGGCATTTTCAAAAGAGGAGAAGCCACCTGAGTTTTTTGACAGCCTTGCAGCGCTGCGCCGGTGATTGGTGAGTATGAAGGAGGGAGAGACCGATGGACAGAGAGAGAGAGAGAGACCGGTGGACAGAGAGAGATAGAGATCGATGGACAGAGAGAGAGACCGATGGACAGAGAGACCGCCAGATAGAGAAAGACCGACGGACAGAGAGAGAGAGAGACCGACGGACAGAGAGAGAGAGACCAATGGACAGAGAGAGAGAGAGACCGACGGACAGAGAGAGAGAGAGACTGATGGATAGAGAGAGAGATCGACAGACAGAGAGAGAGAGACCTTCCACCGACAGAGAGAGAGACCTACACTAACAGAGAGGGAGACCTACACTGACACAGAGAGAGACCGACACCGACAGAGAGAGAGAGAGACCGAGCAACCAACCGACAGACAGAGAGAGATTGGGTGGAAAATGCAACCAAAACTCACTGAAGAAGTGACATGCTGCTTTTTTTAAGCATCGATTTTGTCAAATATTTGGCATCCAAAACGCTGCCTGAAAAAGCAATGTGCGCATGGAATTTTTTTATTTCATAGACTATGCTGGGGAAGCACAATGCATGTACTGTATTTTGACAATGACACAGTGCAGTTTTAAATGTAGCCAAAACGCAGGAAAAAACTCAACGTACGCACACAGCCTAACTATCTTTCGAGCTGTATTACCCGGGACATGAACAAATCTAGTGAGTAAGGAGACAGAAACTGCACTAAAATGTCTTTAATGTCATCAGAAAGTCAAGCTTGAAACTAATGATGAAGGGTCTGGTAAGTCCACTGTCAGTCCAGGGCCGTACCGTAATCCTCTGCAGAAGATTGTCCCTGATGGAGTGCGGTTAATTAACTTTCAGCTAGCGCTACATGGCCAGGGTCATCATAGAGGAGCCCTTAAGCATCAAAAAACAAATCAGCTGTTGAGACTTCCAGCGATTCAGGGCATAGAGAATAGGCCAAAGCCAGTGGATCATCAAGCACAGGAAATGATGAGAGAGACACAGAGAGATTATAGCTAATAGATAGCTAGATTGATTTTACAGCTATTCACATAAAAAAATAGAAAATTAAAAGAAAAAAAAAGATGTGAAGATGTGAGGTCCCCCCATTTTTGATAACCAGCAAAGGTAAAGCAGACAGCTGTGAGCTGATATTAATAGATTGTGAAGGTCAATAGTTATTGGGATCTTCGCCTAAAAATACCAGCCCCAGTCAGCCCAGAAGAGGCGCATCACATAAGATGCAACAATTCTTGCGCTTCTTCATGGCTTTTTCTTATTGTACTGATGTGTAGGCAATTGGGGTAATGGTAATTAGGATTAGTGTCATCTGTAGAGTGTCAGATGGCATCAAACACTGATGTTATTAATTTAGACGTGTTTATCACATACACCACAGTCCTAACCAAATAAGTAAAAATAGGAAAAGCACACATCTCTTTCCCAGGTTCACAAATTTAAAAAAAAAAAAAAAATAAAAAAAATACATGCAGGTTTGATGTAGGCCAAGGTTTCTGAAGTAGTCTATTGAATGTAAAGTAGTCAAGAATTGGATACCTGAAAAATATAAACAGAGAAAAATAAAAACAAGATACTGCCCCTCATTCACCAATACAATCTAAAGCAAAAGTGCCATCTCCGGCATAGTCCAGAGATTTCCATGATGCTTCTTGATTATGTCAAACAAAGGCTATGAAGCCTCAGAATGCTGTTTCAGTCTTTGTGTAGCAGCTTCTCTTGGCTCAAACTGCTCTCCAAGAGAGCCGGACACAGTGATGAGCGATCACCTCAATAACATCACCACTTATCACTCTGATGAGCGGTGACATCAATAAAGTGTTTCTTATCACTGTGATGAGTGCTGACATCAGTAAGGTAACTGTTTGTCACTTTGATATCAATATGTCAATAACATCACCACTTATCACTGAAATGAGTGATGACATCGGTATTATTACTGCTTATTATTATGATACTAGAAATAGGCCCAATGCTACCGCATAGGGAGTGCGGTGAAATGAACATCTGTCTATGCTTAGTGATGCTGACAGGAGAAATGAACATGTGTCACACTATTTGCGCTTTCCAATATATCTGTTGTATATCATCCCTCCGCATTTGTGTATTGTATGTGTTGCGTCATTTGACCTCTTTCACCTCTATGCACTGTCTCTTTCTTGTTGTGTGCTGTATATTGGTTTCTGGTGTTGTGTTTCCTGAGCTGTATTCACTATGTGGCATCTCCCCTGTATGCTGTGTGTGTTTACACTATATGGTCTCTTGTCAGCTGTTGTGACTATAATTGAAGGTGGTATATACTATTGTGCAGTTTGATGTATGTGTGATTGTCCGTTCCCAAAGTGGACCAAAAAAGACAAAGGAAGTGAAAGGATACAATTTGTTAACATGTCAAAAATAATGGTAAAGCTTCTTTCTTTTACATAACAGTAACAGAAAGACAATAAATCGAAATGTTAATATATTCTATTTCTATGTATTAGGTATACAGTATTGATGTAAATATATTATTTATGTATCTACAGCTAAACTATGTATATCTGTATCAAAATGTCGCCTCGATCTATATATGTCTATATATCTATCATGTATGTTCATCATATTAAGATATTATATATCTATGTATTTAGCTGTGATGTATATGTGTGCTAATAATATATAATAATTTAAAGTATATAATATGTATCAGATATCTATGTATAATATATGTATAAAATATGCAATTTTTTTAAGGTATAAATCTAGGTATGTATGAACATATGTCTATGTAGTGATGTTTCTAGCCATATGGATTAGAGCCGGAAGAGGAGATATGGTAAACAGCCATCCCGCCCATCTCTTCAGCTGTTCACAAATACCCAGCCCAGTGAAAAGACAAATCAGTGTCTCAGCATCTTTGACACTGTAGTTAGTAATGTGGGCTTCCATCACCATCATATAGCAATATCATATAGCAATGTGTATGTTCTACCATGTATCTATGTATGTATATAAATACAAAATTATGTATCTAAGATGTCTCTATAGATATGTATCTATCTAAGGCATATGAATGTGTGTAAAAAAAGTAAATCACTATTGATGTGATATAATACTATGTACATATTATTAAGATGATTAAAGAAATGAATTAATTTAAAACATTTTTATAAACTACATTTTTAGTGAACACTTTATCACTACCATGTAACAACTGTCCTTGCAGTGGTGTATCTAAAACTTTCACTTTCACATGGGAGCGTTGCTTGACTCTGGATAAAGCAACATATAGCTGCCCATGGCCAAAGGCAGGTTGAGGTAGATAAATACCCACTCGATATAGAGTCTGTCCTTGTGCCTTGTTAATTATTATTGCAAAAGCTGGCTTAACAGAAAACTGTCTTCTTCGTAGTTTGAATGGTATCCCAGTTTCAGATGGACACAAATCAATGTGTGGAATAAAAACAAAGTCTCCTTCAGCTGATCCTGTGATGACTTCTGCCTGTATGATATATGGATTTAAGGATGTTACAATGAGCCGAGTTCTGTTACATAATCCTTTTGTTGTATTCAGATTTCGCAGTAGCATGACAATTGTTCCTATTTTTAGTTGTAGGCGATGTGATGGCATTACAGTGTCAGAATTTAAAAATTCGACTGGGTAGTGTTCACATTCACATTCATTAGCATCATCCACGGAATCATCACTTGTATATAAGACATATTGGCCATCCAATCGGTCCATAATTTGAGAGTTTAGAAGTGCAACATCTTCCTTTTTTGGACAGAGTATTGCATGTGATGCAGCATACATAATACTTTCATTGTCATTAACATTAATATGAATGTTTGTGCTAAATATGTCCGTGATTAAACAGGCAGAGGACAGCATGTCTGGAGGAATTTCAATAACGTCCTCTCCACTGTTGTATTCGTTTCAGAGCTAACCATTGCTTAGTTTAAGTAACCAAGTGCTGTATTCTGGATCCCTGGGTTTCATGTTGATAAATAGCGGGAGTCTTGTGAAGTGATTCCAGAGTTGACAATATTTAAGACAGCAATCCACAATTTCAGTTCTGGTGGCATGTGTAAGTACAGGAAGGCATTGTCGCAAATCTTCTCCAAGTATGAAAACTTTACCACCAAAGGAAACATTATTTTTGTCATCAACACGTGTTGCCATAACATTACGTAGAACTCTATCAATGACATTCAAAGAATGTACACTCATGTATTAAAAAGTGTAGTATTTTTTACCTTGTTGGCAGCGTTAGTGTCAATTTTAATCCTGGAAACTGACTTTTCATTGATTGGGATTGGAATGCCATACAGAGAGTGCATAGTTCGTCCTCCTGGTAGCAAGGATGCAGCTATTCCTGTAGTGGCAGTAGGTGAGTCCACATGTCCTTGTTTTCTGACATAATGTATAAGTAGATGGTATAAGTAGGTTTTTCCACATCCACCTAGCCCATCAATAAAGAAACACTTAAGTGTTAACATGTTGTCTTGTAGACCGTCAAAAATGGCGTTGAAAGCCAACAGTTGCTCAGGATTAAGAGGTTTTTCATCTCAGTAGCTGTAGCTAATTCATAGTCTTTATCATAGTCTTCTTGAGGCTGGAGTATATTTGTTGCAGAGCATGGTAAATTGAAATCTAAATAAGACTTGCTATATATTATTAGTAAATCTTGAACATCTTTCATAGCATAGCTTTCACAAATATACACAGTTCAGTGTTGTTGTGGTATCAGAGACAGTAGTCTTGTAAGAAATGTTTAAGTTCCTTCCATAATTCCAGTGGATTTGTAGGTGATCCAAAAATACAGATGTAAGTGTGGCACCCCAGGGTTTAGTTGCCACAAATATACCTGTACCTGGGCAGGGAAGGATCTCCACATTAGGTAATCCCACATACAACATTTCCACTCCAAGCCTGGAGGGGGAGCTCTACAAGTCGAGTTCAGGTGAGGTCCCCTTTAAAGCCAGGTTTGGAGGTGGAGTCAGAGAGACAGTTGACAGTTGGAGAAAAGGAGACTGTGCGAGCAGAGAGTGAGGGAAGACATCAAAATGGAGAGGGCAGTGCTTATCCCGCACACGTAACCGTGTGACTGCCTGAGGGATCAAGAGTGAGGCAAAAGAGGAGAGACCGGGGAGGTGGAGCCTGACCGGTTCATCCCCAAGGAACAGCGCTGATTATCGGACACCGGTGTCCGAGATTGTGAGGGATCTTATCTGCCCAGCAATAAAGACCGGGGGCCAGGGAGACTGCAGATCTCCTGGCCGAATTAGCACCTGAAGGCAAAGCCGCTACACAGAGCTTAGGGACCGCAGTGAGTACAGCAGTGCCCCTTAGAGAAGCTCCTGCCGCCTGCCATACAGGTGAAGACAGTGAGAGAGGGACAAGGTATATCTACAGGCAGCCTAGTACCAAGGAGAAATATAGCGCAGCAGGGAGGCCACACAACTAACCTGGTGCAGAGATCCTGAACTGTTCCCAGATTACCCAAAAAAAACCTGTAACATCAGAAACTGAACCCCTTTTTAACACCTGCAAGTAAAATCTGTTCAGAGTTAATGAATTGGTGTGACACACTTTATTTCTTCATCTGAGGAGCCATAGGCTGCTGCATGAAAGTGACAGTTGAAAAGGCTGTGAGGAAAAACGGCCGCCATATCTGTGTACTAATAAAACTGCCCAGGGGACCCCGCTTCACCTATGGGAAGCGTAAACAACTGGCTGCCTAATTATCACCCCAGAGGTCAGACCTGCAGCCCCAGTAACCATACTGGAATCGTAGGTGGCATCACAAAATACTTTTATTTATTTATTTATTTATTTTCTTTATTATTTTTTTTTATTTTATTTTTTTTATTTTTATTATTTATTGACTTTCAGCGACCACCAGGGCCACGGAACCGGGCACAGGCCCCCGTGACATAATCCCATTAACCAACACCCGAAATCAAGTACCCCACGGCCCTGGGGCGGGTCAGCTTTTGGCGTCATGAACAGGATCTGGAAAAGGCCCAGTAACCCTGGGTAACGTGTGCCTTGAAAACCGTTTAATATTAACTGAACTTTGCCGCCATTTTGAGCATTTGAAAAACTAACTGCGCCACAGTGAGGATGGAGATGCAAGGAGATGCTGATGCCGCTGGAGCAGCTGCAGCACCTGAAGCTGTAGCCCCGATCATGCCGCTTGCTCTGCCGAATGTCCCAGGGGCGGCATGGTTACCGCAATATGCTGGGGAGCCCAATACCCTAGCTGAATTTAGAGAAAAGATATGCAATTTCCTGGATATATACTCTATGACTGACAAGCAAAAAGTGTCTGTTTTGCTGGGGCAACTGACGGGTGCAGCAGAGCGAGAGGTTAAATCCTGGCTGAATACAGATAAAAGGACAATAACCCAGATATTTGCTAATTTAAAAGCTGCTTTTGAAACTCTTACTGTAGCTGAGCTAAGAATGAGGTTTTACAACTGCAAACAAAGGCCGCAGGATAGCATACGGGATTATGCATTGAACCTTCAGAAGGCGCTGAGGGCTGTAAAGCAGGTAGACCCTGAAAGTGCACGAGAGGAAGATAAAATGTTAATTGAACAGTTTCTTGAGGGGCTACATTCACCAATTCATCAAACACAGCTGCGTCTATGCGTCATGGAGAATCCGAGTCTAGACTTTGTAACTCTGAAGAACCGGGCCATTAGAGCACTGCGAGTCCCTGTGACTACAGACCCCGCACCTCAACCGCGGCAAGACATCACCTCTCCCTCAGAGGTGGCGTCCCTTTCCTTAACTCCAGCAGAAATCAATGGACAGGCTGTAATACCTGGTGCCTCTGATGACTTGCGTTCCCAGGTACAGCAGCTGACAAAAGATGTGACCATTCTCCTAAAGGCCATGCAACTCCAGCAGAAACCACAGTCGTCGGAGAGCATCTAGTTGGCTGACAGCCCTGATGACATCCCGTGGATGCGAGGAAGGAGGAACCCGCCGCCCAGAGGAAGACCCAACGACCGCTACGACTCGTCAGGACAGCCTATCTGCCGCCGTTGTAACGAGGCGGGCCACTTTGCCAGGTCATGTCCTTTAAACCAGCGACTCCTGGGGCAGCGGGCCGGCCACCAGGAATAAAACAACCAGGCCCATCGAACTGGCGCGATAAATATTTAGGAGGACGACCATTGCTATCTATCGTGCTAGATGGCATTCCCACACTTGATCTATTGGACATTGGCTCACAGGTGACGACGATCCCGCATATCCTTTACAAAAGATTTTGGGCCGATTCTGAGCTCACTTGCCCAGACCCAGACCTTACTATATATGCTGCTAATGGACAGCCGGTATCACAAGTAGGGTACAAGGAGGTGACGATAAAGGTAGGGAGTGAGGAGCTAAAGGGCCAAGGACTTATTGTGGTGGATACTCATTGTCGTGAAAGAAATCCAACAATGATATTGTTACAGGGGGCTGTCTGATAATAAAACCTAAAGGAGTATCAGACAGTCAGAGTCCACCATGCAAAGACTCTGCTGCAGACTATGGCAGAGTGCAATACCTCTGTTAAACTCACAGAGGAATATAATTTGTAAATAAGGCAATTCCTCCCTTACTTGGAGGGTGTGTGGAATGGTCTCTGTTAATAATCACAGAGACAAAGGCAGTGAGTGTGAAATGGCACCTACCTAGGTCCGTTCCTCTAGTGGTGCCAGGAGACGGACAGCAGCGTAAGCCGCACAAAGCTCCTACCTGCGTTCGCTCCACTAGTGTGCGAGGACACGAACCACCAGATATGGCACCTGCCTAGGTCCGCTCTTCTAGTGGTGCAAAAGAGACGAACAGCAGCGTAAGCCGCACAAAGCTCCTACCTGCGTTCGCTCCACTAGTGTGCGAGGACATGAACCACTAGATATGGCACCTGCCTAGGTCTGCTCTTCTAGTGGTGCAAAAGAGACGGACAGCAGCATAAGCCGCACAAAGCTCCTACCTCTGTTCGCTCCCCTAGTGTGCGAGGATACGAACAACTGCCAGACGCAGTATAAGGAACCCTAGCAGCAACGTCCACCTACGAGTAGAATCACAAGGCCCAGCCGGACCATGTGCCTCATGCACCTGCCTATGTCCGCTCCCCTAAGAGGTAAGGATACGGACTGTAGCCGAAGCTGTAAGGTATAAGAATGCTACCATGCCGGTTGCACTCACCTAGCATAGACAGAGAGATGCCTAGAGGAACGTGCACAGAGCGTCTACTCTCATGCATGAACCAAGAGGACTGAGCGCCGTGCGGCGTGCGGCAGGGTCTTATATAGACTCTGTGCCTCATCCAAGATGGAGGACACCAGAGCCAATCTGCTGCCAGAACGACAGGAATGACGTCACGCTGGCCTATCACCGAGCAAAGCGTCACAAGCACATGACCAGTGACCAATCGGCATAGAAGGTGTCAGAAACATGTGACCATGTGTCACAAGCACATGACCAGCGGCTAATCGGCATAGAAGGTGTCAGAGACATGTGACCTCGTGTCAGCGATGATGTCACCCGCACATGTGCAATGGCTCCAAGATGGGACTTAGTCTCCAGCGCTTGCACATGTGCAGTAGCAAGAAATCTGGACATAGTCTCCAGTTCTCGCACATGTGCAGTAGCAAGAAATCTGGACATAGACTCCAGTGCCACAGCAACCATAACAGATATTAGGTACTAATGTTGTTGAAAATTGTGTAGGAGAAGTTCTTTTCTTGCTCCAGCAGGTTGCAGAAACTGCCAGCATCGGGCAGCAGAGGGGCCCTTCTGCAGAGACAACAGGTAGAGTTGTCTGGTGGAGAAATCGGCAGTGTACGGGTAAGCGACCCATTCCCCATTGTGTTACCCCCAAGAAGTGAAGTGATGATTTGGTGTCGGGCAGCTATAGGCCTCAGAGGGCAGGATTACCAGGCAATGGTAGAGCCTATGTACTCAGATAGTAGGCCCACAGTCCTGACAGCCAGGGGGATAGTTGATGTACGCAAAGGGAGGGTACCTGTATGAGTTTAAAACTGTGGAGAGGAAGAGGTCAAGTTACCCAGATATGCTACTGTTGCCAAATTGTTCACTGTCAATAACAACTCAATTCAGTCAGTGGAACCCTTGACCCCGTCTGACCAGGCGGAGGACAACAGCTCCAAGGGACAGCTGGAGGACTGGTGTCAGAAGCTGCATGTCGGCACTGATTCCACCCCTTCTTACCAAAGGCACGGAGTTTATCGGGTGGTGAAGGAATATGAACGGGTCTTTAGTAAGCATCCATTAGACTTTTGGCGGATAAAAGGGGTACACCATCGCATACCCACAGGAGACCATCCACCTATAAAAGAGAGATACAGGCCTATACCACCAGCTCACTATCAGTGTGCTAAAGATATGTTACGGGAAATGAAGGAAGCTGGGGTTATTAGAGATAGCTGTAGCCCCTGGTCAGCCCCACTTGTCCTGGTAAGAAAGAAAGATGGCACAATGAGGATGTGCGTTGACTATAGGCACATAAACCGCATAACACACAAGGATGCTTACCCATTGCCCCGCATTGAGGAATCACTTGCTGCACTGAAAGCTGCTAATTTCTTTTCCACCTTAGATCTTACCAGTGGGTATTGGCAGGTTTCCATGGCAGAAGAAGATCGAGAGAAGACCGCATTCACGACGCCGATGGGTCTGTGTGAGTTCAACAGCATGCTGTTTGGACTCTGCAATGCACCCGGGACATTCCAAAGGCTGATGGAGTGTTGCCTGGGGCACAGAAACTTCGAGACTGTACTGATATATCTTGATGACGTCATCGTGTATTCCAAGACATATGAGGAACATCTGGAGCACCTGGCCGAGGTGTTTGAAGCATTGTCAAAGTTTGGTATGGAACTAAAGCCTTCAAAATGCCATTTGCTGAAGTCGAAGGTTCAGTATCTTGGGCATGTGGTCAGTGCGGATGGTGTGGCACCAGACCCAGAAAAGGTCACTGCTATAAGAGACTGGCCAAAGCCAACAACAGTCAAAGAGGTGCGTCAGTTCTTGGGACTGGTAGGATACTACAGGAGGTTCATAAAGAACTTCACGAAAATAGCGGCACCTTTGCAAGATCTCCTGGTAGGCCAGACCAAAAAGGGCAAGACTTACGGCCCTCCGTTTGAATAGGGTGAGAAAGAAGAAGACTCCTTTAAGCACATGAAGTGGGCCCTGACCGGTGAGGAAATCCTGGCCTACCCTGATTATAATCTGCCATTCGTGCTGTACACAGATGCCAGTAATGTGGGATGGGGAGCTGTACTGTCGCAGGTGCAGAATGGCAAAGAACGTGTAATTGCCTTTGCAAGCAGGAAGCTCCATCCTACTGAGAGAAACCCAGAAAACTACAGTTCGTTCAAGCTGGAATTCCTGGCCTTAGTCTGGTCTGTCACTGAACGATTCAAGCACTACCTGGCATCTGCGAAGTTTACCGTATTTACGGATAACAACCCGCTTACCCACTTGGACTCCGCAAAGCTAGGTGCACTAGAGCAGCGATGGATGGCCCGGTTATCAAACTATGACTTCACTATCAAATATCGGGCAGGCCGCAAAAACGCCAACGCTGATGCATTGTCGAGAATGCCCCATTTACCAGATGCAGGAGAAGACTTGGATGAGCTAGAAGAGAAAGAGCTGCCAGCTTTTCACCGCAACAGTGCATCCCAGTGTAACCAAGGTGTTAAAGGCAAACGCCAAGAGGCCACGCTGAACCCGTTACCTTACCACGGGTGGGAGGAAACGCAAGACAGCAATCCGGCTGTTCGCCTAGTTAAAGAGCTAATAATCCAACCAGACTCAAGTCTTAGCCCAGATGCCCCACCGGAAGCGCAGCACCTGTGGAAGGAAAAGAGCAGATTGTTCATCTACAGGGGTAGGCTATGCAGACATTACATCAACCCCCGAACCTATGAGAGGGTGTGGCAAATAGTGGTACCGAAGAGAGATGTTCAGATGGTGCTGGAGGCGTACCATGACGGAGCAGGACACTTCGGGTGGAAGAAGCTTGAGGTACTGTTACGCAACAGATTCTATTGGGTTGGCATGAGAACTACCATTGAGAACTGGTGCCGAAACTGTGGCCCATGCAACCTGAGAAGAAAGGATCATGACAGTCAAAGAGCTCCACTACAACAAATTGTCACCAAGCAGCCACTGGAACTTGTAGCCTTGGACCATGTGAAATTGACACCCAGTAGATCCGGTTATACGTATGCCCTCACTATGGTGGACCACTATTCCCGGTTTCTGGTGGTAGTACCTGTAAAGGACTTGACAGCAAGAACCGCAGCGAGAACCTTTCAAGCCTACTTCTGCAGACCACATGGCAACCCGGAACAGGTGTTGACGGATCAAGGTTCTGCGTTCGAAGTTGAAGTGTTGCAGGAGTTTTGCAACCTGTATGGATGTAAAAAAATCCGAACCACACCGAATCACCCACAGACAAACGGCATGTGTGAGAAAATTAACCAGGTGGTTATAGACAAGTTGAAAACCTTGCCCTTGGAAGAAAGAAGCATGTGGCCAGAGAAGTTGCCTGATTTAGTGGACATGTACAACAACATCCCTGTGAGTTCCACCAATTGCACGCCAGCATACTTGATGAGAGCAAGACCCGGGATGTTACCTGTTGACTTACAAATGGGAATTGTTGTTCCTGAAACCAGTTCACCTGAAGCTGATTGGGACACTAAGCACCAAGAGCAGTATAAAAAGGTACAGGAGTGCGTAGAAAGAAGCCTAGACCAAATTAGAGAAAGGCAAGAGAAAGATTATAACAAGAATGCACCAGCTGCTCCTTTAATACCTGGAGAGATGGTTCTAAAAAGAAAAAGAAAGATCCATAAGCTTGATGACCAGTGGGAAGCAGAACCATACACAGTATTGCCCTCTAAATTTGACAACAAGAAAATCTTCTTAATCAGCAAGGATAAGGGAAAAACGTCAGCGGCAGTTTCTAGAGACCACCTTAAAAAATGTCCTGAACAGTTGAAGCAAAAAGAAGTAATCCCCTATATACCTCAACCTAAAGAGGAAAAGAAAGAGAAGATGATAAGAACAGTACTTTGTGATTTTCCTGAAAGTTGGCCTCAGTACAATGGAGCCATAATTATACCATAATTGAGTGGCGCTCAACCAGTAGAAGTCCCAGAAAGACTGGAAGAACCGGTCAACGTTTCAGAAGAACTACCTGTCGCATTAGAACCAGAGAACCCTGCTATTGGGGATCCTGCCAGTCCTATGGTAAGACTAAGACAACATTCACGCATACCAATATTGCGTAGATCCTCATGCAGACTAGTAGATAGTGCACACATAGCACCAGCACTAGGTACCAGTACACTGCACCGACGAGTTGTGATACAGGCATTACGTAGGTCTAGCCGTAGCAACTTTGGTCAGCCCCCATCCCGTTATATAGAAGAATATTAAATAGAAAGTGTAGTAGTTAGTAAAATGTAAAAATATTTTATTTATTTGTTTATTGCAACTAAGTAAATTTGTAACCGTCAAGCGTGTTGAGCCTGCAGGACTTTTTGCATGAACTTTTGCATCTTCTTGAACTTTTATTGACATATGGACCAATGGACCACAGAACTGGTAGTGGTCAAAAACTTTCTTATATATACCATACTCACATTTTGCTGTGGAAGGACTGCATTTTTCTGTTTTAATGGTTTTTGTAATTTTTATTTTTTAAGACTTTGTACTACTCTTTATTGTTGCTAATGTTTTATAAGTTTGTGTTTCCAGTCCAGGAGTACTGAATTTAACTAAGGGGGAATGTAGCACCCCAGGGTTCAGTTGCCACAAATATACCTGTACCTGGGCAGGGAAGGATCTAGACATTAGGTAATCCCACATAAAACATTTCCACTCCAAGCCTGGAGGGGGAGCTCTACAAGTCGAGTTCAGGTGAGGTCCCCTTTAAAGCCAGGTTTGGAGGCGGAGTCAGAGAGACAGTTGACAGTTGGAGAAAAGTAAACTGTGCGAGCAGAGAGTGAGGGAAGACATCAAAATGGAGAGGGCAGTGTTTAGCCCGCACAAGTAACTGTGTGACCGCCTGAGGGATCAAGAATTAGGCAAAAGAGGAGAGACCGGGGAGGTGGAGGTGGAGGTGGATTTTTTTGTCAAAAAATCAAAGCTGTCTTCAAACCTGAGGTTAGTAAACGTGAGGATATATGAGATCCCTCCATTACTAACCCTATAAGTAAAATTAAATAAACACAAACACACAAAAATCATTTATTTTAAATAAAAAAAACACCCTCTTTCACCAGTTTATTAACCCCCAAAACACCCCACAGGTCTGAAATAATTCACATGGTGTCCTAGAATGATCCCAGATCTGCTACATACAGAAGGTGTAGTGATGGAAAATGCTACCGCTCACTGCGGCTCCTGGGACACAATGAGGGCAGCAAGTGACCTGACTGTGAGAAGTGGTGAAATCAGGAAGGTCACCGGAAATCAGAGCCGGGTTCCCATGGTAGCAATTGTGACCACTTTTGAACTTGCTGTAGGATTGCTGGCCTGCACAGATTGCAAAACATGGTGGCACAGCAATCCAACAATCAGGTCACTGGAGGTCACACTGGGAACTTTCAGCTGCTCTCAGTGAAAGTAGAACCCACCGCTGTATTGCCTTGTGGCTATGTCCCACAATCCAACACTACGGCAATTAAGCGGTGGGTTGAACTTTTACTGATAGCAGCGGGTTCCAGTATCCCTGAGGGCAATGGGGAGGCCCTGAGTTTAAACTCTTGGGACCTGACTGCCAGATTGCAGGACACATCGGCACAGCAATCCAGCAATCTGGCAGTCAGGTCACTGGAGTTCACAATCGTGACTCTCCACTGTCCCAGTGAAAGTTGAACCTGTTGCTCATAGTGAAAGTGCAAAACGTTACTGGATTTTCATGCGGTAGTATTCCAGAATCCTACATTCTAGAAATCTGGCAGCAGGTCCATTTTAACTGATAGCAGAGGTTTCAATTTTTGCTGAGGCCAGCGGGAGCCTCCAGTGTGACCTTTGGTGACCTGACTGCTGGACTGTTGAATTCCAGGACATGGCGGTACACCAGTCCAGCAGTCAGGGCACCCGAGTTCACATTCATGACTCCGTGCTACCCCCAGTGAAAGTTGAACTCGCTGCTCTCAATGAAAGTTAAACCCACTGTCGGCTTGCCGGACTGTCAGATTGCGGGGCACAGTCGCATGCTAATCCAGCAGTGGGTTAAACTTTCACTAAGAGCATGTAGAGTACTTTACCCCACCCTGGGTTACAGGCTTAAAATTAATACCAGTGAAGTTCATATGAAAATAAAATTTAAATAAGGAAAACCCAAGATACTTTGTCCCCTTGTCATCAACAAAATTGGCTGCAGGTCAATAAATGCCTGAAGCCACATAGATTTTCCTAGGTAAAATAAAATTATAGGGAGCAATAGTTTTGCAAAATCATAGGTAAATTCCTGTGTGCCTAGACGGGCATCCTGGGAACCACCCAGACTAGGTTCTCGCATGTTTCCATTGAATTAGGCAGGCATGCATCTAATGTTCAGGCTCTTAACAGTTGCTACTAAGATTCATTTTTTGCTGCTTGGTTCATTGATGTCAATGGAAGTTGGCAATTTATATCTGCATATTTCAGCAGTAATGGAAATAGGTATACCAGTTTTAGGTACAGATGCAGAATCAACAGTGTGTTTGTTTTTTCGCTCACGTAAGGCTATGTGCGCATGCTGCGTTCTGGCTTGACAAATAAACTGCAGCATTTTGACAACTGTAAACACTGCGTTTGACAAAGAAAATGCATCTAAAACGCATGCATTTTGGATGCATTTTGCATGCATTTTGAATGCATTTTGGATGCATTTTTGACAGTGTGGTCCCACTTGGCTCTGCTACATCCCTACATCCCCATAGAGCATGGCTGGCTGCAAAAGAGAGCCTACATCCCCATAGAGCATGGCTGGCTGCAAAAGAGAGCCGCGCAATGAGAATGAACTCAGATGAACTTCACCCGACTTCATTGTTATTGCACTGATCTGTCTCTGTGTCATGGCCTGAGTGACTGAAGTGAGCCGCGCGATCAGCGGTGCCATCACTCGGGTTACCCATGGCCAGTTAGAGTCATCCACCTGAGACTGCAAATCACCTGAGTGATGGCACCGCTGATCGCGTGGCTCACTTCAGTCACTCAGATGACTTGCTGTCATAGTTGGAGGATCCAGCTGTGGCCGCACATGGGTAACCTGAGTGACGTCATCGCTGATAGCACTACTCATTTCAGTTGCTGCATGGAGCTGACAGCTAGCACTCATGTACTATGGCTGCTCGCTCTGCTCGCTGTCAGCTTCTGATGTAGCAGTGCTGAAAGCATCGTGGGACCTCGTGTGGATTACGTCGGACCTGGAGGGGTGTTTGGTGGGTTAATAAAGTGGTGAAAGAGGGGTTTTTTTTGTTTTTATTCCAAATAAAGATTTTTTTGGTGTATGTGTTTATTTTATTTAACTTGCAGGTTAATCATGGGGGGTGTCTCATAGACGCCTGCCATGATTAACCTAGGAGTAAGTGGCAGCTATGGGCTGCCATTAACTCCTTATTACCCTGATTGCCAAGGCACCAGGGCAATATGGGAAGAGCCGGGTAAGGTCCCGGGACTATTCCATCTAATGTATGTGGCAAGTCTGGGCGGCTGCTGGCTGATATTTTTAGGCTGGAGGGCAGCCTAAAAAAGATAGGTCTCCCCAGTCTAAGAATACCAACCCTCAGCTGTATGCCTTTATCTTGGCTGGGTATCATTTGGGGGGGGCTGCACGTCATTTTTTAAAATTATTTATTTACATATTTTACTGCATATAGACCCGCCCACCGGCGGCTGTGATTGGTTGCATTAAGATGAGCCCCCACACTGAGTGACAGCTGTCTCACTGTAACCAATCATAGGCGCCTTTTGGGCAGGGGAAACAGTAAATATGAGATGGCCTAATGAGCGGCCGGCATTTTCAAAAGAGGAGAAGCCACCTGAGTTTTTTGACAGCCTTGCAGCGCTGCGCCAGTGATTGGTGAGTATGAAGGAGGGAGAGACCGATGGACAGAGAGAGAGACCGGTGGACAGAGAGAGATAGAGATTGATGGACAGAGAGAGAGACCGATGGACAGAGAGAGACCGCCAGATAGAGAAAGACCGACGGACAGAGAGAGAGACCGACGGACAGAGAGAGAGAGACCGACGGACAGAGAGAGAGAGAGACCGACGGACAGAGAGAGAGAGAGACTGACGGACAGAGAGAGAGATCGACAGATAGAGAGAGACCTTCCACCGACAGAGAGAGAGACCTACACTGACAGAGAGGGAGACCTACACTGACACAGAGAGAGACCGACACCGACAGAGAGAGAGAGAGACCGAGCAACCAACCGACAGACAGAGAGAGATTGGGTGGAAAATGCAACCAAAACTCACTGAAGAAGTGACATGCTGCTTTTTTTAAGCATCGATTTTGTCAAATATTTGGCATCCAAAACGCTGCCTAAAAAAGCAACGTGCGCAGGGAATTTTTTTATTTCATAGACTATGCTGGGGAAGCACAATGCATGTACTGTATTTTGACAATGACACAGTGCAGTTTTAAATGTAGCCAAAACGCAGGAAAAAACTCAACGTACGCACACAGCCTAACTATCTTTCGAGCTGTATTACCCGGGACATGAACAAATCAAGTGAGTAAGGAGACAGAAACTGCACTAAAATGTCTTTAATGTCATCAGAAAGTCAAGCTTGAAACTAATGATGAAGGGTCTGGTAAGTCCACTGTCAGTCCAGGGCCGTACCGTAATCCTCTGCAGAAGATTGTCCCTGATGGAGTGCGGTTAATTAACTTTCAGCTAGCGCTACATGGCCAGGGTCATCATAGAGGAGCCCTTAAGCATCAAAAAATGAATCCGCTGTTGAGACTTCCAGCGATTCAGGGCATAGAGAATAGGCCAAAGCCAGTGGATCATCAAGCACAGGAAATGATGAGAGAGAGACACAGAGAGATTATAGCTAATAGATAGCTAGATTGATTTTACAGCTATTCACATAAAAAAATAGAAAATTAAAAGAAAAAAAAAGATGTGAGGTCCCCCCATTTTTGATAACCAGCAAAGGTAAAGCAGACAGCTGTGAGCTGATAATAATAGATTGTGAAGGTCAATAGTTATTGGGATCTTCGCCTAAAAATACCAGCCCCAGTCAGCCCAGAAGAGGCGCATCACATAAGATGCAACAATTCTTGCGCTTCTTCATGGCTTTTTCTTATTGTACTGATGTGTAAGCAATTGGGGTAATGGTAATTAGGATTAGTGTCATCTGTAGAGTGTCAGATGGCATCAAACACTGATGTTATTAATGGAGACGTGTTTATCACATACACCACAGTGCTAACCAAATAAGTAAAAATAGGAAAAGCACACATCTCTTTCCCAGGTTCACAAATTTAAAAAAAAAAAAAAAAAAAAAAAAAAAAAAATACATGCAGGTTTGATGTAGGCCAAGGTTTCTGAAGTACTCTATTGAATGTAAAGTAGTCAAGAATTGGATACCTGAAAAATATAAACAGAGAAAAATAAAAACAAGATACTGCCCCTCATTCACCAATACATTCTAAAGCAAAAGTGCCATCTCCGGCATAGTCCAGAGGTTTCCATGATGTTTCTTGATTATGTCAAACAAAGGCTATGGAGCCTCAGAATGCTGTTTCAGTCTTTGAGCAGCAGCTTCTCTTGGCTCAAACTGCTCTCCAAGAGAGCCGGACACAGTGATGAGCGATCACCTCAATAACATCACCACTTATCACTCTGATGAGCGGTGACATCAATAAAGTGTTTCTTATCACTGTGATGAGTGCTGACATCAGTAAGGTAACTGTTTGTCACTTTGATGAGCAGGGATGTCAATAACATCACCACTTATCACTGAAATGAGTGATGACATCGGTATTATTACTGCTTATTATTATGATACTAGAAATAGGACCAATGCTACCGCATCGGGAGTGCGGTGAAATGAACATCTGTCTATGCTTAGTGATGCTGACAGGAGCAGTGGACATGTGTCACACTATTTGCGCTTTCCAATATATCTGTTGTATATCATCCCTCCGCATTTGTGTATTGTATGTGTTGCGTCATTTGACCTCTTTCACCTCTATGCACTGTCTCTTTCTTGTTGTGTGCTGTATATTGGTATCTGGTGTTGTGTTTCCTGAGCTGTGTTCACTATGTGGCATCTCCCCTGTATGCTGTGTGTGTTTACACTATATGGTCTCTTGTCAGCTGTTGTGACTATAATTGAAGGTGGTATATACTATTGTGCAGTTTGATGTATGTGTGATTGTCCGTTCCCAAAGTGGACCAAAAAAGACAAAGGAAGTGAAAGGATACAATTTGTTAACATGTCAAAAATAATGGCAAAGCTTCTTTCTTTTACATAACAGTAACAGAAAGACAATAAATCGAAATGTTAATATATTCTATTTCTATGTATTAGGTATACAGTATTGATGTAAATATATTATTTATGTATCTACAGGTAAACTATGTATATCTGTATCAAAATGTCGCCTCGATCTATATATGTCTATATATCTATCATGTATGTTCATCATATTAAGATATTATATATCTATGTATTTAGCTGTGATGTATATGTGTGCTAATAATATATAATAATTTAAAGTATATAATATGTATCAGATATCTATGTATAATATATGTATAAAATATGCAATTTTTTTAAGGTATAAATCTAGGTATGTATGAACATATGTCTATGTAGTGATGTTTCTAGCCATATGGATTAGAGCCGGAAGAGGAGATATGGTGAACAGCCATCCCGCCCATCTCTTCAGCTGTTCACAAAAACCCAGCCCAGTGAAAAGACAAATCAGTGTCTCAGCATCTTTGACACTGTAGTTAGTAATGTGGGCTTCCATCACCATCATATAGCAATATCATATAGCAATGTGTATGTTCTACCATGTATCTATGTATGTATATAAATACAAAATTATGTATCTAAGATGTCTCTATAGATGTGCATCTATCTAAAGGTCCAGTCACACATAACGAGATCGTGAAGGAGATTGCTACTACGTCACACTTTCTGGATCGTTTATGAGTCGTTGTTGAAATCGCATGTTGGGTGTCACACATAACGAGTTTATGAACGAGCATGCGTCCCGTATAACGATCTTTCAAATCGCTGGGACCCTGTCACACAGCAACTATGTTAACGATTCCAATCCCATTAGCGGCGTAGTAAAATGCAGTTAGTCACGTAGGCGTGCATTTGCGTCGCCTTTTCCATACCCCCCTCCGCTTTCATTGGCGGCCATTACTGCGTTCTGATTGGGGGCGTATCTAGCGGTTAAATTTTGGATCGCGTCACCCTTTGTCACTTCTTTTGCGCTTTGCTTTGAGATAGAACCTGCGTCTCCACCCTGATTCCTTCGTCCATTGTACCCGGTCGCTTTATTGGTGTGTTTTTCGGATCGAAGCCGCACCTGCAGCTAACCAATCGGTGCAGAGAGGGGCGCGGAAACGGGGACGCAACAACACGCCTTCGTGCATCTCATCTAGGTCGTCAACGAAATCGTTAACAGGGTGTCAAACATACAGATTCATGCAGCCCAGCAGGACTCCAACGAGCCAAAAATGGCCCAAGCTGTTCGGCATCGATCAGCGATTTCGCAGCAGGGGGTGAATCGTTGGTACGTGTCAAACGTGACGAGATCGCAATTGAAGTCGTTCTTGCGTCACAGAAACTGTGACGTAGTAACGATCTCGTTTACGATCTCGTTATGTGTGAAGTGGCCTTAAGGCATATCAATGTGTGTAAAAAAAGTAAATCACTATTGATGTGATATAATACTATGTACATATTATTAAGATGATTAAAGAAATGAATTAATTTAAAACATTTTTATAAACTACATTTTTAGTGAACACTTTATCACTACCATGTAACAACTGTCCTTGCAGTGGTGTTTCTAAAACTTTCACTTTCACATGGGAGCGTTGCTTGACTCTGGATAAAGCAACATATAGCTGCCCATGGCCAAAGGCAGGTTGAGGTAGATAAATACCCACTCGATATAGAGTCTGTCCTTGTGCCTTGTTAATTATTATTGCAAAAGCTGGCTTAGCAGAAAACTGTCTTCTTCGTAGTTTGAATGGTATCCCAGTTTCAGATGGACACAAATCAATGTGTGGAATAAAACAAAGTCTCCTTCAGCTGATCCTGTGATGACTTCTGCCTGTATGATATATGGATTTAAGGATGTTACAATGAGCCGAGTTCTGTTACATAATCCTTTTGTTGTATTCAGATTTCGCAGTAGCATGACAATTGTTCCTATTTTTAGTTGTAGGCGATGTGATGGCATTACAGTGTCAGAATTTAAAAATTCGACTGGGTAGTGTTCACATTCACATCCATTAGCATCATCCACGGAAACATCACTTGTATATAAGACATATTGGCCATCCAATCGGTCCATAATTTGAGAGTTTAGAAGTGCAACATCTTCCTTTTTTGGACAGAGTATTGCATGTGATGCAGCATACATAATACTTTCATTGTCATTAACATTAATATGAATGTTTGTGCTAAATATGTCCGTGATTAAACAGGCAGAGGACAGCATGTCTGGAGGAATTTCAATAACGTCCTCTCCAATGTTGTATTCGTTTCAGAGCTGACCATTGCTTAGTTTAAGTAACCAAGTGCTGTATTCTGGATCCCTGGGTCTCATGTTGATAAATAGCGGGAGTCTTGTGAAGTGATTCCAGAGTTGACAATATTTAAGACAGCAATCCACAATTTCAGTTCTGGTGGCATGTGTAAGTACAGGAAGGCATTGTCGGAAATCTTCTCCAAGTATGAAAACTTTACCACCAAAGGGAACATTATTTTTGTCATCAACACGTGTTGCCATAACATTACGTAGAACTCTATCAATGACATTCAAAGAATGTACACTCATGTATTAAAAAGTGTAGTATTTTTTAACTTGTTGGCAGCGTTAGTGTCAATTTTAATCCTGGAAACTGACTTTTCATTGATTGGGATTGGAATGCCATACAGAGAGTGCATAGTTCGTCCTCCTGGTAGCAAGGATGCAGCTATTCCTGTAGTGGCAGTAGGTGAGTCCACATGTCCTTGTCCTCTAAAATAATGTATAAGTAGATGGTATAAGTAGGTTTTTCCACATCCACCTAGCCCATCAATAAAGAAACACTTAAGTGTTAACATGTTGTCTTGTAGTCCGTCCAAAATGGCGTTGAAAGCCAACAGTTGCTCAGGATTAAGAGGTTTTTCATCTCAGTAGCTGTAGCTAATTCATAGTCTTTATCATAGTCTTCTTGAGGCTGGAGTATATTTGTTGCAGAGCATGGTAAATTGAAATCTGAATAAGACTTGCTATGTATTATTAGTAAATCATGAACATCTTTCATAGCATAGCTTTCACAAATATACACAGTTCAGTGTTGTTGTGGTATCAGAGACAGTAGTCTTGTAAGAAATGTTTAAGTTCCTTCCATAATTCCAGTGGATTTGTAGGTGATCCAAAAATACAGATGTAAGTGTGGCACCCCAGGGTTTAGTTGCCACAAATATACCTGTACCTGGGCAGGGAAGGATCTCCACATTAGGTAATCCCACATACAACATTTCCACTCCAAGCCTGGAGGGGGAGCTCTACAAGTCGAGTTCAGGTGAGGTCCCCTTTAAAGCCAGGTTTTGAGGTGGAGTGAGAGAGACAGTTGACAGTTGGAGAAAAGGAGACTGTGCGAGCAGAGAGTGAGGGAAGACATCAAAATGGAGAGGGCAGTGCTTAGCCCGCACAAGTAACTGTGTGACCGCCTGAGGGATCAAGAGTGAGGCAAAAGAGGAGAGACCGGGGAGGTGGAGCCTGACCGGTTCATCCCCAAGGAACAGCGCTGATTATCGGACACCGGTGTCCGGGACCGGGGCCAGGGAGACTGCAGATCTCCTGGCCGAATCAGCACCTGAAGGCAAAGCCGCTACACAGAGCTTAGGGACCGCAGTGAGTACAGCAGTGCCCCTTAGAGAAGCTCCTGCCACCTGCCATACAGGTGAAGACAGTGAGAGAGGGACAAGGTATATCTACAGGCAGCCTAGTACCAAGGAGAAACATAGCGCAGCAGGGAGGCCACACAACTAACCTGGTGCAGAGATCCTGAACTGTTCCCAGATTACCCAAAAAAAACCTGTAACATCAGAAACTGAACCCCTTTTTAACACCTGCAAGTAAAATCTGTTCAGAGTTAATGAATTGGTGTGACGCACTTTATTTCTTCATCTGAGGAGCCATAGGCTGCTGCATGAAAGTGACAGTTGAAAAGGCTGTGAGGAAAAACAGCCGCCATATCTGTGTACTAATAAAACTGCCCTGGGGACCCCGCTTCACCTACGGGAAGCGTAAACAACTGGCTGCCTAACCATCACCCCAGAGGTCTGACCTGCAGCCCCAGTAACCATACTGGAACCGTAGGTGGCATCACGAAATACTTTTATTTATTTATTTATTTATTTTCTTTATTATTTTTTTATTTTATTTTTTTATTTTTATTATTTATTGACTTTCAGCGACCACCAGGGCTACGGAACCGGGCACAGGCCCCCGTGACATAATCCCATTAACCAACACCCGAAATCGAGTACCCCACGGCCCTGGGGCGGGTCAGCTTTTGGCGTCACGAACAGGATCTGGACAAGGCCCAGTAACCCTGGGTAACGTGTGCCTTGAAAACTGTTTAATAATAACTGAACTTTGCCGCCATTTTGAGCATTTGAAAAACTAACTGCGCCACAGTGAGGATGGAGATGCAAGGAGATGCTGATGCCGCTGGAGCAGCTGCAGCACCTGAAGCTGTAGCCCCGATCATGCCGCTTGCTCTGCCGAATGTCCCAGGGGCGGCATGGTTACCGCAATATGCTGGGGAGCCCAATACCCTAGCTGAATTTAGAGAAAAATATGCAATTTCCTGGATATATACTCTATGACTGACAAGCAAAAAGTGTCTGTTTTGCTGGGGCAACTGACGGGTGCAGCAGAGCGAGAGGTTAAATCCTGGCTGAATACAGATAAAAGGACAATAACCCAGATATTTGCTAATTTAAAAACTGCTTTTGAAACTCTTACTGTAGCTGAGCTAAGAATGAGGTTTTACAACTGCAAACAAAGGCCGCAGGATAGCATACGGGATTATGCATTGAACCTTCAGGAGGCGCTGAGGGCTGTAAAGCAGGTAGACCCTGAAAGTGCACGAGAGGAAGATAAAATGTTAATTGAACAGTTTCTTGAGGGGCACATTCACCAATTCATCAAACACAGCTGCGTCTATGGGTCATGGAGAATCCGAGTCTAGACTTTGTAACTCTGAAGAACCGGGCCATTAGAGCACTGCGAGTCCCTGTGACTACAGACCCCGCACCTCAACTGCGGCAAGCCATCACCTCTCCCTCAGAGGTGGCGTCCCTTTCCTTAACTCCAGCAGAAATCAATGGACAGACTGTAATACCTGGTGCCTCTGATGACTTGCGTTCCCAGGTACAGCAGCTGAAAAAAGATGTGGCCATGCTCCTAAAGTCAATGCAACTCCAGCAGAAACCACAGTCGTCGGAGAGGATCTAGTTGGCTGACAGCCCTGATGACATCCCGTGGATGCGAGGAAGGAGGAACCCGCCGCCCAGAGGAAGACCCAATGACCGCTACGACTCGTCAGGACAGCCTATCTGCCGCCGTTGTAACGAGGCAGGCCACTTTGCCAGGTCATGTCCTTTAAACCAGCGACTCCTGGGGCAGCAAGCTGGCCACCAGGAATAAAACAACCAGGCCCATCGAGCTGGCGCGATAGATATTTAGGAGGACGACCATTGCTATCTATCGTGCTAGATGGCATTCCCACACTTGATCTATTGGACATTGGCTCACAGGTGACGACGATCCCGCATATCCTTTACAAAAGATTTTGGGCCGATTCTGAGCTCACTTGCCCAGACCCAGACGTTACTATATATGTTGCTAATGGACAGCCGGTATCACAAGTAGGGTACAAGGAGGTGACGATAAAGGTAGGGAGGGAGGAGCTAAAGGGCCAAGGACTTATTGTGGTGGATACTCATTGTCGTGAAAGAAATCCAACAATGATATTGTTACAGGGGGCTGTCTGATAATAAAACCTAAAGGAGTATCAGACAGTAAGGGTCCACCGTGCAAAGACTCTGCTGCAGACTATGGCAGAGTGCAATTCCTCTGTTAAACTCACAGAGGAATATAATTAGTAAATAAGGCAATTCCTCCCTTACTTGGAGGGTGTGTGGAATGGTCTCTGTTAATAATCACAGAGACAAAGGCAGTGAGTGTGAAATGGCACCTACCTAGGTCCGTTCCTCTAGTGGTGCCAGGAGACGGACAGCAGCGTAAGCCGCACAAAGCTCCTACCTGCGTTCGCTCCACTAGTGTGCGAGGACACGAACCACTAGATATGGCACCTGCCTAGGTCCGCTCTTCTAGTGGTGCAAAAGAGACGAACAGCAGCATAAGCCGCACAAAGCTCCTACCTGCGTTCGCTCCACTAGTGTGCGAGGACACGAACCACTAGATATGGCACCTGCCTAGGTCCGCTCTTCTAGTGGTGCAAAAGAGACGGACAGCAGCATAAGCCGCACGAAGCTCCTACCTCTGTTCGCTCCCCTAGTGTGCGAGGATACGAACAACTGCCAGACGCAGTATAAGGATTGTTACCCTAGTGGCAACATCCACCTACGAGTAGAATCACAAGGCCCAGCCGGACCATGTGCCTCAGGCACCTGCCTATGTCCGCTCCCCTAAGAGGTAAGGATACGGACTGTAGCCGAAGCTGTAAGGTATAAGAACGTTACCATGCCGGTTGCACTCACCTAGCATAGACAGAGAGATGCCTAGAGGAACGTGCACAGAGCTTCTACTCTCATGCATGAACCCAGAGGACTGAGCGCCGTGCGGCGTGCGTCAGGGTCTTATATAGTCTAATAGTATAATCAGCACCTGAAGGCAAAGCCACTACACAGAGCTTAGGGACCGCAGAGAGTACAGCAGTGCCCCTTAGAGAAGATCCCGCCGCCTGCCATACAGGTAAAGACAGTGAGAGAGGGACAAGGTATAGCTACAGGCAGCCTAGTACCAAGGAGAAACATAGCGCAGCAGGGAGGCCACACAACTAACCTGGTGCAGAGATCCTGAACTGTTCCCAGATTACCCAAAAAAACCCTGTAACATCAGAAACTGAACCCCTTTTTAACACCTGCAAGTAAAATCTGGTCAGAGTTAATGAATTGGTGTGACACACTTTATTTCTTCATCTGAGGAGCCATAGGCTGCTGCACTAAAGTGACAGTTGAAAAGGCTGTGAGGAAAAACGGCTGCCATATCTGTGTACTACTAAAACTGCCCTGGGGACCCCGCTTCACCTATGGGAAGCGTAAACAACTGGCTGCCTAACTATCACCCCAGAGGTCTGACCTGCAGCCCCAGTAACCATACTGGAACCGTAGGTGGCGTCACAAAATACTTTTATTTATTTATTTATTTATTTTCTTTATTTATTTTTTTTATTTTATTTTTTTATTTTTATTATTTATTGACTTTCAGCGACCACCAGGGCCACGGAACCGGGCACAGGACCCCGTGACATAATCCCATTAACCAACACCCGGAACCGAGTACCCCACGGCCCTGGGGCGGGTCATAAGCAAACATCTCCCGAAGTTGTGTAGGCATGTTCATATTGGTGGCATCTAACATAGTATTTCTCCAGACACTATCATCTATTAATAATCCGAGTGCTAAGGCAGCATCTCGAAAGGTTTCATGTGTAATACCATTAACAGATTTAAGGTCCTGAAAACTTGTTGTTCCTTTTACAAGTAATAACAAAAAATGTAAATAAGAGCGTTCTTGATCTTTCAAACTAACTGTATACATTCTTTCTATTACAGTGTGGCCTCTTTGCTTTCTGGGTTCCCATATGCCATGTTTCCAAATGTAGTGTTCCGGAAAGTCTCTGTAATAATATTGATGTGCATTAGGGTCAATCTTGTTAAGGTTAAAGTACGCCATGAGTGTTGAATTTTGAAGTAGTTTTTGTTGTATGTTGTCAATGGGATCATCTTGATGAAAATATAGTGCCTGAGAGTTAGGTAGATGTACTGCAAGGCGAATAATGGCATGAGATTGTTTATGCATAGGAAAAACAAAGATTCTCCACTCGGCTTTGGGTGCACTGACATATCGTGAATGAACAAATTGGTTTGTTTCATCATGTTGGAGTTGTTTTTGAGCTATTTCAATATTAGCCTTGTCATGTCCTTTATATACATATTTAAACAAATACTTGACACTTTGGATGCTAGCACTAGAGTTGAGCGCGGTTCGCGGTTCGTGGTTCTCCAGTTCTAGGCTCGAGTGATTTTTGGGCTGTTCGAGATCGAACTAGAACTCGAGCTTTTTGCTAAAAGCTCGATAGTTCTAGAAACGTTCGAGAACGGTTCTAGCAGCAAAAAGCAGGGCTTTTTACAGCTGCAGTGTGCAGGAGCCATCGCTGGCAGCCTGCCACAAGCTGGTAACCAAGATAAACATCGGGTATCCAAGCAAAGCGCTTTGGTTAGTAACCCGATGTTTATCTTAGCTACGTGCAGGAAGCCCACACTTCCCGCTCAGCTCACTCCGCCCCCTCCTGCCCGCGGCATGTACACATATACACACACACACGTACACATACATACACACACACACACACACACATCCCCCCCCCCGCTCAGCTTACCTGCGGTGATGAAGTCCCGCCATCCCGACCTCAGCGCTGTCACTGTCCTCCATGGCCGCCGCTTGTCACATCACCTATCGCTTCCGACCCGAGACTGACACTGGCGGTGACGTCACGGACCTCTCGCGATACTTGATGTGAAGGCGCCGGTCATTGACCTCAGTGACAGGGGCTGTCAATGTGCAGGAGATCAGCGCAGGTGATGTACCTCGCTGACAGCAGCACTTGTCATCCCCTGCAGTGACCTGGGCTGACCCATTGATGTTAGCTCAGGTCACTGCACTGCTCTCCCAGCCAATGTGGAACATCCTGCTCTTCATTGACTGGGACAGTGTGGATCGTCATGGCAACCCCTTGGATTACACCAGACCTGGATTTGTTTTTCAATCTAATAAATTGGTTAAAGAGGGAATGTTTTGGGGAGTGTTTTTTCAAATAAAAATGTGTTTGTCGTCTATTTTTTTTTATTACTGACTGGGTTGGTGATGTCGGGTATCTGATAGACGCCTGACCTCACCAACCCCAGGGCTTGATGCCAGGTGACATTACACATCTGGTATTAACCCCATATATTACCCCGTTTGCCACCGCACCAGGGCGCAGGATGAGCTGGGGCGAAGCACCAGGATTGGCGCATCTAATGGATGCGCCACTTCTGGGGCGGCTGCGGCCTGCTATTTTTAGGCTGGGGAGATTCCAATAACCATGGACCTCCCTAGTCTGAGAATATCAGGCCCCAGCTGTCTGCTTTACCTTGGCTGGTGATCCAATTTTGGGGGACCCCTACGTGTTTTTTTTTTTAATTATTTATTTAATTTAAAATAACAGCGTGGGGTGCCCTCAGTTTTGGATTACCAGCCAAGGTGAGGTTGCCAGCTGTGGTCTGCAGGCTGCAGCCGTCTGCTTTACCCTAGCTGGCTACAAAACTAGGGGGAACCCTACGTCATTTTTTTTTCATTTTTTTGGCTAAATACAAAGCTAAGCACCCCTTAGTGCCACATGAAAGGTACCAAAGGGTGCTCCACTTTTTCTTCATTTTTTTCTCCACTTTTTCTCCACTTTTTTCTCCACTTTTTTCTCCACTTTTTCTCCTCTTATGCTCCACTTTTTCTCCACTTTTTCTCCTCTTAATCTCCACTTTTTCTCCACTTTTTCTCCTCTTAATCTCCACTTTTTCTCCACTTTTTCTCCACTTTTTTCTCCACTTTTTCTCCACTTTTTCTCCACTTTTTCTCCACTTTTTCTCCACTTTTTCTCCTCTTATGCTCCACTTTTTCTCCACTTTTTCTCCTCTTAATCTCCACTTTTTCTCCACTTTTTCTCCACTTTTTCTCCACTTTTTTCTCCACTTTTTCTTCTCTTATGCTCCACTTTTTCCCCACTTTTTCTCCACTTTTTCTCCACTTTTTCTCCTCTTATGCTCCACTTTTTCTCCACTTTTTCTCCTCTTAATCTCCACTTTTTCTCCTCTTATGCTCCACTTTTTCTCCACTTTTTCTCCTCTTAATCTCCACTTTTTCTCCTCTTATGCTCCACTTTTTCTCCACTTTTTCTCCACTTTTTCTCCTCTTATGCTCCACTTTTTCTCCACTTTTTCTCCACTTTTTCTCCACTTTTTCTCCTCTTATGCTCCACTTTTTCTCCACTTTTTCTCCTCTTATGCTCCACTTTTTCTCCACTTTTTCTCCACTTTTTCTCCTCTTATGCTCCACTTTTTCTCCACTTTTTCTCCACTTTTTCTCCTCTTATGCTCCACTTTTTCTCCACTTTTTCTCCTCTTAATCTTCACTTTTTCTCCACTTTTTCTCCACTTTTTCTCCACTTTTTCTCCACTTTTTTCTCCACTTTTTCTCCACTTTTTCTCCACTTTTTCTCCACTTTTTCTCCTCTTATGCTCCACTTTTTCTCCACTTTTTCTCCTCTTATGCTCCACTTTTTCTCCACTTTTTCTCCACTTTTTCTCCACTTTTTCTCCACTTTTTCTCCACTTTTTCTCCTCTTATGCTCCACTTTTTCTCCACTTTTTCTCCTCTTAATCTCCACTTTTTCTCCTCTTATGCTCCACTTTTTCTCCACTTTTTCTCCACTTTTTCTCCACTTTTTCTCCACTTTTTTCTCCACTTTTTCTTCTCTTATGCTCCACTTTTTCTCCACTTTTTCTCCACTTTTTCTCCACTTTTTCTCTACTTTTTCTCCTCTTATGCTCCACTTTTTCTCCACTTTTTCTCCTCTTAATCTCCACTTTTTCTCCTCTTATGCTCCACTTTTTCTCCACTTTTTCTCCACTTTTTCTCCACTTTTTCTCCACTTTTTTCTCCACTTTTTCTCCACTTTTTCTCCTCTTATGCTCCACTTTTTCTCCACTTTTTCTCCTCTTAATCTCCACTTTTTCTCCACTTTTTCTCCACTTTTTCTCCACTTTTTTCTCCACTTTTTCTTCTCTTATGCTCCACTTTTTCTCCACTTTTTCTCCACTTTTTCTTCTCTTATGCTCCACTTTTTCTCCACTTTTTCTCCACTTTTTCTCCACTTTTTCTCCACTTTTTCTCCACTTTTTCTCCTCTTATGCTCCACTTTTTCTCCACTTTTTCTCCTCTTAATCTCCACTTTTTCTATACTTTTTCTCCACTTTTTCTCCTCTTATGCTCCACTTTTTCTCCACTTTTTCTCCTCTTATGCTCCACTTTTTCTCCACTTTTTCTCCACTTTTTCTCCACTTTTTCTCCTCTTAATCTCCACTTTTTCTCCACTTTTTCTCCACTTTTTCTCCACTTTTTCTCCACTTTTTTCTCCACTTTTTCTCCACTTTTTCTCCTCTTATGCTCCACTTTTTCTCCACTTTTTCTCCTCTTAATCTCCACTTTTTCTCCACTTTTTCTCCACTTTTTCTCCACTTTTTTCTCCACTTTTTCTTCTCTTATACTCCACTTTTTCTCCACTTTTTCTCTACTTTTTCTCCACTTTTTCTCCACTTTTTCTCCACTTTTTCTCCTCTTATGCTCCACTTTTTCTCCACTTTTTCTCCTCTTAATCTCCACTTTTTCTCCTCTTATGCTCCACTTTTTCTCCACTTTTTCTCCACTTTTTCTCCACTTTTTCTCCACTTTTTTCTCCACTTTTTCTTCTCTTATGCTCCACTTTTTCTCCACTTTTTCTCCACTTTTTCTCCACTTTTTCTCCTCTTATGCTCCACTTTTTCTCCACTTTTTCTCCTCTTAATCTCCACTTTTTCTCCTCTTATGCTCCACTTTTTCTCCACTTTTTCTCCACTTTTTCTCCACTTTTTCTCCACTTTTTTCTCCACTTTTTCTCCACTTTTTCTCCTCTTATGCTCCACTTTTTCTCCACTTTTTCTCCTCTTAATCTCCACTTTTTCTCCACTTTTTCTCAACTTTTTCTCCACTTTTTTCTCCACTTTTTCTTCTCTTATGCTCCACTTTTTCTCCACTTTTTCTCCACTTTTTCTTCTCTTATGCTCCACTTTTTCTCCACTTTTTCTCCACTTTTTCTCCACTTTTTCTCCACTTTTTCTCCTCTTATGCTCCACTTTAGTTCCACTTTTTCTCCTCTTAATCTCCACTTTTTCTCCACTTTTTCTCCACTTTTTCTCCTCTTATGCTCCACTTTTTCTCCACTTTTTCTCCTCTTATGCTCCACTTTTTCTCCACTTTTTCTCCACTTTTTCTCCACTTTTTCTCCACTTTTTCTCCTCTTATGCTCCACTTTTTCTCCACTTTTTCTCCACTTTTTTCTCCACTTTTTCTCCACTTTTTCTAACATAGTATTTCTCCAGACACTATCATCTATTAATAATCCGAGTGCTAAGGCAGCATCTCGAAAGGTTTCATGTGTAATACCATTAACAGATTTAAGGTCCTGAAAACTTGTTGTTCCTTTTACAAGTAATAACAAAAAATGTAAATAATAGCGTTCTTGATCTTTCAAACTAACTGCATACATTCTTCCTATTACAGTGTGGCCTCTTTGCTTTCTGGGTTCCCATATGCCATGTTTCCAAATGTAGTGTTCCGGAAAGTCTCTGTAATAATATTGATGTGCATTAGGGTCAATCTTGTTAAGGTTAAAGTACGCCATGAGTGTTGAATTTTGAAGTAGTTTTTGTTGTATGTTGTCAATGGGATCATCTTGATGAAAATATAGTGCCTGAGAGTTAGGTAGATGTACTGCAAGGCGAATAATGGCATGAGATTGTTTATGCATAGGAAAAACAAAGATTCTCCACTCGGTTTTGGGTGCACTGACATATCGTGAATCAACAAATTGGTTTGTTTCATCATGTTGGAGTTGTTTTTGAGCTATTTCAATATTAGCCTTGTCATGTCCTTTATATACATATTTAAACAAATACTTGACACTTTGGATGCTAGCACTAGAGTTGAGCGCGGTTCGCGGTTCGTGGTTCTCCAGTTCTAGGCTCGAGTGATTTTTGGGCTGTTCGAGATCGAACTAGAACTCGAGCTTTTTGCTAAAAGCTAGATAGTTCTAGAAACGTTCGAGAACGGTTCTAGCAGCAAAAAGCAGGGCTTTTTACAGCTGCAGTGTGCAGGAGCCATCGCTGGCAGCCTGCCACAAGCTGGTAACCAAGATAAACATCGGGTATCCAAGCAAAGCGCTTTGGTTAGTAACTAGATGTTTATCTTAGTTACGTGCAGGAAGCCCACACTTCCCGCTCAGCTCACTCCGCCCCCTCCTGCCCGCGGCATGTACACATATACACACACACACGTACACATACATACACACACACACACACACATCCCCCCCCCCGCTCGGCTTACCTGCGGTGATGAAGTCCCGCCATTCCGACCTCAGCGCTGTCACTGTCCTCCATGGTCGCCGCTTGTCACATCACCTATCGCTTCCGACCCGAGACTGACACTGGCGGTGACGTCACGGACCTCTCGCGATACTTGATGTGAAGGCGCCGGTCATTGACCTCAGTGACAGGGGCTGTCAATGTGCAGGAGATCAGCGCAGGTGATGTACCTCGCTGACAGCAGCACTTGTCATCCCCTGCAGTGACCTGGGCTGACCCATTGATGTTAGCTCAGGTCACTGCACTGCTCTCCCAGCCAATGTGGAACATCCTGCTCTTCATTGACTGGGACAGTGTGGATCGTCATGGCAACCCCTTGGATTACACCAGACCTGGATTTGTTTTTCAATCTAATAAATTGGTTAAAGAGGGAATGTTTTGGGGAGTGTTTTTTCAAATAAAAATGTGTTTGTCGTCTATTTTTTTTTATTACTGACTGGGTTGGTGATGTCAGGTATCTGATAGACGCCTGACCTCACCAACCCCAGGGCTTGATGCCAGGTGACATTACACATCTGGTATTAACCCCATATATTACCCCGTTTGCCACCGCACCAGGGCGCGGGATGAGCTGGGGCGAAGCACCAGGATTGGCGCATCTAATGGATGCGCCACTTCTGGGGCGGCTGCGGCCTGCTATTTTTAGGCTGGGGAGATTCCAATAACCATGGACCTCCCTAGTCTGAGAATATCAGGCCCCAGCTGTCTGCTTTACCTTGGCTGGTGATCTAATTTTGGGGGACCCCTACGTGTTTTTTTTTTAAATTATTTATTTAATTTAAAATAACAGCGTGGGGTGCCCTCAGTTTTGGATTACCAGCCAAGGTGAGGTTGCCAGCTGTGGTCTGCAGGCTGCAGCCGTCTGCTTTACCCTAGCTGGCTACAAAACTAGGGGGAACCCTACGTCATTTTTTTTTTCATTTTTTTGGCTAAATACAAAGCTAAGCACCCCTTAGTGCCACATGAAAGGTACCAAAGGGTGCTCCACTTTTTCTCCATTTTTTTCTCCACTTTTTCTCCACTTTTTTCTCCACTTTTTTCTCCACTTTTTCTCCTCTTATGCTCCACTTTTTCTCCACTTTTTCTCCTCTTAATCTCCACTTTTTCTCCACTTTTTCTCCTCTTAATCTCCACTTTTTCTCCACTTTTTCTCCACTTTTTCTCCTCTTATTCTCCACTTTTTCTCCACTTTTTCTCCTCTTAATCTCCACTTTTTCTCCTCTTATGCTCCACTTTTTCTCCACTTTTTCTCCTCTTAATCTCCACTTTTTCTCCTCTTATGCTCCACTTTTTCTCCACTTTTTCTCCACTTTTTCTCCTCTTATGCTCCACTTTTTCTCCACTTTTTCTCCACTTTTTCTCCACTTTTTCTCCTCTTATGCTACACTTTTTCTCCACTTTTTCTCTTCTTATGCTCCACTTTTTCTCCACTTTTTCTCCACTTTTTTCTCCACTTTTTCTCCACTTTTTTCTCCACTTTTTCTCTTCTTATGCTCCACTTTTTCTCCACTTTTTTTCCACTTTTTCTCCTCTTATGCTCCACTTTTTCTCCACTTTTTCTCCACTTTTTCTCCACTTTTTCTCCTCTTATGCTCCACTTTTTCTCCACTTTTTCTCCTCTTAATCTCCACTTTTTCTCCACTTTTTCTCCACTTTTTCTCCACTTTTTCTCCACTTTTTTCTCCACTTTTTCTCCACTTTTTCTCCACTTTTTCTCCACTTTTTCTCCTCTTATGCTCCACTTTTTCTCCACTTTTTCTCCTCTTAATCTCCACTTTTTCTCCACTTTTTCTCCACTTTTTCTCCACTTTTTTCTCCACTTTTTCTTCTCTTATGCTCCACTTTTTCTCCACTTTTTCTCCACTTTTTCTCCACTTTTTCTCCTCTTATGCTCCACTTTTTCTCCACTTTTTCTCCTCTTAATCTCCACTTTTTCTCCACTTTTTCTCCACTTTTTCTTCTCTTATGCTCCACTTTTTCTCCACTTTTTCTCCACTTTTTCTCCACTTTTTCTCCACTTTTTCTCCTCTTATTCTCCACTTTTTCTCCACTTTTTCTCCTCTTAATCTCCACTTTTTCTCCTCTTATGCTCCACTTTTTCTCCACTTTTTCTCCTCTTAATCTCCACTTTTTCTCCTCTTATGCTCCACTTTTTCTCCACTTTTTCTCCACTTTTTCTCCTCTTATGCTCCACTTTTTCTCCACTTTTTCTCCACTTTTTCTCCACTTTTTCTCCTCTTATGCTACACTTTTTCTCCACTTTTTCTCTTCTTATGCTCCACTTTTTCTCCACTTTTTCTCCACTTTTTTCTCCACTTTTTCTCCACTTTTTTCTCCACTTTTTCTCCTCTTATGCTCCACTTTTTCTCCACTTTTTTTCCACTTTTTCTCCTCTTATGCTCCACTTTTTCTCCACTTTTTCTCCACTTTTTCTCCACTTTTTCTCCTCTTATGCTCCACTTTTTCTCCACTTTTTCTCATCTTAATCTCCACTTTTTCTCCACTTTTTCTCCACTTTTTCTCCTCTTAATCTCCACTTTTTCTCCACTTTTTCTCCTCTTAATCTCCACTTTTTCTCCACTTTTTCTCCACTTTTTCTTCTCTTATGCTCCACTTTTTCTCCACTTTTTCTCCACTTTTTCTCCACTTTTTCTCCACTTTTTCTCCTCTTATTCTCCACTTTTTCTCCACTTTTTCTCCTCTTAATCTCCACTTTTTCTCCTCTTATGCTCCACTTTTTCTCCACTTTTTCTCCTCTTAATCTCCACTTTTTCTCCTCTTATGCTCCACTTTTTCTCCACTTTTTCTCCACTTTTTCTCCTCTTATGCTCCACTTTTTCTCCACTTTTTCTCCACTTTTTCTCCACTTTTTCTCCTCTTATGCTACACTTTTTCTCCACTTTTTCTCTTCTTATGCTCCACTTTTTCTCCACTTTTTCTCCACTTTTTTCTCCACTTTTTCTCCACTTTTTTCTCCACTTTTTCTCTTCTTATGCTCCACTTTTTCTCCACTTTTTTTCCACTTTTTCTCCTCTTATGCTCCACTTTTTCTCCACTTTTTCTCCACTTTTTCTCCACTTTTTCTCCACTTTTTCTCCTCTTATGCTCCACTTTTTCTCCACTTTTTCTCCTCTTAATCTCCACTTTTTCTCCACTTTTTCTCCACTTTTTCTCCACTTTTTTCTCCACTTTTTCTCCACTTTTTCTCCACTTTTTCTCCTCTTATGCTCCACTTTTTCTCCACTTTTTCTCCTCTTAATCTCCACTTTTTCTCCACTTTTTCTCCACTTTTTCTCCACTTTTTTCTCCACTTTTTCTTCTCTTATGCTCCACTTTTTCTCCACTTTTTCTCCACTTTTTCTCCTCTTATGCTCCACTTTTTCTCCACTTTTTCTCCTCTTAATCTCCACTTTTTCTCCACTTTTTCTCCACTTTTTCTTCTCTTATGCTCCACTTTTTCTCCACTTTTTCTCCACTTTTTCTCCACTTTTTCTCCACTTTTTCTCCTCTTATTCTCCACTTTTTCTCCACTTTTTATCCTCTTAATCTCCACTTTTTCTCCTCTTATGCTCCACTTTTTCTCCACTTTTTTTCCACTTTTTCTCCTCTTATGCTCCACTTTTTCTCCACTTTTTCTCCACTTTTTCTCCACTTTTTCTCCTCTTATGCTCCACTTTTTCTCCACTTTTTCTCCTCTTAATCTCCACTTTTTCTCCACTTTTTCTCCACTTTTTCTCCTCTTAATCTCCACTTTTTCTCCACTTTTTCTCCACTTTTTCTCCACTTTTTCTCCACTTTTTCTCCTCTTATGCTCCACTTTTTCTCCACTTTTTCTCCTCTTAATCTCCACTTTTTCTCCACTTTTTCTCCACTTTTTCTTCTCTTATGCTCCACTTTTTCTCCACTTTTTCTCCACTTTTTCTCCACTTTTTCTCCACTTTTTCTCCTCTTATGCTCCACTTTTTCTCCACTTTTTCTCCTCTTAATCTCCACTTTTTCTCCTCTTATGCTCCACTTTTTCTCCACTTTTTCTCCTCTTAATCTCCACTTTTTCTCCTCTTATGCTCCACTTTTTCTCCACTTTTTCTCCACTTTTTCTCCTCTTATGCTCCACTTTTTCTCCACTTTTTCTCCACTTTTTCTCCTCTTATGCTACACTTTTTCTCCACTTTTTCTCTTCTTATGCTCCACTTTTTCTCCACTTTTTCTCCACTTTTTTCTCCACTTTTTCTCCACTTTTTTCTCCACTTTTTCTCTTCTTATGCTCCACTTTTTCTCCACTTTTTTTCCACTTTTTCTCCTCTTATGCTCCACTTTTTCTCCACTTTTTCTCCACTTTTTCTCCACTTTTTCTCCACTTTTTCTCCTCTTATGCTCCACTTTTTCTCCACTTTTTCTCCTCTTAATCTCCACTTTTTCTCCACTTTTTCTCCACTTTTTCTCCACTTTTTTCTCCACTTTGTCTCCACTTTTTCTCCACTTTTTCTCCTCTTATGCTCCACTTTTTCTCCACTTTTTCTCCTCTTAATCTCCACTTTTTCTCCACTTTTTCTCCACTTTTTCTCCACTTTTTTCTCCACTTTTTCTTCTCTTATGCTCCACTTTTTCTCCACTTTTTCTCCACTTTTTCTCCACTTTTTCTCCTCTTATGCTCCACTTTTTCTCCACTTTTTCTCCTCTTAATCTCCACTTTTTCTCCACTTTTTCTCCACTTTTTCTTCTCTTATGCTCCACTTTTTCTCCACTTTTTCTCCACTTTTTCTCCACTTTTTCTCCACTTTTTCTCCTCTTATTCTCCACTTTTTCTCCACTTTTTATTCTCTTAATCTCCACTTTTTCTCCTCTTATGCTCCACTTTTTCTCCACTTTTTCTCCTCTTAATCTCCACTTTTTCTCCTCTTATGCTCCACTTTTTCTCCACTTTTTCTCCACTTTTTCTCCTCTTATGCTCCACTTTTTCTCCACTTTTTCTCCACTTTTTCTCCACTTTTTCTCCTCTTATGCTACACTTTTTCTCCACTTTTTCTCTTCTTATGCTCCACTTTTTCTCCACTTTTTCTCCACTTTTTTCTCCACTTTTTCTCCACTTTTTTCTCCACTTTTTCTCCTCTTATGCTCCACTTTTTCTCCACTTTTTTTCCACTTTTTCTCCTCTTATGCTCCACTTTTTCTCCACTTTTTCTCCACTTTTTCTCCACTTTTTCTCCTCTTATGCTCCACTTTTTCTCCACTTTTTCTCCTCTTAATCTCCACTTTTTCTCCACTTTTTGTCCACTTTTTCTCCACTTTTTTCTCCACTTTTTCTCCACTTTTTCTCCACTTTTTCTCCACTTTTTCTCCTCTTATGCTCCACTTTTTCTCCACTTTTTCTCCTCTTAATCTCCACTTTTTCTCCACTTTTTTCTCCACTTTTTCTTCTCTTATGCTCCCCTTTTTCTCCACTTTTTCTCCACTTTTTCTCCACTTTTTCTCCTCTTATGCTCCACTTTTTCTCCTCTTAATCTCCACTTTTTCTCCTCTTATGCTCCACTTTTTCTCCACTTTTTCTCCACTTTTTCTCCACTTTTTCTCCACTTTTTTCTCCACTTTTTCTCCACTTTTTCTCCTCTTATGCTCCACTTTTTCTCCACTTTCTCCTCTTAATCTCCACTTTTTCTCCACTTTTTCTCCACTTTTTCTCCACTTTTTTCTCCACTTTTTCTTCTCTTATGCTCCACTTTTTCTCCACTTTTTCTCCACTTTTTCTCCTCTTATGCTCCACTTTTTCTCCACTTTTTCTCCACTTTTTCTCCACTTTTTCTCCACTTTTTTCTCCACTTTTTCTCCACTTTTTCTCCACTTTTTCTCCTCTTATGCTCCACTTTTTCTCCACTTTTTCTCCTCTTAATCTCCACTTTTTCTCCACTTTTTCTCCACTTTTTTCTCCCCTTTTTCTTCTCTTATGCTCCACTTTTTCTCCACTTTTTCTCCACTTTTTCTCCACTTTTTCTGCTCTTATGCTCCACTTTTTCTCCTCTTAATCTCCACTTTTTCTCCACTTTTTCTCCACTTTTTCTCCTCTTATGCTCCACTTTTTCTCCACTTTTTCTCCTCTTATGCTCCACTTTTTCTCCACTTTTTCTCCACTTTTTCTCCACTTTTTCTCCTCTTATGCTCCACTTTTTCTCCACTTTTTCTTCACTTTTTTCTCCACTTTTTCTCCACTTTTTCTCCACTTTTTCTCCTCTTATGCTCCACTTTTTCTCCACTTTTTCTCCTCTTAATCTCCACTTTTTCTCCACTTTTTCTCCACTTTTTCTCCACTTTTTTCTCCACTTTTTCTCCACTTTTTTCTCCACTTTTTCTCCTCTTATGCTCCACTTTTTCTCCACTTTTTCTCCACTTTTTCTCCACTTTTTCTCCACTTTTTTCTCCACTTTTTCTCCTCCTATGCTCCACTTTTTCTCCACTTTTTCTCCACTTTTTCTCCTCTTATGCTCCACTTTTTCTCCACTTTTTCTCCACTTTTTATCCACTTTTTCTCCTCTTATGCTCCACTTTTTCTCCACTTTTTTCTCCACTTTTTCTCCACTTTTTCTCCACTTTTTCTCCTCTTATGCTCCACTTTTTCTCCACTTTTTCTCCACTTTTTCTCCACTTTTTCTCCTCTTATGCTCCACTTTTTCTCCACTTTTTTCTCCACTTTTTCTCCACCTTTTCTCCACTTTTTCTCCTCTTATGCTCCACTTTTTCTCCACTTTTTCTCCGTTCTTTTTCTATGGTCGGTCTACCCATTAGCTCTGCCATGCATACTGTAGCTCTACACCTACTGCACATGTTACTTTATGATTGACATCTCTTTCGTACCAGAGCTGTCTAAGTCTACTCTGACCCCATATTTGTCATTACTATATTGTCCTTGTACTGTATTATGACATTTGTATCATGTGTTTCATTTCTTGCTGTGTTGCAATTTTTTTGCTGCATCCCAATTGTACCTCTACATTGTTCGAGTTTATGTTATTGTTCTCTCACTCTTATGTGATACTGATTATTGTCATTTTTCATGATTACATGCAGATAAGTCCAATCTGACGAAGGCTCAGGCCGAAACGTCATTTGTAACTTGTTTTGGACAAAAACATATATGCTTATGAAAAAAAATTTTTTCTTAATATGGACCAATAAAGAGTGATTTTGCATTACTATCCATTGTGACTTACTGACTTAGTCTGGGAGATTTAGAGTGCCGAGGTTACTCACTAATTTTATCTATTATTACCTCTGAGCACCTATATACCAGTGAGCAGAGTTTCCTCTACAGTAGTTCTCCTGATTAGGCATGCCCTTACCTCATGAGCAGGGCATTGCAGCTTTGGTAGCAACCATTACGACATGGACTCTGCTGCTGTGGACCCGGGGAGAGTGAGTGCAGATTCATTGCACCCACACTCCTCACATGAAGGGTCCGCACTCCTAGAAAATGGGGGATACGTTCCCTGAGTGTCTCCCCCCCATATTCTAGACGGTCCAGAGTCGTCGTGGGACCCCTTTATTTTTTTTCTTACAATAAATTGGTGAAAGAGGAAATGTTTTGGGGACTGTTTTTTCAAATAAATTTCTTTTGTCGATTTTTTGTTTTTGTTAGTACTGACAGTTTATGATGTTGGGTATCTAATAGATGCCATGACATCACAAACTGCTGGGCTTGATCTCAGGTGACTTTACAGCTAGTATCAACCCGATTTATTACCCCGTTTGCCACTGCACCAGGGCACGGGATGAGCTGGGGTGAAGCGCCAGGATTGGCGCATCTAGTGGATGCGCCACGTCTGGGGTGCCTGCGGCCTGCTATTTTTAGGCTGTGAAGGCCCAATAACTATGGACCTTCCCACCCTGAGAATACCAGACCACAGCTGTCCGCTTTACCTTGGCTGGTGATCCAATTTGGGGGGGACCCTACTTTTATTGTGTAATTATTAATATTTATAAAATAATTATAAAAAAGAGCCTGAGGGGACCTCCACATTGGATCCCCAACCACGGTAAAGCTGCCAGCTGTGGTTTTCAGGCTACAGCCGTCTGCTTTACCCTAGCTGGCTATCAAAAATGGGGGGACCCAACGTCATTTTTTTTTTTTAACTATTTTTTAAATAGAAAAAATTAATGGGCTTCCCTGTATTTTGATTGCCAACCAAGGTAACGGCAGGTAGATGGGGGTGGCAACCCATAGCTGTCTGCTTTATCTGCGCTGAGAATCAAAAATACCGCGGAGCGCTACGTCATTTTTTTAAAAGATTTATTTTTACAGCACTGTGATGTCCAGCAATCAAAATACAGGGAAGCCCATTTTATTTTTAGTTATTTAAATAAATAATTAAAAAAAATATATATGGGCTCCCGCTGCATTTTTTGTATTGCTAGCTAAGGGTAATCCAAGCAGCTACTGGCTGCTAACCCCCACTGCTTGGTGTTACCTTCACTGGCAATGGAAAATCCAGGGAAGCATTTTTTATTTTTTTTGCCAAAAAACTACAAAAAAAGGACGTGAGCTTCGCCATATTTTTGTATGCTAGACAGGTATAGCAGGCAGGTGCTGGAAGAGTTGGATACAGCGCCAGAAGATGGCGCTTCTATGAAAATGCCATTTTCTGAGGTGGCTGCAGACTGCAATTCGCAGCAGTGGGGCCCAGAAAGCTCAGGCCAACCTGTGGTGCGGATTCCAATCCCCAGCTGCCTAGTTGTACCTGGCTGGACACAAAAATGGGGCAAAGCCTACGTCATTTGTTTTCTAATTATTTCATGAAATTCATGAAATAATAAAAAAAGGGCTTCCCTTTATTTTTGGTTCCCAGCCGGGTACAAATAGGCAACTGGGGGTTGCGGGCAGCCGTACCTGCCTGCTGTACCTGGCTAGCATACAAAAATATGGCGAAGCCCACATAATTTTTTCAGGGGGCAAAAAACTTCTACATACAGTCCTGGATGGAGTATGCTGAGCCTTGTAGTTCTGCAGCTGATGTCTGTCTGTATGGAGAAGAGCAGACAGCAGCTGCAGAACTACAAGGCTCAGCATACTCCATCCAGGACTGTATGCAGAAGTTTTTTGCCCACCAAAAAAATGACGTGGGCTTCGCCATATTTTTGTATGCTAGCCAGGTACAGCTGGCAGCCACGGGCTGCCTCCAACCCCCAGTTGCCTATTTGTACCCGGCTGGGAACCAAAAATATAGGGAAGCCCGTTTTTTTTAATTATTTCACTTATTTCATGAAATAATTAAAAAACAAATGACGTGGGCTTCGCCCCATTTTTGTGTCCAGCCGGGTACAACTAGGCAGCTGGGGATTGGAATCCGCAGCACAGGTTAGCCCGAGGTTTGTGGGCGCCTCTACTGCGGATTTCAGTCCGCAGCCGTCCCAGAAAATGGCGCTCTCATAGAAGCGCCATCATCTGGCGCTGTATCCAACTCTTCCAACAGCCCTGGAGCCGGGTGGCTTGTTGGGTAATCATGAGTTAATACTGGCTTTGTTTTACCAGCCAGTATTAAGCCAGAGATTCTTAATGTCAGGCACGTTTGACCCGGCCATTAAGAATCTCCAATAAAGGGTTAAAAAAAAGACACCACACAGAGAAAAAATACTTTAATAGAAATAAATACACAGACACATTAGAGACTCCATCTTTATTACCCCCTGTCACCCCTCCACGATCCTGCTCTTCTGTCTTCTTTCTTTCTAGTGTAGTAGTAGTGACAATTGTAGTGAGGAAGGATGAGATTCACCAGCTCATCACTTGGGGCTGGGGAACCTCCATCCTCACTACAATGCTCACTACAATCGTGCAGCAGCGTGCAGCCTTCACTCCGTGAGTGATCACTGCTGGCTGCTAGCGGTAACGCTGACAGACGCGTTACCATAGCAACGGTGCTCTCGGAGCCGCGGTATGCTATGGCAACGGTGATCTCCGTTAATGACCGGCTGTGTCAGCCGGTCCCTAACGGAACGGGGAGTCGACCGTGTGCTAGAGCATGTCGCCGGTACACGGCGATACACATATGTGCACCGGGTACCGGAGAGATGCACTCGCAGGTCCTACATGACGTGTCATAGTCATGTGACCAGTATGTAGCCAATGAGATAATAGCCACGTGACTGGTCACATGGCTATTTTGACGTCACGATAGGTCCTGCTTCTCTGCTGGCAGTGCAGGTCACCGGGAGGATTCAGCGATCATCGGATGGAATAGCGGCAGGAGACAGAGTGCAGAAGGGATCGCGAGGACCGGTAAGTGTTATGGCAATGTTTATTAACTGTTTGTGTACATTTATAATGCATTTTTATGTGTTTGTGATTGCCTCCCATTATAGCCTATACGTTCGAGTTCGGTTCGTCGAACGTTCGACGAACTGAACTCGAACGAGACCTCCGTTCGGCGAACCACCTCGAGCCGAACCGCGACCGGTTCGCTCATCTCTAGCTAGCACAAATTTCCACATTAATATGGCAGTTGTATTTTTTTTTAGCAAATATGGGTTATACTGTATGAGACAACCCATGTATTGTCGATTGTTTTAGAATTATGTTGGTATGTCGTCCCAATGTTTCTGCGGTAAATTGGATAGCCATCCATTTCTTTAGTGGTATTTTGTTGTAATTTTTTTGTACATCCTTTGCTACAGTGTCCACGATGCATACAGAGCGAGATAGAATTAGCTTCACCACAGTGACCGTGAATCATGTTTGTCAGAACAATGTTGTGGAGCTGAGGGTATGTGGTCTTGTCAGGAATTTCAGCCCATAAAATGTTGTCTATCTCTTCTTGAGTTCTGATTTTTGAATTGTTGTCATGTATGATTAAAATATGTGCACGTGGCAGCCCACGTTTTTGAAACTCGATGACATGCACGCTAGCACAGACGTGTCCAAATAATCCATTGTTAATATCAGATAACAGGGCTTCAAGTTTAATTTTAAATACACATGCAACCAAGTCTGGGCGATGTTAAACAATTTGCCAGTGTTGTAAATTTTCAGTAATTTCCCTCTACTTCAGATTTCCCATCATGGTGACAAAGAGATCAGGGTGACTATGTTTGGTAACGATAGCCATAGCATCCTGATAGCACTGTTGCATATTTCGTGCACTACCTTCAAAAGATAATGGTAAAATGACAGTTTTTCCTATTGGGATGCCCTCTTGAATAGATTTGTTGAGTAAATGTTCTTGAAGTAAGCAATAATCCTCTACTTTTAGATCATTTTTGATGCATTCTAATGTAATGTAGTCGATTAGTTTCGATTTTTACGTATGCATCAATGAAATATTGTTGTTAGTTTGTCTCCATTTAGTAGTGGATTAAAATTGTTTCTTACTGATAAAACAGCTTTAATAGTGTAGTTGGGTAAACCTTCATGAACTATTTCCTTGTTGTTTTAGAGCGTCATGCCAGCCTTGTTCTCCACAAGGGAAAAAGATAGGATACATCAGGGCATCTAAATTGCTATGCAAAATACTGTTTTTTTTGTGTTTTTGGAGCCAGAGGTTTTTGTGGATCAGGTTTTAAACTAATTAAGATGTCTCTATGGAAGGGATGCTCACCATTATCCTTCTGAAAGACGCCACTTCACTCACAGTTAGTTTATTGTATCATCTATGATCTTGAGTCCTATCTTGTTTAATAGCCATTGTGATGTTTGGCATGACAGTTCCATTTTGTAGAGCTTTGATCATCTTTTGTTCTTCAACATCACATAGCATTCTATAGGCAGCAGTGAAAGGATTTTTTGTTTGCTTTAGCTCAGCAATAATGGTCATTAAAGTAGGATGACATTTTTCATTTTCTTTACATTGCAGTCATTCTTCATTAGCGTGGATGGTATCTAGTATGTAAAGTTGTGCAAATTTAGGTGTTTCTTCATCAGCTGGATGTAGTATGCCTGTTCAATGATAGATCTGTCCATGAATTCAAAAACAGTATGGGCCATATCTAGGAGATGGTGAAAATCTTGCTCCCATGGAAGCAATAGTGAAAGAACTGTTGATAGAGCGATTATTGTTCATGACATTTTTGCTGTAGTCACTGTACTATGTACTAAGTACTGTATTATGGGTAGATGTACTTTATCCTTCTGACAGCACTGGGTAAACTTTTTATCCAGAGGCATCTCATTTGCAAAATGCAAAGCTTGGCAATTTTCACATACATGGGTCATGTCACCACAGCTGTGTTGTTTAAAAGTATTTTCATCTTGGGTAAAATATTGTTGTTGCAGTAGTAGTGGAGTAATGAAAGAATCGATGGGTGTGGTTTGTGGCCAAATGATGATTAGTCGTATTGTGGCAGCATTTGTTTTGGCGAACACCCAATCTAAAAGCTTTAGCGTGAGGGGACTCCTGAGCGAGACATCTACTTTTATATGCATTGTTTTTGCCCACACTATGGCGTTTTTGGTCAGGAGTCTCATTAGTGCGGCGTTGTTATTGACGTAGTGCCTGAGCCTTAAGGTCCTGTTACACACAACGATGTATCTAACGATATATCGCCAGGGTCACAGATTCCGTGACGCACATCGGGCATCGTTAGTGACGTCGTTGTGTGTAACAGCTCCGAGCGAGTGTTAGCGATCAAAAATACTCACCTTATCGTTGATCATTGACACGTCGTTCATTTTCATAAAATCGGTGCTGTTGCAGGACGCTGGTTGTTCGTCGTTCCTGCGGCAGCACACATCGATACGTGTGAAACCGCAGGAACGAGGAACATCACCGAATTTGTGGCCGCCCACAATGAGGAAGGAAGGAGGTGGGTGGGATGTTACGCCCGCTCATCTTCGCCCCTCCACTTCTATTGGGCGGCCACTTAGTGACGTCGCTGTGACGCCACACAAACCGACCCCTTAGAAAGTATGCAGTTTGCTGGACACAGCGATGTCGCTAGGCAGGTAAGTCCGTGTGACGGGTCCCAACGACATTGTGTGCCACGGGCAGCAATTTGCCCGTGACACATAAACGACGGAGGCGGGTGCTTTCACCAGTGATATCGCTAGCAATATCGCTGCGTGTAAATCCCCCTTTATTGTTTTCATGTTGTTTTTTTAATTTTTTTGCAGGAGTCATGTTGGCTCTGCAGCGGGAGTCCAGGAGCAGTGATATGCACTCCTCCCCATATGTCTCCTCCCCATAATCCTATAGAATGTAAGCCCGCAAGGGTAGGGCCCTCTTCCCTCTGTACTAGTCTGTCTACTGTAACTTGTATACGTATTTTGTATGTAACCCCCTTCTCATGTACAGCACCATGGAATTAATGGTGCTCTATAAATAAATAATAATAATAATAATAATAATAATAATATGCACTGAAATGTACAAGCATGTACAGTGCCTACAAGTATTTAGCAGGTTTGATAAGATGCAAATAAGTTAGAGCCTGCAAATTTCAAACAAGAGCAGGATTTATTAACAGATGCATAAATCTTACAAACCAACAAGTTATGTTGCTCAGTTAAATTTTAATACATTTTCAACATAAAAGTGTGGGTCAATTATTATTCAACCCCTAGGTTTAATATTTTGTGGAATAACCATTGTTTGCAATTACAGCTAATAATCGTCTTTTATAAGACCTGATCAGGCTGGCACAGGTCTCTGGATTTATCTTGGCTCACTCCTCCATGCAGATCTCCTCCAAGTTATCTAGGTTCTTTGGGTGTCTCATGTGGACTTTAATCTTGAGCTCCTTCCACAAATTTTAAATTGGGTTAAGGTCAGGAGACTGACTAGGCCACTGAAACACCTTGATTTTTTCCCTCTTGAACCAGGCCTTGGTTTTCTTGGCTGTGTGCTTTGGGTCGTTGTCTTGTTGGAAGATGAAATGACGACCCATCTTAAGATCCTTGATGGAGGAGCAGAGGTTCTTGGCCAAAATCTCCAGGTAGGCCGTGCTATCCATCTTCCCATGGATGCGGACCAGATGGCCAGGCCCCTTGGCTGAGAAACAGCCCCACAGCATGATGCTGCCACCACCATGCTTGACTGTAGGGATGGTATTCTTGGGGTCGTATGCAGTGCCATCCAGTCTCCAAACGTCACGTGTGTGGTTGGCACCAAAGATCTCGATCTTGGTCTCATCAGACCAGAGAACCTTGAACCAGTCTGTCTCAGAGTCCTCCAAGGGATCATGAGCAAACTGTAGACGAGCCTTTACATGACGCTTTGAAAGTAAAGGTACCTTACGGGCTCGTCTGGAACGGAGACCATTGCGGTGGAGTACGTTACTTATGGTATTGACTGAAACCAATGTCCCCACTGCCATGAGATCTTCCCGGAGCTCCTTCCTTGTTGTCCTTGGGTTAGCCTTGACTCTTCGGACAAGCCTGGCCTTGGCACGGGTGGAAACTTTCAAAGGCTGTCCAGGCCGTGGAAGGCTAACAGTAGTTCCATAAGCCTTCCACTTCCGGATGATGCTCCCAACAGTGGAGACAGGTAGGCCCAACTCCTTGGAAAGGGTTTTGTACCCCTTGCCAGCCTTGTGACCCTCCGCGATCTTGTCTCTGATGGCCTTGGAATGCTCCTTTGTCTTTCCCATGTTGACCAAGTATGAGTGCTGTTCACAAGTTTGGGGAGGGTCTTAATTAGTCAGAAAAGGCTGGAAAAAGAGATAATTAATCCAAACATGTGAAGCTCATTGTTCTTTGTGTCTGAAATACTTCTTAATACTTTAGGGGAACCAAACAGAATTCATGTGGTTTGAGGGGTTGAATAATAAATGACCCTCTGAATAAACTTTTCACAATTTAAAAAAAAAATAAAAAAAGAAATAACATTCTTTTTTGCTGCAGTGCATTTCACACTTCCAGGCTGATCAACAGTCCAAATGTCACAATGCCAAGTTAATTCCGAATGTGTAAACCTGCTAAATCTGCAGGGGGTTGAATACTACTTGTAGGCACTGTATGTGGGCCTTTTAGGAAAAGTGAGGAAGCTTTCTTGTGTGTAAAACCTGCACTTCAGTGAGTGGCACTGCTGTTAGATTCCTGAGTGACCTTAGGCAACTTTAGTGATGTTTGTGGGCTGACTGAGGAACTCTCGCGGTACTTGCGATCTCCTACGAGACTTCATAAGTGAGATCTGTGCCAGCAGTGAGGGTATCTGAGATCAGACTCCAGGGCTTCCACGATCACTTTCTCCCAGCCGTGTGACAGAGGGCGGGGAGGCCCCTGGAGTGACCTTAGTTAACCTTAGTCATGGCAGCAGGCTGACTCAGAAACTCTTGTGGTTCTCTCTCTCTTCAAGAGGTTGTAGCAGATCATAGCCTGCTCTGGATTATCCACGGATATTTTTGGAGGGCTAATTAAATGTGTATTTTTATTGTAAATATACATAATGTGTATGTATTTTTTTTTCTTTTTCTCTCTCTCTTTCTCGTCAATGCCGCCATATCTCGTCAGTGTCGCCATGTCTCGTTGCTCACCGCAACGTCATCCAAGACATGGCAATGTCAGGCAAGGTCAGACATACCCGTCCATGTCTCCTTACTGCTCTGTAACATCGCAAAAATATTAACACCTCATTATACCTGGATGTGGTATGGGTAGCACAATGTTACACTGGGAAGAGAATTGTGTTTACTCAGCCCACAATTTAAGTTCTGCCTGCACTGTTGTCCCTGGTTCCCATGGCTATGATGTAGGTGCGAACTGCGGCTGTGCAACTGACAATGCCGCAGTGCATTTTGGGATACGGTTACATCCACAACTGGAAATTATGTATGTAGAAGCACAGTCACAGTGTCTTTTGAAGTGCAGTGTGAGCCAGGAATAGCTGTTTCTTAAAGACAATGATGCCATGTTCTGAGGCTCTATAGCCTTTGATCAATGTAATGGAGGAACGTCTTCGTAATCTCTGGACTATGTATGAGATTTTAAATTTGCTTTTTAATAAATTGATAAATGAGGGACAGTCTCTTGTTTTTGTTTCTCTCTTTTTATGTTAAACCTACATGGATATATTTTAAAGAAATTGGTAATACAGGAAAAAAATGGGAGTGTTTTTGAAACAAACATCTTTTTTTACTTACTGGGTTAGTAATTGTTGTTTCTGATAGACACCTCTCCTTTACTAACATCAGGGCTTGATGTCAACTCACACTACACAACTGACATCTACGCCAACTACCATAACCCCAATTACCAACACACGAGAGTAACTGGGAAGAGCCAAGGTGAAGAACTAATCTGGCACATCTAATGTGATACGCCACTTCTAGGGTGGCTGGGGGCTGTTATTTTTAGGCTGGGAAGGATTCAATAACCATGGACATTCCCAACCTGTTAATATCAGTTTACAGCTGTCTGCTTTACCTCTGGTGGTTATCAAAGATGGGGGGTACCCCAATGTTTTTTTTCTTTTAGTTATTTTTTTTGGCTCATTAGCTGCACAATCTATCAATCTATCTATTAGCTAACTATTATCTATCTATCTATCTAACTATCTATCTATCTATTTATCATCTATCTATCTTTGCACACCTTTTACACAGCCAAACCATTAATTTCAGTGTCATGCGCTTTTTTATGGTACATGTCACATGGATGTCACATGAACAACACTCACGTACACACAGATGGAACACAGCTAGCACTAAGATGACATCCTAATTACACAATTGTACACATGGGAAGTCACACGGATGGACAAAACAGAACATTCCATACGTGCATTTTTTGTGCACACATGTGACAGGGTCTTTACAGACATCATTATCACTGACCCCATTGGGACTAACAAGCTAAATTCCCTAGCTGTATGTCTTTGGAGTTTTGGAAAAAACAAGAGTACCCAGAGGTAACCCACCCAACTATGGGAAGAACATACAAACTCCTTGTAAATGTTGTCCTTGGTGGGATTTGAGCTCAGACCCCAGTGCTGCAAAGTGACAGTGCTAACTACTGAGACAACATGCTGCCCTAAAAGGGAACCTGTTACCAGGTTTTTGCTACCTTATCCGAGAAAAGCATTATGTAAAGGCTGATTAACTGACTCAAGTGATGCATCATTTATTGGGCTGAATAATTTAGCTTTGATAAAATCAAGATTTTATCAGCAGGAGATTATCATGAGAAGACTTGAAAATCTGCTGCCATGTAGTATCCAAGTAGTAGTAGTAGCCAAGTATATCCATAAGCTCCGTATAACCCTTTCTCTTCCGCAGATTGGCAACTTTCTGTGTTCCACTGTACATGGGCAGTGGTGTGGCTGCGCTAATTAGTCAGAACCAGTATATCTGCAGCAGATAGAATAGTGATTTTATCAAAATGAAAGCAAACAGCCCAATAAGTGACACATCACTTGAATCTCTGCCTGTGTCTCTACAATATGCTGCTCTCAGATGGTGTAGCAAAAACCATGGTATCAGATTCGATTTAAAGTTTAGTTGATTTTGAACAGTTAACATATCCTTATTTACTATGATGTAAGTGATTTAAAATGCCAAGCACAAAAATATGAGATACTCAGTGTTGCTCCACTATAATTTACCATTTGGAAATCCCTCATTAGCATTTAACTTTTATGCATCTTGGGATGAATTATATTTCAAGAACCTAATGCTTGTTTAGTACAACACTATGCAAATATTTTCATTAATTAATTGCCTCTTTACTTAGATTTGAAGAAAGAAAATAATTAGCATTTAGTTTCTCAAAATCTTTTATTTAATTAAAATGAGCTAGGGGCCTTTAAAGTGGCTTGTGATTTACTAAAATTAAATAAATATTAAAAAGTAAAAGTGCAATAAGTATTATGATGACTTTACAATTTTATGTTAGTACTGTGCCATTTCCTTTTTTCCCTTAAAACAAAATAGCATCACACTTTATAGAATGTCGTGAATTCTTGCAACAGAGGACACTAAGTGGGTATTTAATTTAGACTCCCTGTAGGGTCATTATCATATATTTAGAGGTAAAATGCATTTTTTACTGACAAGTGGGTCTTCCAGTTTCCTTTTGTTTAGCTAATTAAACAGGTCTCATATATCTTGGCTAATGTCTAATTGGAACTGTTTGCACCTCTGTATAACAGTAGGAGGCCAGTTAAGCAAGACAAAGATGGGAATTACGTACTTTATCTATTTTCAATTACTAGGATGGATGTTTTAAAGTCATGTGCCACAGTGAATAACAGTACAATTCTAAGCAGGTACTGTTCATGATTAAGAACTTTGTTGTTCACAGTGAGAAAATGAAAATACGTGCATGTGTATTTGCGATTGATAAATGTTTGTGGTAGCAGAAGCGATCAATGAATACTTTAAATTCAAATTCCATTACTCAGAAGTTAGATTAAGTAAAACTCCATCCTGATTAAACAGGGTCCTGCACAATTTTTTAGCATTCAAAAATGTACAAAAAGTATGAAAAATGATATCAACTTGCTGTGTTAAAAAGCAATTGCTTTTGTACAAAAAATAACTGAAAAATCTTGCCTGTAAAACTACTTCTCTTGTGTTACATTGTACCGAGCAATTCTTATGTTGAGAAGCTTCTCAGCCAGATAAACTGTACATGTAAAGAAGGAAGAAGCACTATACTTCATATACAGAGCAAGCCTTAAAGGGAATCTGTAACCATATTTTGCTACCTCCCGAAAATGTACTGGGTGATCCTGATTACAGTTGTAACGGGGTGCCAGGGGTGCCTCGGGGCTTGTAATCGTGGCCCCTTCTGCTAGGCTTACCCCTGGTGCCGCCGTCACTTTGGGGACAGGAGATGACTTGGTGGGGCAGAGTGTGGTGGTGCAGACGCCGTCGTCAGTTGTACAGAGACTCTGCAGACATGGATCAATTGAACCAGCAGGCATTTTTATTAAACACTTCTTCTTCACAGAGGCACAACACTTCAGGTGACTTCACACTTTTTGCTGAGGGGAAAAAACCTGTTCCTGACGTCTCCTCCAGTGGGGATGTGCCCGGCTAATTCACTCACCTGGCTCCCACTACGGCTATCACAGACCGGACCCACACCAGTACTGCTTCACACTTGAGGTTACGCCTTCTCCTCTTCTCTCCGGCTTTCCTATTCACCCAGCTCCCACACTCTGCCCCTTCTCTGCTTCTTCTCTCCCGTCCCGGACTCAACTGACTGCTGGTTCTAGTTTTTTTTCTTAACAACTCTCCTCCCTCCCCTTTCTGCTGCCGGCTCCTCCTTTCCTCTGCCCTGTTTCTGTGGAGACAGCCGTCCCACCCGGCCACTAGGGGATCCCACTAAAACAGTGTAATAATCATTAAAACATTTTTATTAAATAACATCAACATTCCGGGGAAACTGTACCTCATTGTAAGGGGTCTGCCCACCCCTTACATACCTCCCCTCTTTAAGCCTAAGCCTCCCAGCAAGGCACAAACCTAAAAACCACATAATAAAGTCATTGTAATAAAACTACAAACATGTCCACCTTAGGGCACACACAAGGGGCGCACCAGTCCGGCGCCCGGAGTCCCTCCTGGGAGCTCCCGGTCTTCGTAGATGGCGTGCCCGGAGGCCTTCAGTAAGCACTCCCGGTCTTTGCAGGGCTTCTGCCCGGAGGCTTTTGCAGCACTCCCGGTCTTAGTAGGCAGGAACATTAAACCACAAAGCCTTTTTCAACAACACGGAGGAGCCCCTGGCTCAGTCCAGCGTCAGGCTCCCTCCGGGCTCAGCAGCTTGAACATGTTGCAAACGGTAAAACTTTTCCGGCTCTTGAACAATGCCGGTCTCCAAACAAACAGGTCCATTATCTCCCGGTCATGACAGTTCACTCAGGGTGATAAGCACGTTGCCATTCAGCCCGTTGAGCCTTCACGTAGTCAGACAAGGACTGACCAGGCAACTGGCGCAGCCTCCGGAAGGGTTCATAGTTGACGGTTGGCTCCGGTGTCTCAGTCTCCGGTCTTGTCTCCTCAACCCCCGACGGGGGTGATGGGTAGAGTTGAGCGCGGTTCGTGGTTCGAGGTTCTCCAGTTCTAGGCTCGAGTGATTTTGGGGCCTGTTCTAGATCGAACTAGAACTCGAGCTTTTTGCAAAAGCTCGATAGTTCTAGAAACGTTCGAGAACGGTTCTAGCAGCAAAAAACCAGCTAAATCCTAGCTTGGTTTCTGCTGTAATAGTGTAAGTCACTCTGTGAATCACACTATTATGACATTTCAGTGTATAGTGTGCGGGAACAGCGCCTTCAGATCACTGCTGTTTCTATAATGGCGATCGCCATTTTTTTTTTTTTTCCTTGTCTTCCTTCCCTAAGCGCGCGCGTGTAGTGGGGCGGGCCAGCATGTCAGCCAATCCCAGACACACACACAGCTAAGTGGACTTTTAGCCAGAGAAGCAACGGCATGTGTGATAGGATGTCCATGTCACAGGTCCCTGCATTATAAAACCGGACATTTTCCTCCAGGACGCCATTATCTCTTCTGCGTCTTTGGTGTCAGACATCACTGTAGCAGCTCCGTCCTCCTGAGTCCTATCGCCGATACAGCTGTATGCGCTGCATACACAGCGTTAGACAGCTTAGGGAGAGCACTTTCTAGCAGTCCTTTTAAGGGCTCAAACCGGCAGGGTCAGAGAGCCATAGGTGACAGGTCCTGAAAACAGCAACAGCGTCTGTGTAGCCAAGGTCAGGGATTTCCTCCCTGCATTTCACCATTAGGAGGGAATAGAAAGGCAGGTGTTACGGGGGGCTGTCTGATAATAACCGAAAGGAGTATCAGACAGTCAGGGTCCACCGTGCAAAGACTTTGCTGCAGACTATGGCAGAGTGCAATACCTCTGTTAACTCACAGAAGGATATAATAAGTAAGTAAAGCAATTCCTCCCTTACTTGGAGGGTGTGTGGAATGATCTCTGTTAACAATCACAGAGACAAAGGCAATGTGTGCGAAATGGCACCTACCTAGGTCCGCTCTTCTAGTGGTGCAAAAGAGACGAACAGCAGCGTAAGCCGCACAAAGCTCCTACCTGCGTTCGCTCCACTAGTGTGCGAGGACACGAACCACTAGATATGGCACCTGCCTAGGTCCGCTCTTCTAGTGGTGCAAAAGAGACGAACAGCAGCGTAAGCCGCACAAAGCTCCTACCTCTGTTCGCTCCCCTAGTGTGCGAGGATACGAACAACTGCCAGACGCAGTATAAGGAACGTTACCCTAGCGGCAACGTCCACCTACGAGTAGAATCACAAGGCCCAGCCAGACCATGTGCCTCAGGCACCTGCCTATGTCCGCTCCCCTAAGAGGTAAGGATACGGACAGCAGCCGAAGCTGTAAGGTATAAGAACGCTACCCTGCCGGTAGCGCTCACCTAGCATAGACAGAGGAATGCCTAGAGGAACGCGCACAGAGCGTCTACTCATATGCATGAACCAAGAGGACTGAGCACCATGCGGCGTGTGTCAGGGTCTTATATAGACTCTGTGCCTCATCCAAGATGGAGGACACCAGAGCCAATCCGCTGCCAGAACGACAGGAGTGACGTCATGCTGGCCTATCACCGAGCAAAACGTCACAAGCACATGACCAGCGACCAATCAGCATAGAAGGTGTCAGAGACATGTGACCTCGTGTCAGCGATGATGTCACCCGCACATGTGCAATGGCTCCAAGATTGGACTTAGTCTCCGGCGCTCGCACATGTGCAGTAGCAAGAAATCTGGACTTAGTCTCCAGCGCTCGCACATGTGCAGTAGCACGAAATCTGGACTTAGTCTCCAGCGCTCGCACATGTGCAGTAGCAAGAAATCTGGACTTAGTCTCCAGCGCTCGCACATGTGCAGTAGCAAGAAATCTGGACATAGTCTCCAGTGCTCGCAGCAACCGTAACAGCAGGCTTCCATTCCTCTACCCATACCCACAATCCTGGCACTGTACCCTCCTGTCCTCTGCACACTCCAACTCATTATAACTAAGCCATTATACTAGCAAACACTCAGTGTACCTAGTGGCATCCTAAACGTGGCTATTGGACTTTGCTATAGTCCCACTAGTGCAAAGACATTTGCAGAGCACGTCTGCCTGCATTGCAGACTCCAACTCTTTTTAACTAAGCCATTATACTAGCAAACAGTCAGTGTACCTAGTGGCATCCTAAACGTGGCTATTGTACTTTTGTCTATTCACACTATTGTAAAGATATTTGCAGCACGTCTGCCTGCATTGCACACTCCAACTTTTTTAAACTAAGCCATTATACTAGCAAACACTCAGTGTACCTAGTGGCATCCTAAACGTGGCTATTGGACTTTGCTATAGTCCCACTAGTGCAAAGACATTTGCAGAGCACGTATGCCTGCATTGCACACTCCAACTTTTTTAAACTAAGCCATTATACTAGCAAACAGTCAGTGTACCTAGTGGCATCCTAAACGTGGCTATTGTACTTTTGTCTATTCACACTATTGTAAAGATATTTGCAGCACGTCTGCCTGCATTGCACACTCCAACTTTTTTAAACTAAGCCATTATACTAGCAAACAGTCAGTGTACCTAGTGGCATCCTAAACGTGGCTATTGTACTTTTGTCTATTCACACTATTGTAAAGATATTTGCAGCACGTCTGCCTGCATTGCACACTCCAACTTTTTTAAACTAAGCCATTATACTAGCAAACAGTCAGTGTACCTAGTGGCATCCTAAACGTGGCTATTGTACTTTTGTCTATTCACACTATTGTAAAGATATTTGCAGCACGTCTGCCTGCATTGCACACTCCAACTTTTTTAAACTAAGCCATTATACTAGCAAACACTCAGTGTACTTAGTGGCATCCTAAACGTGGCTATTGTACTTTTTTCTATTCACACTATTGTAAAGATATTTGCAGCACGTCTGCCTGCATTGCACACTCCAACTTTTTTAAACTAAGCCATTATACTAGCAAACAGTCAGTGTACCTAGTGGCATCCTAAACGTGGCTATTGTACTTTTGTCTATTCACACTATTGTAAAGATATTTGCAGCACGTCTGCCTGCATTGCACACTCCAACTTTTTTAAACTAAGCCATTATACTAGCAAACAGTCAGTGTACCTAGTGGCATCCTAAACGTGGCTATTGTACTTTTGTCTATTCACACTATTGTAAAGATATTTGCAGCACGTCTGCCTGCATTGCACACTCCAACTTTTTTAAACTAAGCCATTATACTAGCAAACAGTCAGTGTACCTAGTGGCATCCTAAACGTGGCTATTGTACTTTTGTCTATTCACACTATTGTAAAGATATTTGCAGCACGTCTGCCTGCATTGCACACTCCAACTTTTTTAAACTAAGCCATTATACTAGCAAACACTCAGTGTACCTAGTGGCATCCTAAACGTGGCTATTGGACTTTGCTATAGTCCCACTAGTGCAAAGACATTTGCAGAGCACGTATGCCTGCATTGCACACTCCAACTTTTTAAACTAGGCCATTAAACTAGCAAACAGTCAGTGTACCTAGTGGCATCCTAAACGTGGCTATTGTACTTTTGTCTATTCACACTATTGTAAAGATATTTGCAGCACGTCTGCCTGCATTGCACACTCCAACTTTTTTAAACTAAGCCATTATACTAGCAAACAGTCAGTGTACCTAGTGGCATCCTAAACGTGGCTATTGTACTTTTGTCTATTCACACTATTGTAAAGATATTTGCAGCACGTCTGCCTGCATTGCACACTCCAACTTTTTTAAACTAAGCCATTATACTAGCAAACAGTCAGTGTACCTAGTGGCATCCTAAACGTGGCTATTGTACTTTTGTCTATTCACACTATTGTAAAGATATTTGCAGCACGTCTGCCTGCATTGCACACTCCAACTTTTTTAAACTAAGCCATTATACTAGCAAACAGTCAGTGTACCTAGTGGCATCCTAAACGTGGCTATTGTACTTTTGTCTATTCACACTATTGTAAAGATATTTGCAGCACGTCTGCCTGCATTGCACACTCCAACTTTTTTAAACTAAGCCATTATACTAGCAAACAGTCAGTGTACCTAGTGGCATCCTAAACGTGGCTATTGTACTTTTGTCTATTCACACTATTGTAAAGATATTTGCAGCACGTCTGCCTGCATTGCACACTCCAACTTTTTTAAACTAAGCCATTATACTAGCATACAGTCAGTGTACCTAGTGGCATCCTAAACGTGGCTATTGTACTTTTGTCTATTCACACTATTGTAAAGATATTTGCAGCACGTCTGCCTGCATTGCACACTCCAACTTTTTTAAACTAAGCCATTATACTAGCAAACAGTCAGTGTACCTAGTGGCATCCTAAACGTGGCTATTGTACTTTTGTCTATTCACACTATTGTAAAGATATTTGCAGCACGTCTGCCTGCATTGCACACTCCAACTTTTTTAAACTAAGCCATTATACTAGCAAACAGTCAGTGTACCTAGTGGCATCCTAAACGTGGCTATTGTACTTTTGTCTATTCACACTATTGTAAAGATATTTGCAGCACGTCTGCCTGCATTGCACACTCCAACTTTTTTAAACTAAGCCATTATACTAGCAAACAGTCAGTGTACCTAGTGGCATCCTAAACGTGGCTATTGTACTTTTGTCTATTCACACTATTGTAAAGATATTTGCAGCACGTCTGCCTGCATTGCACACTCCAACTTTTTTAAACTAAGCCATTATACTAGCAAACAGTCAGTGTACCTAGTGGCATCCTAAACGTGGCTATTGTACTTTTGTCTATTCACACTATTGTAAATCTATGTGCAGCATCTCTGCATGACACCCTCCTGCTCTGTTTTTAATAAGCTATAATGATAGCACAAAATACTGCCATTTAGTGGCTTCATAAAACTTGCTGTTGTATTCCATTAGAGCCCCACTGGTGACAAGCTATTTCTAGCACCTCTGCATGACACCCTCCTGCTCTGTTTTTAATAAGCTATAATGATAGCTCAAAATACTGCCATTTAGTGGCATCATAGAACTGGCTGTTGTATTCCAATAGTGCCCCACTGGTGACAAGCTATTTCTAGCACCTCTGCATGACACCCTCCTGCTCTGTTTTTAATAATCTATAATGATAGCACAAAATACTGCCATTTAGTGGCATCATAGAACTGGCTGTTGTATTCCATTAGTGCCCCACTGGTGACAAGCTATTTCTAGCACCTCTGCATGACACCCTCCTGCTCTGTTTTTAATAAGCTATAATGATAGCACAAAATACTGCCATTTAGTGGCATCATAGAACTGGCTGTTGTATTCCATTAGTGCCCCACTGGTGACAAGCTATTTCTAGCACCTCTACATGACACCCTCCTGCTCTGTTTTTAATAAGCTATAATGATAGCACAAAATACTGCCATTTAGTGGCATCATAGAACTGGCTGTTGTATTCCATTAGTGCCCCACTGGTGACAAGCTATTTCTAGCACCTCTACATGACACCCTCATGCACATTTTGCTACGCTAATGTTATAGCAAACTCATGGAATTCATTGCTGCATTTCATAATTCAGAGGGATAGAAAGTCAGGCTTCCTTTAGCTTTTCCTTCTGTTCATAGACAGCATCTCCAAGATCAATTTCCCCTCCACGTCTAAGTGTGGAAAGGCAGCTAGTGCGCATGCGTGTGACGATTTACCCCAGCTGCAGCATAATTCAGTGTTTCGCCTAGTGAGTATGCTCAGCCTGACTGTGTTATTCCTGACGCTAAGTCTTCTTTTCGGGATGCAGCGCATGCTCCCACACTAAGTGTGAAAAGTCTCTTTGCACAGGTGCTTGCATTCCGTGCCGGGTCTAAGTCCTGTTTTGTGCCTAGACACCATGCTAAAGCTGATAGTCTTTTTTCAGAGACTGTGTTTCATGCTACTGAGCATGCTCAGGCACTTCCTGCATCAGGGACTAGGTCCGGTAATGAACTCTTTGGCCCTGGCCCTGATGTGGGGGTCCCATATAGACCACAGGGCATCAGGTGTCCTCCCAAATGGCTTGCAGAGGCCCACCCCTATGACTTGTCACCGCATTATTGATGGTCAGACGATGACTGGTGAGGTGTTTGGGTCATGGCAGCCATGAGGTCATCATTGAAGTTGCGGTTCCAAATAGGACGCTAGTTATGCCACTCATGACGTGTCACTCTACTTTTGTCTCCAGGAGGTGCATTGTGGTTCACCCTAGTTTGGGGCGGACCCAGGTTATAAAAGGGGCTGGAGCCAACAAGGAGGTGCGCAGTCTTCTATTATGCTCCGAAAGAGCACACCTCCATGTGTTGAACCCATTGCGGCTTTAGGCCAGAGGTAAGCAGGGATAGGGTGTCGATGCAGGCCACCACCACAGTTGGTAACGCAGAACGGTTAAGACCAGCTCCTGTCCTACCAGTCCTGCTTGTGCAGCCCAGTGGCATTAACAGGCCTGCTGCTGCTGATGCGCCTGCTGTCCACAGGTGTGCCCCTACGCACACGGTCAGCGTACTCAATGGCCCCTGTGTTGTTAACAGGGAGTTCCTGGGCTTGGTGGGCATGTGGACCCTGTGACGCTAACAGGGCTCACAGTCTCCAGATCCGAATGGCGTCTAACTCGGTTCAGGCTACTATTAGTTTCATAGCCACACAGCTCTGTATCCTCCACCAAACCTTCCAGTTGCCAACCTCTCCTTTTCCAACTGGGAGCACGGTGGACACTGACTGCTGATGGGGATATATACCTTTCTCTTTCTTTTCTTATTAATTTTCGTTATATAGCGGTCACAGATTATATACCACTTTATCCAAATCTGCCAGTCCCACTGTAACAGATGGTGTTTCTTCAGCAAATGTTACAGTTGCTTAACCACCAAATCCACGGACCAAAACTTTTTTCCCCTTTCCAACACACCTGTTCCCCTTTCCACCAGCATCTGTCCTTTTTCAACTCATTTTGGTATATGACCAAAAGTGCAACTGTTCAGGGACATCGTACTCAACGCCATCTCAGCATAGCAGCCATCCCTCGGTCCCTCCGATGTGGACAAGTAAAAGACCATTTCCTCCTATCCATGACAAAGCGTTGAGATTCACTCTGTGCAGCACTGGTGTTTAGTGGAAAAGTAGATCTAAGATTGCGTACCACATTCTGCAGATACTCCTGTATACGTGCGTCCATTTCTATGGCAGGAATTAGTTCGCCAAATTTTGTCTTGTACCGGGGATCTAACAATGTGGCAACCTAGTATTCAGGATTACTTCGAATTCATACAATCCGAGGGTCATGTAGGTAGTGCAGCAAGAAGGCGCTCATGTGTCTTGTGCATCCAGGAGGACCAAGTCCTTGGTGTGTTGGTGGCAGAGAGGTGAGAATCGTGCATCCTTCCTCTGCCCTCTCCCCACAACCTCGCACAACCGAAATGTGAGCAAGCTCTCACTCATCTGCTGAGTCTTCCATGCCCATCGCCAGTTCGTCCTCCATTTCTTCATGGGCTCCTGCACTTTCATCAACACTTTTTGCTGATACTATGCGCCCTTGTTAATCCCTCTCCCTCACCATGAATGCCGCATAGGTGCCGCTGACCATCTGGACCTCGTAGATCTTGTTATCCCTTCCGCATATGACTCCTCCTGTACTTCCTCCCCTTCCTCTTGTCCCAACACCTGACTTTGAATAATAATTACAGTGTGCTCCATCCTGTAGATGACCAGAATTGTCACGCTGAGAATGACATTGCCAGTGGTAAACATCTTCGTCGACATTTGTAAACTGTGTAGCAGGGTGCATAGGTCCTTGATCTGACACCACTCCAGCAGCGTGATCTGCACCACCTCTTGATCAAGTTATCCCAGGCTCTATGTCTTACCGTATTTCAGCAGGGCTCTGCGGTGCTGCCACACATGCTGCAACATGTGCAGATTCCAATTCCTGTGTGTTGGAACATCGCATTTCCGGCGTTTAACTGCCAGACCCTAAGACTTCCGGAGTGATGAAAGTTGTTGAGCTGCTGTGGGCGCATGATGGAAGTGAGCACATAGCGAGCGTGCCCGCTGCACAAGGCCATGTAGGCCGTGATGGTGTTTTAAAAATTGCTGGAGAATTCGGTTCAACACGTGAGCCATACAAGGCACGTGTGTCACATTGCCCTGAGGATGGCCCGCAGCCAGGTTTGCATCATTGCCGCACACGGCTGTTAAGTCACCAACGGAGTCTGCTCCGTCAATTTGTACTCCGGTCGCCAGGTGACGTGTTTCTTTCATGAATAGTGCTGATGATGGGAGAGGAGTCGATGCCAGCGGCGCAGGTGGATGCAGGTTATGCTCACCCACTGGGCTGCATTACCTTGACAGATGCAGAATCTCTGGCTGAATGTAGCTGGTGGGTATCTCACAGATGAAATACCATCATTCAGCTACAACCAATGGGAAGACACCACACCCTTTTTTATGCCCATCCTGTCTGCAGACCACTGCCAGACATAGCTATGACCTCTGGTTACTTTTACCCCCAGTTCAGTTTTATGATTTTGTGTGCTTGTTACCTGACTACTTTTCCTGCTTGCTGTTTATGTACCTTGTTGGCCGATCCGCATTTCACCTCTGCTTGTTTTCTGATTAAGTCCTGGCCGTCCCATTCTGTTCCTGTTCCTCAATTATTGTTTTGACCCTGCCTGACTACTATTCTCTGGAACTGCAGCCTTCCACAGGTATTAATCACCTTGGGCCCTGTGCAATTCCTAATCCCTGTATAGGGGTTAAAGGGTTTCAGGGTTCTAGGGGTCCTGCTTGGTGAGTGGCTTCCCTCTAGCCTATCATTAACATCCCATCTGAGTGTGTGGATCAAGGAAGGCGTTACACCGTGCTCTCTGCAGAAGGCCATGTGGTCCAGGATAGTGCTTTAAAAATTGCTGGACAACCAGGTTCAACACGTGAAATACACAAGCCATGTGTGTCACATTGTCACAGCGAAGGGCCGCACCCATGTTTGCATCATTGTCGCACCCGGCCTTCCCTGGCTGCTGGTTGAGTGGAGACAACCATTGCTGAAACTCGGTATCCAGAGCTAACCGTCCACAACTTCTCAGCGGTGTGACTCACATTTCCCATACATTTCAAAGTAAAACTTTGACCGCCTGATGGCATTGAGCTCTGCTGCCAGCATAGTAAAGAGGTGTGTGGTAGTGCTTGTGCGCAGTTCCAAGGAAGAGTGGCCTGACCACACCGGGTTTGCGCCAAGGTGGAGGACCCACACGAGGTTGAAGAGGCCGAAGCAGTGTATTAACTTCTACATACAGAAGAAGGATTGAAAAAACTCGTGGGGACGGCAAGACTTGGACAGCAGACCCTTCTCCATCTCTCACCATAGTTTGCCAGTGCCCAGTCAGTGACATGTAATGACCCTGTCTATGCTTACTGGTCCAAGTATCTGTGTTGAAATGCACCCTGTCGCACACAGAGTTTCTCAAGGAAGTGGTGATGTTGTGTGCGACATGCTGGTGTAGCGCGGGCATGCTGTTCTTGGAGAAGCAGTGGTGATTGAACATCTTGTACTGGATCACAGCGACAGACATAAGGTCCCTAAAATCCTGTGTGTCCACTAGGCGGAAAGGCAGCATTTCGGTAGCCAACAGCTTACAGAGGGATAGAGTCAACCTCTTCGCTTTGTCATGGGTCGCAGGAAGTGGCCTTTTATTTGACCACATCTGAGGGACAGAGATCTGGCTGCTGTGTGTAGACGGTGTTGAGTAGGGTGTCCCTGGAAAAATGCTGGTTTGTGAGGAAAGTGCAGGCGTAGACATGATGTTGCCTTCATCCAAAGTTGGTGCTATCGATGTCTGAGAGAGCTGTACACACTCACTTGTTTCCCCTTCCAAAACAACTGACGACCTACCAAGCAAACTGCCTGTTGCGGTTACAGTGGTGGAAGTTGTGGGTGGAAAAACAGGTGTGACAGCTGTCCCCACAGTCCTAGAAGATGACGAGCGCGCGGATGCACTGGAAGGGGCAGGCGGTGGATGGTTCGCTCCGCTAGGCCGCATTGCAGCACGGTGAGCTTCCCACCGGGCCATATGATATTTATTCATGTGACGATTCATGGAAGAAGTTGTCAAACTGCTGAGGTTTTGACCTCTACTAAGAGAACCATGACAAATTTTACAGATCACATAATTTGGGCGATCTTTTTCTATGTCAAAAAAAGGACCAGGCTAGGCAAGGCTTAGAGGCCATGCGACCTGTTGATCCACCCCGAATAATGCTCAGAGGCAGAGTGGTGGCTGAGGATGCAGTTGTAGACGTGCTACCAGTGGTCCGACTCTGTCCAGGAAGGCGCAAGGTAACTTCATCGTCGGTTGCATCCTCCTCCACCACCTCTGTTGACCTCCTCGAGTGCCTGACTGTGGGTTGACAGTAGGTGGGATCTAGAACTTCATCATCAATTGTTGTGTTTGCACTCCCCTCCCCCTCAGACCGAGCCTCTTCTTGCCCTGACCGAATATTTAAGTTGTCATCCCAATCGGGTATCTGCGTCTCATCTTCATCAGTATGTTCCTCATTGTCTATAACCACAGGTGTTGGAAAGGCAGCATTTTGGTAGGCAACAGTTTGCAGATGCTGAAAGTCAACCTCCAAGCCATGTCATGCCCTTCTAAAAGCATGTAAAACAGAGCGAGGGGACTCCAACCACAGTCTCCCTCGTTTACACTAACTGTGCCACACACACCCCACTTGACTGGCATCGGTTGACCCCCCTTTTGAAAAAGAAAAAGATGCTTTGCATGAAGCACTCTCAAAAATACGCGTGCCTTTCCCGTCCCCTGGCTGACCCAGGGGAAGAAAAGTCCTCTGAGAGCCATGATTTGTTCATTTTGGTTCTTTTAGAAACAGCGAGGGGACTCCAACCACAGTCTCCCTCGTTTACACTAAATGTGCCACACACACCCCACTTGACTGGCATCGGTTGACCCCCCTTTTGAAAAAGAAAAAGATGCTTTGCATGAAGCACTCTCAAAAATATGCGTGCCTTTCCCGTCCCCTGGCTGATCCAGGGGAAGAAAAGTCCTCTGAGAGCCATGACTTGTTCATCTTGGTTCTTTTAGAAACACAGCGAGGGGACTCCAACCACAGTCTCCCTCGTTTCCACTAACTGGGCCACACACACCCCACTTGACTGGCATCAGTTGACCCATTTTTCAAGATGAAAAAGATGCTTTGCATGAAGCACTCTCAAAAATACGCGTGCCTTTCCCGTCCCCTGGCTGACCCAGGGGAAGAAAAGTCCTCTGAGAGCCATGACTTGTTCATCTTGGTTCTTTTAGAAACACAGCGAGGGGACTCCAACCACAGTCTCCCTCGTTTCCACTAACTGGGCCACACACACCCCACTTGACTGGCATCATTTGACCCCCCTTTCGAAAAAGAAAAAGATGCTTTGCATGAAGCACTCTCAAAAATACGCGTGCCTTTCCCGTCCCCTGGCTGACCCAGGGGAAGAAAAGTCCTCTGAGAGCCATGACTTGTTCATCTTGGTTCTTTTAGAAACACAGCGAGGGGACTCCAACCACAGTCTCCCTCGTTTCCACTAACTGGGCCACACACACCCCACTTGACTGGCATCGGTTGACCCCCCTTTTGAAAAAGAAAAAGATGCTTTGCATGAAGCACTCTCAAAAATACGCGTGCCTTTCCCGTCCCCTGGCTGACCCAGGGGAAGAAAAGTCCTCTGAGAGCCATGACTTGTTCATCTTGGTTCTTTTAGAAACACAGCGAGGGGACTCCAACCACAGTCTCCCTCGTTTCCACTAACTGGGCCACACACACCCCACTTGACTGGCATCGGTTGACCCCCCTTTTGAAAAAGAAAAAGATGCTTTGCATGAAGCACTCTCAAAAATACGCGTGCCTTTCCCGTCCCCTGGCTGACCCAGGGGAAGAAAAGTCCTCTGAGAGCCATGATTTGTTCATTTTGGTTCTTTTAGAAACAGCGAGGGGACTCCAACCACAGTCTCCCTCGTTTACACTAACTGTGCCACACACACCCCACTTGACTGGCATTGGTTGACCCCCCTTTTGAAAAAGAAAAAGATGCTTTGCATGAAGCACTCTCAAAAATATGCGTGCCTTTCCCGTCCCCTGGCTGACCCAGGGGAAGAAAAGTCCTCTGATAGCCATGACTTGTTCATCTTGGTTCTTTTAGAAACACAACGAGGGGACTCCAACCACAGTTTCCCTAGTTGCCACTAATTGGGCCACACACACCCCACTTGACTGGCATCAGTTGACCCCCCTTTTGAAAAAGAAAAAGATGCTTTGCATGAAGCACTCTCAAAAATACGCGTGCCTTTCCCGTCCCCTGGCTGACCCAGGGGAAGAAAAGTCCTCTGAGAGCCATGATTTGTTCATTTTGGTTCTTTTAGAAACAGCGAGGGGACTCCAACCACAGTCTCCCTCGTTTACACTAACTGTGCCACACACACCCCACTTGACTGGCATCGGTTGACCCCCCTTTTGAAAAAGAAAAAGATGCTTTGCATGAAGCACTCTCAAAAATACGCGTGCCTTTCCCGTCCCCTGGCTGACACAGGGGAAGAAATGTCCTCTGAGAGCCATGACTTGTTCATCTTGGTTCTTTTAGAAACACAACGAGGGGACTCCAACCACAGTCTCCCTAGTTGCCACTAATTGGGCCACACACACCCCACTTGACTGGCATCAGTTGACCCCCCCTTTTGAAAAAGAAAAAAATGCTTTGCATGAAGCACTCTCAAAAATACGCGTGCCTTTCCCGTCCCCTGGCTGACCCAGGGGAAGAAAAGTCCTCTGAGAGCCATGACTTGTTCATCTTGGTTCTTTTAGAAACACAGCGAGGGGACTCCAACCACAGTCTCCCTCGTTGCCACTAACTGGGCCACACACACCCCACTTGACTGGCATCAGTTGACCCAATTTTCAAGATGAAAAAGATGCTTTGCATGAAGCACTCTCAAAAATACGCGTGCCTTTCCCGTCCCCTGGCTGACCCAGGGGAAGAAAAGTCCTCTGAGAGCCATGACTTGTTCATCTTGGTTCTTTTAGAAACACAGCGAGGGGACTCCAACCACAGTCTCCCTCGTTTCCACTAACTGGGCCACACACACCCCACTTGACTGGCATCAGTTGACCCCCCTTTTGAAAAAGAAAAAGATGCTTTGCATGAAGCACTCTCAAAAATACGCGTGCCTTTCCCATCCCCTGGCTGACCCAGGGGAAGAAAAGTCCTCTGAGAGCCATGAGTTGTTCATCTTGGTTCTTTTAGAAACACAGCAAGGGGACTCCAACCACAGTCTCCCTCGTTTCCACTAACTGGGCCACACACACCCCACTTGACTGGCATCAGTTGACCCAATTTTCAAGATGAAAAAGATGCTTTGCATGAAGCACTCTCAAAAATACGTGTGCCTTTCCCGTCCCCTGGCTGACCCAGGGGAAGAAAAGTCCTCTGACAGCCATGACTTGTTCATCTTGGTTCTTTTAGAAACACAGCGAGGGGACTCCAACCACAGTCTCCCTCGTTTCCACTAACTGGGCCACACACACCCCACTTGACTGGCATCAGTTGACCCCCCTTTTGAAAAAGAAAAAGATGCTTTGCATGAAGCACACTCAAAAATACGCGTGCGTTTCCCGTCCCCTGGCTGACCCAGGGGAAGAAAAGTCCTCTGAGAGCCATGACTTGTTCATCTTGGTTCTTTTAGAAACACAGCGAGGGGACTCCAACCACAGTCTCCCTCGTTTCCACTAACTGGGCCACACACACCCCACTTGACTGGCATCGGTTGACCCCCTTTTGAAAAAGAAAAAGATGCTTTGCATGAAGCACTCTCAAAAATACGCGTGCCTTTCCCGTCCCCTGGCTGACCCAGGGGAAGAAAAGTCCTCTGAGAGCCATGACTTGTTCATCTTGGTTCTTTTAGAAACACAGCGAGGGGACTCCAACCACAGTCTCCCTCGTTGCCACTAACTGGGCCACACACACCCCACTTGACTGGCATCGGTTGACCCCCCTTTTGAAAAAGATAAAGATGCTTTGCATGAAGCACTCTCAAAAATACGCGTGCCTTTCCCGTCCCCTGGCTGACCCAGGGGAAGAAAAGTCCTCTGAGAGCCATGACTTGTTCATTTTGGTTCTTTTAGAAACACAACGAGGGGACTCCAACCACAGTCTCCCTCGTTGCCACTAATTGGGCCACACACACCCCACTTGACTGACATCAGTTGATGCCCCTTTTCAAAATGAAAAAGATGCTTTGCATGAAGCACTCTCAAAAATACGTGTGCCTTTCCCGTCCCCTGGCTGACCCAGGGGAAGAAAAGTCCTCTGAGAGCCATGACTTGTTCATCTTGGTTCTTTTAGAAACACAGCGAGGGGACTCCAACCACAGTCTCCCTCGTTGCCACTAACTGGGCCACACACACCCCACTTGACTGGCATCGGTTGACCCCCCTTTTGAAAAAGAAAAAGATGCTTTGCATGAAGCACTCTCAAAAATACGCGTGCCTTTCCCGTCCCCTGGCTGACCCAGGGGAAGAAAAGTCCTCTGAGAGCCATGATTTGTTCATTTTGGTTCTTTTAGAAACACAGCGAGGGGACTCCAACCACAGTCTCCCTCGTTGCCACTAATTGGGCCACACACACCCCTCTTGACTGACATCAGTTGATGCCCCTTTTCAAAATGAAAAAGATGGTTTGCATGAAGCACTCTCAAAAATACGCGTGCCTTTCCCGTCCCCTGGCTGACCCAGGGGAAGAAAAGTCCTCTGAGAGCCATGATTTGTTCATTTTGGTTCTTTTAGAAACAGCGAGGGGACTCCAACCACAGTCTCCCTCGTTTACACTAACTGTGCCACACACACCCCACTTGACTGGCATCAGTTGACCCAATTTTCAAGATGAAAAAGATGCTTTGCATGAAGCACTCTCAAAAATACGCGTGCCTTTCCCGTCCCCTGGCTGACCCAGGGGAAGAAAAGTCCTCTGAGAGCCATGACTTGTTCATCTTGGTTCTTTTAGAAACACAGCGAGGGGACTCCAACCACAGTCTCCCCCGTTTCCACTAACTGGGCCACACACACCCCACTTGACTGGCATCAGTTGACCCAATTTTCAAGATGAAAAAGATGCTTTGCATGAAGCACTCTCAAAAATACGCGTGCCTTTCCCGTCCCCTGGCTGACCCAGGGGAAGAAAAGTCCTCTGAGAGCCATGACTTGTTCATCTTGGTTCTTTTAGAAACACAGCGAGGGGACTCCAACCACAGTCTCCCTCGTTTCCACTAACTGGGCCACACACACCCCACTTGACTGGCATCAGTTGACCCCCCTTTTGAAAAAGAAAAAGATGCTTTGCATGAAGCACTCTCAAAAATACGCGTGCCTTTCCCGTCCCCTGGCTGACCCAGGGGAAGAAAAGTCCTCTGAGAGCCATGAGTTGTTCATCTTGGTTCTTTTAGAAACACAGCAAGGGGACTCCAACCACAGTCTCCCTCGTTTCCACTAACTGGGCCACACACACCCCACTTGACTGGCATCAGTTGACCCAATTTTCAAGATGAAAAAGATGCTTTGCATGAAGCACTCTCAAAAATACGCGTGCCTTTCCCGTCCCCTGGCTGACCCAGGGGAAGAAAAGTCCTCTGAGAGCCATGACTTGTTCATCTTGGTTCTTTTAGAAACACAGCGAGGGGACTCCAACCACAGTCTCCCTCGTTTCCACTAACTGGGCCACACACACCCCACTTGACTGGCATCAGTTGACCCCCCTTTTGAAAAAGAAAAAGATGCTTTGCATGAAGCACACTCAAAAATACGCGTGCGTTTCCCGTCCCCTGGCTGACCCAGGGGAAGAAAAGTCCTCTGAGAGCCATGACTTGTTCATCTTGGTTCTTTTAGAAACACAGCGAGGGGACTCCAACCACAGTCTCCCTCGTTTCCACTAACTGGGCCACACACACCCCACTTGACTGGCATCGGTTGACCCCCTTTTGAAAAAGAAAAAGATGCTTTGCATGAAGCACTCTCAAAAATACGCGTGCCTTTCCCGTCCCCTGGCTGACCCAGGGGAAGAAAAGTCCTCTGAGAGCCATGACTTGTTCATCTTGGTTCTTTTAGAAACACAGCGAGGGGACTCCAACCACAGTCTCCCTCGTTGCCACTAACTGGGCCACACACACCCCACTTGACTGGCATCGGTTGACCCCCCTTTTGAAAAAGAAAAAGATGCTTTGCGTGAAGCACTCTCAAAAATACGCATGCCTTTCCCGTCCCCTGGCTGACCCAGGGGAAGAAAAGTCCTCTGAGAGCCATGACTTGATCATCTTGGTTCTTTTAGAAACACAACGAGGGGACTCCAACCACAGTCTCCCTCGTTGCCACTAACTGGGCCACACACACCCCACTTGACTGGCATCGGTTGACCCCCCTTTTGAAAAAGAAAAAGATGCTTTGCATGAAGCACTCTCAAAAATACGCGTGCCTTTCCCATCCCCTGGCTGACCCAGGGGAAGAAAAGTCCTCTGAGAGCCATGATTTGTTCATTTTGGTTCTTTTAGAAACACAGCGAGGGGACTCCAACCACAGTCTCCCTCGTTGCCACTAATTGGGCCACACACACCCCTCTTGACTGACATCAGTTGATGCCCCTTTTCAAAATGAAAAAGATGCTTTGCATGAAGCACTCTCAAAAATACGCGTGCCTTTCGCCTCCCCTGGCTGACCCAGGGGAAGAAAAGTCCTCTGAGAGCCATGTCCACATTGTCAGTGGACAGACACGTGTGCTTATCTGCCAGCAGACCCCCAGCAGCACTGAAGACAGGTTCCGAGAGAACGCTGGCTGCAGGACACGACAAGATCCCCAAGGCGTACGTGGCGAGCTCAGGCAATTTATCCAGATTGGAAGCCTAAAATGAGCAGGGCTCAAGTTGCACAATAATGGAATCGATGTTTCCTTGCATATACTCATATATCTGTGTGTCCTCCTCTTTTTCCTTGTCCAGCTCTTTTGTTTTCGCATGAGTATATGTCCTTGTCACTTTCCCATGTGTTGTGAGTTGTTTGTCACCTTTTGGACACCTTTGAGGGTGTTTTCTAGGTGTTTTTCTGTGTTTGTGATTGCCTGCCATTGTTTCCTATGCAGTTCGAGTTCGGTTCGTCGAACGTTCGACGAGCCGAACTCGAACGGGACCTCCGTTCGGCGAACCGGCCTCGAGCCGAACCGGGACCGGTTCGCTCATCTCTAGTGATGGGGTCGCTGCACAGGACGGCTGAGGGCTGCCCATGACGATTACCGGGTGAGTAACCAGGCTCTGTTGTATAGCCAGCACCGCCGGGGTCCCCTTCTCTGAGTCAGCGCTAGGTCCGGTCATGACTTCAGGTGCTACTGCCAGTGTGCTTCTCGGGTGGGAAATCTCAGCTAGTACCGGTCTTTGCTGTGTACGCCGCCGGTATTGGCATTCTTCCCACTCGATTTCTTGCTGCCATTGTGCAGCCTCTTGGGTAGTGGGCATCCGGGTCACTCCTACTGCGAATAGGCCCCGGCATCCCACCTCTCTCATGAACCTCACCTTCTCTCCCGGGTATAAAGTATGAAGGCGTTGTGGTAGGCCCTCAGTGTTCAGGTTCACCCGGTTGTAAAAGTAATGATCACCGGTCTCTTCATCCTCGATGAAACCATAGCCCTCTTTCTGGTTGAACTTCACCACAGTTCCGACGGTACACTGTCGTTCGAATTCATCACTCCGGGGACCGGCCATCATTTCTCGGGCTACGGTCTCGGCCAGTAGTCTCTCCTGCACCGGGTCAGGTTCAGGTGATGGGGACTTCTGCCGAGTCTGGGACGACGGCTGCACTGGATCCCAGAAGAAACCCCACTCGTCCGTTTCTAGCTCCCGGGCGTGTGGTTCTTCCGGGGCCGGAACTGTTGCGTGGGTTGAAGATCCCACCGCGACCCGCGGGGGTACCTCCGGGCACCGATAGGGAGTTCCCAGAAGTCTGTTTCCTGACGGCCGCTGTGCTGTGTAAGTAGCTCGGACCTCGGTCGTGGTCTCTCCGGTCGCGGCGTCCCAGGTGGTAACCCAGGTAACCTTCGTGGGCCGCTCCGGTCCTCCGGGCACAGCCGGTAAGTTAGGGGTGAGTCCTTCCGCTGCCGCAGCCGCAGTCGGCTTCGGGTGTCCTCTGCCCAGGCTAGTCGCGACCCACGCAGCCACCGCAGCTTGCTGTCTTTCTGAATTCTCCATATTGCTCGACGTCACTTTCTGAGTAGTCACTTCTTGTAATGGCGTCGGGGACAGTGGAGATGCTGGGGAAGGTGGAGGCGGGCCTTCTTTTCCCGCTCTTGGGTACGCTCCACCCCCAGTCTCGCACATCACGTCGACCCGGCCAAGGCGGCTCTCCTTTCTTGCTGCAACACCGCCCACTTCACATGTTTTTCTCGGCATCCTGGGGCCAGCACCTCCCCTCTTTGAGCGGCGCACTCCGCACTTCTTTTTCTTCACCGGCCAGCCCCAGGTTCTTCTTTTGGCGCCAATTCTTCGCGCGCTCCCTGTGTCCGTGAAGACGGCGGCCATCTTGTCGCCATATTGTGCCCGGTCCAACGCCTTAGGCACCACTTCTTCTTCCCACCATGGGATCGGGACCCTTCGCCAATAATCCGGATCCTGTGCCCTAGGCACCACTTGGTCTCCATCTTCTTGAATCGGGACCCCTTGCATATAATCCGGATCCTGCCGACTACGCCACATGTAACGGGGTGCCAGGGGTGCCTCGGGGCTTGTAGTCATGGCCCCTTCTGCTAGGCTTACCCCTGGTGCCGCCGTCACTTTGGGGACAGGAGATGACTTGGTGGGGCAGAGTGTGGTGGTGCAGACGCCGTCGTCAGTTGTACAGAGACTCTGCAGACATGGATCAATTGAACCAGCAGGCATTTTTATTAAACACTTCTTCTTCACAGAGGCACAACACTTCAGGTGACTTCACACTTTTTGCTGAGGGGAAAAAACCTGTTCCTGACGTCTCCTCCAGTGGGGATGTGCCCGGCTAATCCACTTCACCTGGCTCCCACTATGGCTATCACAGACCGGACCCACACCAGTACTGCTTCACACTTGAGGTTACGCCTTCTCTTCTTCTCTCCAGCTTTCCTATTCACCCAGCTCCCACACTCTGCCCCTTCTCTGCTTCTTCTCTCCCATCCCGGACTCAACTGACTGCTGGTTCTAGTTTTTTTTCTTAACAACTCTCCTCCCTCCCCTTTCTGCTGCCGGCTCCTCCTTTCCTCTGCCCTGTTTCTGTGGAGACAGCCGTCCCACCCGGCCACTAGGGGATCCCACTAAAACAGTGTAATAATCATTAAAACATTTTTATTAAATAACATCAACATTCCGGGGAAACTGTACCTCATTGTAAGGGGTCTGCCCACCCCTTACACAGTGATGTGTAACTTTTATTACTGGGTGCTGCATTTTTTCTTAACCTTCGTCAGGCTGCATAATTTGACAACATTAACAGCGACCCCTTATCTCAGAAGGGGGTGGAGATATTTTATTGAAATTTGGCCAATATATTCTGGACCAAAACTGCAGAGATGTCACGAAATTTCAGCCCTCTACGGCTTTTGGAAAAAAAAAATGTATTGCAATTTTAAAACGGAATAGTTACAATTGTACCTATTCAGCCGGACAAAGGTTAATTACTGTTTTATGTGCTTCAGATATAGCAATTCTCTGAATTTTGAGCTCTGTATAACCCCGCCTACATCACTGATTGACAGTTTTCTGTGAACACTGAGTAAAAGCAGAAATCTGTCATTTAGTGTTGGTGTCTTAGGCTACGCTCACACGAGAGTATGAATCAGATGAGTGCAATGTGAGAATATCTCTCATTGCACTCAGACCAATGTTAGACAATGAGGCAGAGCAGTTGGTCAGCTTTATTCTCATTCAGATTTTGGATGAGAGAAAAGTCGCAACATGCTGCGATTTGCTGCCGAAATCGTCTGAGACTCGCCAATACAAGTCAATGAGTGCGAGAAAATAAATGGACGGTACACATTTCATCCTAGTGACATCTGTTTTTTTGGATATATTACTATCATGTAATAGAGAACACTGTAAATGGTCCTGTAAATTGTCCTGTAATTGACTGTAAATCACTAATAGCTGCTGAGAAAAAAATGGATTGCACTCTGACAGCACACGGATGACAAGTTAGAAAAAATCTTCCTACTCTCCTAGATGAGAATGGGTCAGTTTTTTCATACGTTCGTGTGAGTCCAGCCTTTCCTGGACTAGCTAGTAGAAGACCAAACAGTTGTCTAGAGGTAAAACAGTGCTGCTGATAAACATTAGACTATGCATTCCTGTAAGTGACACCTTACTGGGTCTCTGCTCCTCCATTAGACTGTTCATAAATTAGGCACAAAAAATCTAAATTAAGGGCTAATAATGTAACAATATATAACTTTATTAAGTTGTTGAAAATATATTATATGCAAGTAAAACGTGTCATCCAGTGACAGCACTACACAAACAGAGGCAAAAGTAGTAAAACACCTAAGTATAGATGTAATATACTGTATCTATATACTACAGGTAAAGATACAAATAGTAGTGAATAATGCAACAGTCAACATGCAATAGTAAACTGGTATGTGCCTTTCTCTACTTGAGGTGTGGTGCCACACCCAGCTTGACTACGTGCCTTTGTCTTCTACGAGAGAAATAAAACCACTAATATTGATGACAAAATGGTACTCCCTTCAAAATGTAGGTGCCTGGATAAGATCCCAGTCCATTCATATATAGTAGAAAAGAAATCCGGCACTCAATTTAACAAAGGAATTTCCAAAGTTTATTTCAATACACAAAGACCACAATGTGTGTCAATCAGTCAAGGTCGTTTCAGTCCTTTCCTGGACCTTTTCAGGTCACACTATGAAGATAGATAAAAGAAATAAATTCGAGTATAATTATTCTCTCATAAGGCACAAGAATATTAAACAAAAATTCATACATTTTACATATAGAGACATATAAAGAAATAATCAAATATAAAACAGAAAGTGGACAAAATGAAAACATGGCCACATCCCCAGTGGTCGCAAAATCCTATAATGAGATTCAGTATCTGGCTTAACATATATATTTTTTGATATGGACCTAATTACATAAAGGGCCACCAGTAGAAATAAGAATCCCTTTGATAGTAATATGCATTACATAATATACAGATGAAATTTACCATATACATATAGAATACACAAATGTATACATAGACATTGGACAATTTTGAGCAAGGGTTATCTGAAGATTGTGGAATTCCAGAATCCATTTCTTCCCTAGTGTTTGAAACAGGTCCAGAAAAAGGCCAAAACGTCACTGACTGATTGACACTCATTGTGGTCTTTGTGTATTGAAATAATCTTCGGAAATTCCTTTGTTAAATTGAGTGCTGGATTTCTTTTCCACTAGAAATACACAGCAGTTTATTGGTGCACGATGAAAAAAATAACCACGGGACTCTGACTGGTTGGGTTTACTGCCAAATTTTTCTGAAACACCTCTGGTGACAGCCTATGGTAGAGAAAGGAACATTTAATTCATGGACAACAGCTCTGGTGAACATTCCTGCAGTCAGCATGCCTAATTGTTAATTAGAGTAGCCTTATATTGTGGCCAGCCTAAGGGGCACTTTGCACACTATGACATCGCAGGTGCGATGTCGGTGGGTTCAAATTGAAGCGATATCGTAGTGTGTAAAGCCTTTTTGATTCGATTAACGAGCGCAAAATCTTTGTAATCGTATCATCGGTGTAGCGTCGGTAATTTCCATAATTTGGAAATGACTGATGTTACGATGTTGTTCCTCATTCCAGCGGCAGCACACATCACTGTGTGTGAAGCCGTAGGAGGGAGGAACATCTCCTACCTGCGTCCTGCGGCTCACGCCAGCTATGCGGAAGGAAGGAGGTGGGCGGGATGTTCACGTCCCACTCATCTCCACCCCTCCGCTTCTATTGGCTGCCTGCTGTGTGACGTCGCTATGATGCTGCACGACCCGCCCCCTTAGTAAGTAGGCGGGTCGCCGGCCAGAGCGACATCGCAGGGCAGGTGAGTGCATGTGAAGCTGGCGTAGCGATAATGTTCGCTACGCCAGCTATCACCATGATATCGCAGCTGCGACGGGGCGGGGACTATCGCGCTCGGCATCGCAAGCATCAGCTTGCGATGTCGTAGTGTGCAAAGTGCCCCTAAGGCACACCTGTACAATGATCATGCTGTCTAATCAGTATCTTTGATATGCCACACCTGTGATTTGAATGGATTATCTCGTCAAAGAAGAAGTTGATTTGATAGAAAAAGGTCTTTGGTGTAGATAGAAAAAGTGTTAGATCTTTGGCTCAGCTCATGAAAATGGGAGCAAAAAGAAAAGTGTGGCATTTCTATTTTTGTTCAGTGTAGTTTCTTCTATTATTACAACATTAAGGCTTCATGCAGTCACACAGATATACCATTGATTTAATTATAGGTAATGATTAGAATGAATATTTGTAAGCGTTGAGAGAATTTACTTAAATGGAATTAAATTATCTTCTATTTGCACAAAAATCTATATTCTCCAGACTTCATTCTGTACAACTGATCACCATTTTTCAAAACCATAGAGGGCCTGCGATAGAGTAAAAATATAAAAATATTGCCCACTTCAGCTCACATCTGTTTTGCTTACCCCATAGCCAGCCATCCAATACTCTTCCTGGGGTGTTGATTAACCTTGATTTATAGTAATAAAGATTATATTGTCCAGTGAGTGAGACTTTCCTCACAGATCCTTTCTATAAAAAAAATTAACTTACTGATTTTAAGGTATTGTTGCTCTCTGAAAAATAATGCTATCACCACCTTTACAATATGTTGATCCTTGTTTGAAAAATTGTAATTTTAATTCACATGAAAATGAAGCCTAACTGTTCAAGCTTTTTTGCTAGCTTTGCAAGGTTTGGTAGTAGGTCTAATACAGTGGTAGTAACACTCTGAGCCATAGGAAATATTGAGCTGGGAATCAGGCTGCGGGGTATGCCACCGTGGTCATTTCCCACACATAAGCACATGTGAGCTGAATCAAGAATCAGAATGATGATTCTGTGCACCTATGGAAGCCAACAAGCGTGATTACTAGGGCAGGTTATAAGAGGACGAGGTTATTGGCCTTGTTATTACACAGGGCAGGTGACATGCAAGTAAAATATCCTTGGATCTTCTGGGAAAAAGTCTTATGTTGTGGATAGCGCTGTTGCATTTTGTGACATGTGCTGTTGCTAGAAGAAGCTTAACAGTGCCTGAAAGATGTGGTGATTCTTGGGTTTGTGGTGATTCATATCTGTGTGCATCTTAGGCATGGGGATTTTTTACACTGTTCGGGGGACCAACCTTTTACAGTTTGTGGGCTTTGATGTTGGAAAATAAATTGTTTTCATTCTGGCATTGACAGGGAATTATGTCACTCTCTGGGTAATAAAATGGCATCATATTTTCATGTTTCGAAGACAAACTGATTAGCATGATGGAGAGTGATTAAGCTGTCCTTCTTTTCATTGTGATCATCTTTCTGGTAACCAGTCTACAACCACAAGTAGTGCCTTGTCATTGTCATGAGCTCCATAATCAACATCATCAATAGCTTTGTCTACTATTTTCCATATTCTTCCACCTTTCACTGCATTGTGTCGTCAGTTAGCTTTTTTGTGTGCCAAGAAACATGCATCTTGTCATCCTTTTTATGTGGAAAATGTTCACATTTACAAAACTAGAAGCCATGCCACATAGATTGTATTGCTTTTGTGCAAGAATTGTGTGTTCTCAACTTCATTAGAAGATACCTTGTTGCCATTATTTTACGGAAAAAAATCTGTGCCCATCAGAAGAATGGATCAGTGGAAATAACTTGCCCATTTTGCTATTGGAATACTGTCACGATCAGCCTGCAGTTTAATGTAAAAAGAAAAATTCAGTGGAGCTGGTGGTTTTGTCACACCCAAGGTTATCCAACTCATCTTATATTTGTCAAATTGAATTAGGCTTGGATAATGTGCTGAGTTTTAATCACCTATACATGATTGCAGTGATTAAATCAACTGTACCATCTTCCTGCTGACTTGTTTTCACTATTCAAAACATTCTGCTTCCATGGTTGCTGATGGTAAATGTTCAGCCAAGCCACCACTCACTGTTCATCGTATCAGCTATACTGGAATACTATTGCTGCCAGGGATTCCATTGCTGGCCCTACACTGCCACATATATCCTTACTTGCCATATGCCGTTTCTGCTTCTTCCACTGTGCAGCCATGCCATACATCTGCTGGCTGCTTGCCTACTGTGTTTTATAGTGCCAGCCTGTACTACTGCTGCTGGGACTCCTCTTGTTTGACCTCCACTGTCATACATCTCCTTTCCTGCCCCATCCTAATTTTCTGCTATGCAGCTTTTATCACTGTCATTTTTATACCGCTGACAGGGCTGCCATTTCTGCCTTACATTGACAGACAACTTTTGGGTATTGACAAACAAATATTGGGGAATATTTTACAATTCTGTGCTTTTAAGTTCCAAAAGATTCTATCACCAACTTGCATTCTACATCTAGTTTAGGACTGAGGTTTTACTATTGCTAAGGATTATATAGTTTGAATATACTATTTATAAAATGGATATATATTTTTTACACCAACAAAAAATATTAAGTGTTCATTGGAGCAATAGCGAAACAAAAAAAAAATCATTGTAGTTGGCATGATCATGATGATGAAGATAAAGATGAAAAGGTGTTGAAAAACAACAAGCATTGATTATTATTGACGATCATAGGAGGATGTGATTTTTTCTATGCAAAGTATTGCTAATGCAGTTCCATGTAGAGTACAAATGGCAATTCTCTAATGATGCAACCCTAGATGAGCTAGAGAATTGACATAAGTGAAGAAGAAATTAGGTCTGTGTTGTTCATGTAGAGGCACAATGACTGTATTGATGATGTTATTCAAGTAGTAGGGGCTTGTCACTCTAACATTCACAAAGTGTAGAACAGTTCAGTATTAATTCGATACACCTGCCCACACTGTAATACAACCAGCTACTGGTGACAATAGTAGCTGATGTACAACACTTTCCTTGACATCTCTAACATCATTGGTTGCCATCACTTCATTTCAGTATGAATTGACTTTTATCACTGAAAAGCGCTGAGGCCCACTGGTCCTTCGTCCAAGAAGATGATGATGCCTGTGCCTGGTGTTGTGGCCATGTACCTTGCAGATCATGCTGATGTAAACAGTATGTAATGGTCTGAAGTGACACATTTGGTGCCCCTCACCTCCCTTAAATTTGCCTTGAGTTGTGTGACATTCATCATACAGTTCCAGATTTCCAGATTTTTGACTGGCCTATTCTCTACCACGTAATGATTTCAGTCCTTCTCTCTATTTGCGTACTTTTACACATCATGATACTTATGTGTGTGCAGTTGAAACACAGTTTATAGTATAAACTCTTAAACAGAACGAGCGTTATTCTGAGTAATAAACTACTTAACATTATCAGCACTCAATGAAATAGAAATATGCTTAAAAGAAGACACTTACAGTAAGTCATTTTTATCTTTTATTCTAAAGACTCCCATAGTATTTGTTCACAAGACTCTCATTGTAAAGTGTCAAATTGTTTGGTCTGTCACATGGCTTATGATCTATGGTTCATAGAAGATACATGGGCTGACAGTATCTGCTATGAATATTAAGACATAAGCCGTGATCAAGGTCTGGGACAGACCGAAACATTGATCAACCTATTTTCACATGACATCCTGAATAGTCATTAAAAGTTTAATTGCATATTTAATTCCATGCCATCGTCTTTTCCACTATATATTTGGAGGGACTTCCCATACTATAGAGTACCACTTTCTACTAGCTATGAGTAGTGGCCAGAAATTTGATTAACGCTTGTCTGTGTGCACTTGCTGGTAAAGGTAAAACCAAATGTATAAACCTGCAATCTGTAAGACCTCAGCATTTTTGTTGTAATGTGTGGCACCCCTGACCTGGTCAGGCACCACTAAGTACTGCACCCATGCTGGGACAGTACTTCCAGGTAATGCTAAAGGCCAGAATTAGGTGTGTATGCACAGACACATAGCAACCAGGTCTCCCAAACCTTTAGAGGGGACCCTTGAGTAGTCTCCAGAGAGGGCTAGCCTTCAATTGTTTTAAAGGGGTGTAGTGGAGGGGCTGGGAGCTAAAGTGCAGAGGTTGTCAGGAAAGGAGTGGAGCGAGCCAGACTGGTAGTAGTGAGCGGCAGTTGCTAAGGGATACGCGCGCTCACACTAGTCAGACCCTGTGCGGTGTAGTGACAGTTGGCGGGGATAATGGTCACCTGGTCAGTCAGAGAAAAGTGTCCAGGGTGAACAGGTCCCCAGAGCAGACCTTGTTTTAACGATCTGCTAAACCTGCCAGTGAGGGGAACTACAAGTACCTCACCAACCACACAGAGTCCGAGCCTCAGCAGCAACACAGTGACCCATAAGGAGACAGAGCCAGAAGCGATCTCACGTGGTCCACGCTGCCGGCAAATGGTCCAAAAAGGGGAGAAAAGGCAGTAGCAACTCACTGGATAGAGCCCCACGGTACTTCAGGTCAGAGTTTTATCCGAGCACAGAAGTGCTAGGAAGGCGAGCTAATCTGTTACCCTCAGACTGGCCTGAAGGAGCCCTGGTTCTTATCTGGTTTATTGCAGCATCACCCGGGTCAGCTCACAATAACAACTAAAATGAGTAAAAATTAGTTGAAAGAATTTCTGGACTGAGACTGAATTATTCCGGGACCCGCTACCCTGCTCACCTGAGCCCCTGGGGCCTGCCTCACTCACGGGAGGCCACACCATCTGACTGCAGACCCCATCAGCCCCACACGTTCATAAAATCTGCAGTGGCGGTCATCCATATCCCTCATAGCGATATTTCTCTCCACTACCATGCTAACATAGGAGTTTCTTCTGACTCCAGCTGTCAGAATTTTTCTTTTTCCATTTGAGTCTTAATATCTATTGTAATCTACAGGTTTTTATGTCTCCTATTAATAGAGGGCTCTTGGAGCGTTTAATTCTTTAGTGGTATTTTTACATCTCCATTGATATGTACAGAGAAATACTGCACATTTTTTGTCTTTTCCTCTCTGTGTTAATTTTATATCGCAGATGCGTCTTTCTCTGTCTGCATACAACTATATTATAAATAAATACCTTTTCATACTTAGCACAAATATATGATGGCTTTCCCTAGCATCAAGAGTTTGTTTTTAACTGTTACATTTATATTTTTTTGTTTTGATCTGTTTGTATTCACACACAAGGGGAGAGATTAATTAATTTCTTTCTCTTTTTGTGTGCTGGTCTCTGCATTTTCTAATTTTTTCTTCTTTTTTGTTTTTTCACATTGTTTCAAATCCAATGCTGTTTATACTAAATGTGATGGGTGTGTTCTATGTAATTGAACCATCTGTTTCTTGACGTGCATTGCATTCAAATATTTGCTTTGAGACCTTTTTTACGCATTCCATGATTAAGCCCTTCACAGGGTGAAATGCGTAGGAAAGAGCTCCTCTCTCCATATGTCCTCATTTGTCATTTTATCTGATGGTAAGAAGATTTTTACATGAATAAAGAAATTGTTATTTTACTTTCTGGAGACGCTGGAAATTTTTCTATTTGCCTCTGTGATTACACACCCGGGTCAGGGTGTTTCCGTGCGTCGGGGGTGAGATCAGGAGTGAAGAGGGGTGAGCTGAAAATCCTCTGTTTTTTGTATTTCATTTGACTTGTTTCGTGCTCCCCCTACACCTCTTATCTTGTGAATCTAGTGTAAATTATTATCCACACAATTCCACTTCATATGGATCCACCCCTACATAGAAGAACTAAATTCAACTCCATCTTCAACTCACGTATTGAAGTTACTACAACTGAGGCTGTTACTAAGGACAATGATGAGCTCTTGCTATTATACATATCATTGGAAAAGAGTTAGTCTAAAGAAGCCAGACTGTGGTGGGATTCCACCTCTTTGCATTCATATTTTGATAAAGGTATGATACCTCGTGGATTGAGGATTATAAAAACTCCCACTTTTTCCTCCTTTCCTGAGACTTTTTTGAGTGACTGGAACACTGTACTTTCTAAATGTTCGATACAGCTTATGGAGCTTATCATAAAATATGAAGAAAAAGAACTGGAAACCTGTAAAAATGATATTGCTACAACTGAATCTGCTTTGGATAAATTTAAGGATTTTTCTGAATTGACTACACTCAAAGAAAACCTGGATAAACATCTCACTATATTAGATGATAAAATTGCAGAAAGAAAAAAACGCAAATTTGATAGAGACATTAATGACTACCAAACAAACAAAGTCTACTCTTGGAGAAATCCTCCTCACCAGAGTTCCATTCTGAGAAAACAAGATTACAACAAAAAATTCTTTCAAGGAAATTACAAACGCAAGGTCAGCTTTGACGATACTAGTGTGTCTTCAATTACTACCAGTTACTCAATGGAAAATTCTTCGGATTCTTCATTTGAAGAACATAACGCTTCTGCTTTTTCAAATAAAAAACAAAAGAGAAAAAATGCTGACTCAAAAAATGCATCAGGAGAGGAGGCAGGAAACTTCGGAAACACAAGGTATCCAGACCGCAGGAAGCGGAGGTATTAACTTGCCCTGTTTGGAATCTTTCTGCTCAGATCCTCTCCCAACATCAACTTTCTGTTCTCTCCAAGGGACTAAGTTTTTGTCCTACTAATAAATTTAATGTTTTCAAGACTTTACTGGATGTTAATAAACTGGCCAGAAATGTAACCTTAAAATGTCATTTTTATGATGATAATGAATCCCAGGAAAATATGTGTTCCTCCCCTCTATCTATGCATCATGATCCTAATATAATACCTGGATTTCAGGAATTAAAAAAACTTTTTGACCTACGACAACTGGAGTCAGAAAGTAGATCTTATGATTTTCTCCCTGATAGATTTGTAACCACTAACCCCTTTTTTTACCCTGTTCAATCCAGGCCATCCATCCTGGTTATTTTCCAGGAAAAAGTAAAAATAGATCTTGTGGCCCTGGATAGAACTACAGGTATCATTAATCACAATCTAGATCCCCAAGAAATCCTAGCATTACAGGATTTGCGGTCCAATAGTGGGTTGATCATCAGAGAAGCTGATGAGGGGGGGGTTGTAGTTTTGGATTCGTCACTCTATTTCAAAATAAATCATGCCATACTATCCGATAATAACACCTATTTACATCTCCAAGGGGATCCCACTAGTTTTTACAAAAAAAGATTGGTAAAATACTTCAGGATGGTTTTGAGTGGGGCATTTTTTCACAAAAAATATATGACTATCTCAAGGTGGATTATCCCATCATTCCCATTTACCATGCCCTCCCCAAACTACATAAAAATGTTTTTTCACCACCCTTTAGGCCCATTATATCGGGCATAGGTTCCCTTGGAGAAAAATTAGGTGCTTGGATAGACCATTTTTTACAGCCTCTTGTCAGGGATATGCCAGGTTTTCTGAGGGACACTAAATCTTTAATAAACAATCTTAATTCTATTTCTTGGCACAATGGCTACATGTGGCTTACTTGCGATATTGTCAGCTTGTATCCCTCTGTACCACATCATGTGGCCATTGACTGCCTTCAAGTGTTCCTCAGAAAGCATAGCTCTTACCCCCTACACATACAAGACTTCATTATTACAGCTATTAATTTTCTGTTGACTCACAATTATTTTTCTTTTGATGGGGAATTTTTTCTACAAAAATGTGGCATTAGCATGGAAGGGAAATTCTCCCCCTCCCTTGCTAACGTCGTGGTTGCTATCTTTGAGGAGTTTTATATTTTTGATGATAATAAAAAATTTTCAGAACATATTATTTTTTACACTCGCTATATTGATGACTTACTGTTTATTTGGAAAGGAGACGTAAATACAGCACACTCCTTTATCAATCATCTCAATAAAAACACCTTTAATCTTAAATTCCCTTTTCATACACATCCAGTTTTTATCAATTATCTGGACGTAACATTGATCGGCAACCAAAATACAATTGACATCCTTCCCTATCAGAAGGAAACTGATTCCAACTCAATACTGCTAGCCAGTTCATTTCACCCCCCGCATACGGTAAAAAACTTTCCTATCGGGGAGCTGATCAGACTGAAACGTAACTGCTCCAAATCTGATCTCCTCCCACATGAAACCAGCAAAGCTCTAGCCAAATTAAAAGACAGCGGTTACTCCAACTGGAGATTAAATAGAGCCCAAAAAATAGTTAATCAAATTGATAGATCTGATCTTTTCAAAAATCACCACAAAAATAAACATAAAACTAATTATCAGGTGACTTTCACTACTAATTTTTCCCCACAATTTCGGTATATTGTAAAAATAATACAAAAACATCTACCTATTCTTTCACAAGATGATTTACTGAATCCCATCCTTGAGAAAAATAAGATCAATTTTGTGGCCAAGAGAGCGCCCAGTTTAGCTAACATGTTGTCACCCAGTCTTGTGATTAGCAATAATGGTTCAAGTAATACAAAAAACTGGCTATCCTGTATTGGGTTTTATGGATGTGGACACAATTTTTGCATTTTCTGCAAACATGTCAGGAAATGCAAATCATTCACTTCCACACATACCGGCTTGTCTTACAACATTAGGGATTTTATAAATTGTAATACCCCTAATGTTGTATATTTAATCGAGTGTACTCTATGTTCAATTCAGTATGTGGGTTGCACAAGTTGTCCTTTAAAGCAACGGATACGCAGACATATGTCTGACACATTAAATCCCTCTGCAGTGAATGTCTCAGCAGTCTCCAGGCACTTTATTACGGCTCTTAATAGGTGCCTGGATTCTCTCACATTTACTGGCATTGAAAAGGTTTACAAACCTGTTAGGGGAGGGGACCTTCGCAGAAAGATTCTCAACAGAGAGTCTTTCTGGATATATAAATTAGGCACCAGAATACCGCATGGTATGAATAAGAGGAGGGATCTGATTATGCAGTACTTATAGCGATCTTTCTCCCCACTACCATACTAACATAGGAGTTTCTTCTGACTCCAGCTGTCAGAATTTTTCTTTTTCCATTTGAGTCTTAATATCTATTGTAATCTACAGTTTTTTATGTCTCCTAATATTAGAGGGCTCTTGGAGCGTTTAATTCTTTAGTGGTATTTTTACATCTCCATTGATATGTACAAAGAAATACTGCACATTTTTTGTCTTTTCCTCTCTGCGTTAATTTTATATCGCAGATGCGTCTTTCTCTGTCTGCATACAACTATATTATAAAGAAATACCTTTTCATACTTAGCACAAATATATTATGGCTTTCTCTAGCATCAAGTTTGTTTTTAACTGTTACATTTATATTTTTTTGTTTTGATCTGTTTGTATTCACACACAAGGGGAGAGATTAATTAATTTCTTTCTCTTTTTGTGTGCTGGTCTCTGCATTTTCTAATTTTTTCTTCTTTTTTGTTTTTTCACATTATTTCAAATCCAATGCTGTTTATACTAAATGTGATGGGTCTGTTCTATGTAATTGAACCATCTGTTTCTTGACGTGCATTGCATTCAAATATTTGCTTTGAGACCTTTTTTATGCATTCCATGATTAAGCCCTTCACAGGGTGAAACGCGTAGGAAAGAGCTCCTGTGTCCATATGTCCTCATTTGTCATTTTACCTGATGGTAAAAAGATTTTTACATGAATAAAGAAATTGTTATTTTACCTTCTGGAGACGCTGGAAATTTTTCTATTTGCCTCATCCAAAATCCCTGACCGCAAGCCGTGAGTGGCGTCATGACACATACAAAATTTGACATACCTCTTTGCCATATTAAAAGAAGACCCTGTGGCTTCCCTGAAGCTGGATCGATGTCCCTGGGGTGACACATAATGCAGTCTTAAATATTTGATTAATCTTGGAGAACCTATTCCCATGGTAATAGATTTAAAGCACTCTTTGAACTTCTTATAGAGATGACAATATAGAAGGCTCCACAGGGGCCAAAAAAATCTGTAAAGAAGACCAATTTAAAAAACCTGCTCCTACAAATTCTCTTTTTTTTATTACAAAACTTCTGTCACCCATTACATGTAAAAAATAGTTCTGTTTAGTCAGTTTGTCAGACTTTGTAGAATATATAGCAGCAAAATTGATTTTGCAACAAGCTCATGTGTCAAAAACTAGACTGCCACAGCAGGATATCGCTGGAGTGTTTTAGATATTGAATTAAACGAAGCCCTAAAATTTGTACCACAAACTAAGAAAGAAATAAACCATATTATAGCTGTAAGAAAAAAGTAAACATTTTTAATTTTCATTTAAACATAATCCACTTGATGATATCATAAGATCAGCTTTCATTTGTAGTTAGTATCTAGCTGAGAGCGATCAGACTTAATAGATGTTGAAGAACATACACCACTGATAACATACAAACACAATCACAACTCATGCCATATCTTGTTACATGGTAGAGGCCACACTAAAACCCACACGTGGCTATAACATTCAGTTCATAAGATAACAGTAACTGTTAATACTGGATACTCGATCAAGCATTGGGTTGCTCAGGTACGTTCGTTAAAAAATCGAGCATCATGGGTGCTCAAGAGTCATGCCAGAGATCACGCCCCATATGTTTCATGTCTATTAATGTGATTGCCTGGTTGCATTGCATCATCAGGTCTTATATAAGACATGGTATCATGTTGCTTGGCACACTTTCCTTTGTACGTCCTTTGTGCTGTGTTTCCAGTACATGTGGAGTTTGTTTAAGACATACTGGAGGCACATTCATATGCACATTCATTAAAACAGGTGTTGTTTTACACACCTGCGTGTTCTTACATGGACTGTGTCTGTCTGTGAACCAATGGTGTGTATGCATGATCAACAAGCAGACATGTCCATTTTTTACCATCAGCACAGATGAAAGGGGTCAATAGAAGCCTACGGGTCAATGAAAATCACATACAGCACACAGATGACATATGTTTGACATTCATGTGCGATCCGTATTACATGTAACAGAATTAATTGCATTTAAATTAATACTGGCTTTTTAGAGTTAAAGATGTGCAAAGAAAATAGATAGAAAGAGAGATAGACGACAAGTAGATGATGGATACATTTTACAGCAATTAACCTAATAAATAAATAAAGAAAAGACAAAAATGACATCCCCCCCATTTTTGACAATCAGCAAAGGTAAAGCAGAACAGCTGGGAGCTGATATTATCAGGCTGGAAAGGTCCATGATCATTGTGACCTTCCCAACCTAAAAATATAAGCGGCATCTGCCCAAAAAGTGGCACATTACATTAATTGCTCCAATTCTGGTGTTTTTTTTTGGCTCTTCTTGATTTCCCTAGTGCAGTGGCAATAGGTAAAATGTTTTATCAGGTTGATGTCAGCTGTGTAGTGTCAGCTGGCATCAAGCCCTTGTGTTTGTAATGGAGTGGTGTCCATCAGACACCCCCATTACTAACCTAGTAATAAAAAAAAGACACACACACACACACGTACACACATCAAAAAAAAAATAATTTCAATAAACACTCTGTGAAACTTTCCCTTGTTTACCATTTTATTAAAAAAAAAATCAGCTTTGTCGTTGTCCAGGGAATCCACTGTAGTCCAAAAAAGGATATTTGGAAAAAAAACACAAACATGCAAACACAGTGAAATAAAACTTGACACTTAGGCGGGCTTTAAATGTTGCGACATCGCTTCCGAAATATCGTCGGGGTCACGTCGTTAGTGACGCACATCCGGCGCCGGTAGCGACATCGCAACGTGTAAATTGTAGGTGCGACGATAAACGATCGCAAAAGCGCCGAAAATCGGTGATCTGTGTAGCGTGGTTCATTTCCATAATGTTGGGTCGAGCGCAGGTACAATGTTGTTTGCAGCTCCACACATCACTGTGTGTAAACCCACAGGAGCGACAAACATCTCCTTACCTGCATCCAGACGGCAATGCGGAAGGGAGAAGGTGGGTGGGAGGTTATGTCCCGCTCATCCCCGCCCCTCCGCTTCTATCGGCTGGCCGATTAGTGACGTTGCAGTGATGCCGAACGCACCTCCCCCTTGAAGGAGGGATAGTTTGGCAGCCACAACGACGTCGCCGAGCAGGTATGTATGTGTGAAGCTGCCATAGCGATAATGTTCGCTATGGCAGCAATCACCACATATCGCATGTGCAACGGGGGCGGTTACTATCACGCTCGGCATCGCTAGCCGATACTAGCGAGTGTAACGTGTAAAGCCCGCCTTAATCTTGTTCACCACTTTATTCAAAAGAACAAAAAATCATAGCTGATTTGGTGTAGTTCAGAGAAAATTCAACAAGCAAAGTCTATGGAACACCGTTTTGACATGCCAAAAAGTTTGCTTAACCCCTTCACCACCGGGCTATTTTCAATTTTTCATTTTTGTTTTTACCTCACTTCCTCCAAGAGCTTGTATTTTGTGAAATGAGTTGTACTTTTGAATGACACCATTAATTTTGCCACATATTGTACTGTAAAACGGTAAACAACATCCAAGTGATGTGATATTGCAAAAAAAGTTCAATTCCACAATTGTTTTTTGTTTTTTTTATTTACCATGTTAAATATGTGGTAAAACTGACCTAGCATTAGGATTCTCCTGGTCAGAACATTTTAGGAACATTCTTTATGGCTTTGTTGGCCACCCTCTATCCCACTAGTATTTAGAAGTCTATAGCCAGCTTTACACCTTACAATTAGGTATGCGATCTCGTATGCGATGTGACACGCCCAGGTCGCATATGCGATTGAATGAGATTGCACGTAGGTCGTTCATTTGCTGTCACACGTGCGTTAGTAGTCTATGTTAAATTGATCAATTTTGTGTGCGATCCTTTAGATCATGTGTTCTGTGACGTATGCATTGGGCACCTTTTTTTTTTTTATTTATTGACTTGCCAAGCGTGTGTAATGTGTAGGGATGCGTTTTTACTATGTCATCTGCCATTCAGCTCTGCTACATGGCCGCTGACAGCAGACACAGACAGCCATGTAGCAGCGGTGAATGGTAGTTCACAGCAGACACAGACAGAGCCGCACTGTCAGAATGAACTCGGGTGAACCTCACCCGACTTCATTGTCATGCTGCGGCTCTGTCTGTGTCGCGTCCCGATTAGCGGTCACCTGTGAAGGACTCACCGGTGACCGCTAAACTCCTGAGTAACTGAATTGAGCAGCCCTCTCTCATATACTCACCGATCCCCGATCTCCGGCGCTGCACGGCGTTCACACTGCTCCGGCGGCTTTTACTATTTTGAAAAAGCTGGCCGCCCATTAAACAATCTCGTATTCCCTGCTTTCCCCGCCCACCGCGCCTATGATTGGTTACAGTGAGACACGCCCCCACGCTGAGTGACAGGTGTCACACTGCACCCAATCACAGCAGCCGGTGGGCGTGTCTATACTGTGCAGTGAAATAAATAATTAAATAATTAAAAAAAACGGCGTGCGGTCCCCCCCAATTTTAATACCAGCCAGATAAAGCCATACGGCTGAAGGCTGGTATTCTCAGGATGGGGAGCTCCACGTTATGGGGAGCCCCCCAGCCTAACAATATCAGTCAGCAGCTGCCCAGAATTGCCGCATACATTATATGCGACAGTTCTGGGACTGTACCCGGCTCTTCCCGATTTGCCCTGGTGCGTTGGCAAATCGGGGTAATAAGGAGTTATTGGCAGCCCATAGCTGCCAATAAGTCCTAGATTAATCATGTCAGGCGTCTCCCCGAGATTCCTTCCATGATTAATCTGTAAATTACAGTAAATAAACACACACGCCCGAAAAAATCCTTTATTAGAAATAAAAAACACACACATATACCCTGGTTCACCACTTTAATCAGCCCCAAAAAGCCCTCCATGTCCGGCGTACTCCAGGATGCTCCAGCGTCGCTTCCAGCGCTGCTGCATGGAGGTGACCGGAGCTGCAGCAGACACAGCCGCTCCGGTCACCTCCACACAGCAAATGAAGACAGCCGCGCTATCGGCTGAGCTGTCAGTGAGGTTACCCGCTGTCACTGGATCCAGCGGTGGATCCAGCGGTGGATGCAGCGGTGGCCACGGGTAACCTCAGTGACAGCTCAGCTGATCGCGCTACTCACCGCTGCTCCTCTCACCTCCACGCAGCAACTGAGGTGAGTAGCGTGATCAGCTGAGCTGTCACTGTGGTTACCCGCGGCCACCGCTGCATCCACCGCTGGATCCAGTGACAGCGGGTAACCTCACTGACAGCTCAGCCGATAGCGCGGCTGTCTTCCTTTGCTGTGTGGAGGTGACCGAAGCGGCTGTGTCTGCTGCAGCTCCGGTCACCTCCATGCAGCAGCGCTGGAAGCGACGCTGGAGCATCCTGGATTACGCCGGACATGGAGGGCTTTTTGGGGCTGATTAAAGTGGTGAACCAGGGTATATGTGTGTGTTTTTTATTTCTAATAAAGGATTTTTTCGGGCGTGTGTGTTTATTTACTGTAATTTACAGATTAATCATGGAAGGAATCTCGGGGAGATGCCTGACATGATTAATCTAGGACTTATTGGCAGCTATGAGCTGCCAATAACTCTTTATTACCCCGATTTGCCAACGCACCAGGGCAAATCGGGAAGAGCCGGGTACAGTCCCAGAACTGTCGCATATAATGTATGCGGCAATTCTGGGCGGCTGCTGACTGATATTGTTAGGCTGGGGGGCTCCCCATAACGTGGAGCTCCCCATCCTGAGAATACCAGCCTTCAGCCGTATGGCTTTATCTGGCTGGTTTTAAAATTGGGGGGGACCGCACGCCGTTTTTTTTAATTATTTAATTATTTATTTCACTGCACAGTATAGACACGCCCACCGGCTGCTGTGATTGGGTGCAGTGTGACACCTGTCACTCAGCGTGGGGGCGTGTCTCACTGTAACCAATCATAGGCGCCGGTGGGCGGGGAAAGCAGGGAATACGAGATTGTTTAATGGGTGGCCGGCTTTTTCAAAATAGTAAAAGCCGCCGGAGCAGTGTGAATGCCGTGCAGCGCCGGAGATCGGGGATCGGTGAGTATATGAGAGAGGGGGATAGACTGACATGGACAGAGAGTGAGGGACAGAGATAGTGACGGACTGACAGAGATTAGTGAATGACAGACATTGTGAGGCGCTTCAGAACGCAGCTTTTCAGCTGCGCTCTGAAGCGGACCTTTTTTAAGCTGCGGTGCAGAGCGCACACCTGCGCACATAGCCTCAGACATCACAATCGTATGATGGATGTCACACGTTACAATTGACTAGTTTCGTACTACTAAACGTCCAATGTATGAGGAATAAACGACGTGTATGAGATCACCGTATTTTCGTTCAATCTTGATCGCACGTAGATGTCACACGCAAATACGTCACGAACGATGCCGGATGTGCGTCACTTACAACTTGACCCCGACGACGGATTGAAAGATTTATTGAAGCGTGTAAAGCAGGCTTATAACAAATCACTCAAAGGATCCTAATTTTTTGGCATACAAATAGTCTGCAAAGACTGGAGAGGTGGTGACTTCATTAAATAAAAGTTTAGGGCAGAATTCAAAAGGATTTTCCTACAAACACCACTTACAGGTACCTTTTACATTTATGTATTTTCATATAGGATAATGCGGTAGTCCCTAAATTCTATTTTACTAAATGGCAGCATGTCCAGAGCAAGCAGTCAGGATATTCAAGCACGAAGTAAACTGTACTTTTTCCATGTTTACAATGTGCACATGCAAAGATTCCCCTTTAATTCTGAGCAGCTAGTGTTTGAAGACACACCGAAGTGGGATTGTTACTCTGATTATAGCATCAGAGCCTCTCAAAATCTTGGTTCATTCCTCAATGTTTTGTCACTTGAGTGAGGGCCATCTGCTGGCACTTTAAAAATTGAGAAAAAAGCTGCCTCGTGGCCCTCATAAAGTTATGAATGCATGCCTCCTGCTGGCTGTATAAAAATTATGGGGTATCAGCATGCTCATAAAAAACTGGGTAACAAATTTTGGTGTCCATTTTGCTGTGTTATGTCTTCTAAAAGTTAAAAAATTCTTTCTAGAGCAACATTTTTAGATAAAATTATATTTTTTTTTCATTCCACATTGCTTTAGTTCTCGTGAAGCATCTGAAGGGTTAATAAACTTCTTGGATGGGATTTTGAGTAGTTTGAGGGGTGCAGTTTCTAGTATGGTGTCACTCTTGGGTATTGTAAATTTTGTTGAAAAAATGGGAAAATGTTGATGAAATTTGAACCCTTTGAACCCTTAAGTATTGCGCCACCCCCCTAGTGTTCGAGTTCAGTTCGGTTCGTCGAACGGCGGCTTAGTTTGGTGAATGTTCGACGAACGTTCGACAAACTCCTTCGAACCCCATTGAAAACAATGGCAGGCAAACACAAACACATAAAAACACATTATACATATACACATACAGTTAATAAACATTGCCATTACACTTACAGGTCCCCGTGACGCGTTCTGCACTCTGTCTCCCACCACTTTTCCTTCCGATATTCGCTGCGCCCTCCCGGTAACCAGCACTGATGATAGGACCTTCCGTGACGTCGTCATAGCATGTGACCAGTCCCGTGTCTATTATCTCATTGGCTACAGACTGGTAACATGGCTAGACGTCATGCTAGGTCCTGTCAGTGCATCTCTCCGGTACGCGGTGCTCGTTCCAGCATCTCCGTGTACCGGCTTCCCCATTCCTGCATGTCGGTGCTCTTTACAGAGTCAGCCCACATGCAGGGACTGGCTGCCACAGCTGGTGAATTGCGGCACCGGGAATCACGTGATCGGAACACTGTTGCTATAGTAACCCACCTGTCAGATTACTTTAGCAATGGTGGCAGCAGTGACGTCACCGCTTACAGCCCACAGACTCTGCTCACTCACTGAGTGAGTAGACTGCACGGGAGCAGCAGCGTCATCCTCCCATGCTGATGTAGCAGAAGTAGAAAGAAGACAGAAGACCAGGATCGTGGAGGGCTGAGAGGGAGTAATAAACATGGAGTCTCTAAGTGTGTCGGTGTATTTATTTCTATTAAAGTATTTTTTATCTGTGTGGTGTCTTTTTTTTAACCCTTTATTGGAGATTCTTAATGGCTGGGTCAAACTTGCCTGACATTAAGAATCTCTCGCTTTATACCAGCTAGTAAAACAAAGCTAGTATTAACCCATTATTACCCAGCGAGCCACCCATCACCAGGGTAGCTGGAAGAGTAAGATACAGTACCAGATGATGGCGCTTCTATGAAAGCGCCATTTTCTGGGGCGGCTGTGGACTGCAATTTGCAGCAGAGGGGCCCAGAAAGCTTGGGCCAACCTGTGCAGCGGATTCCAATCCACAGCTGCCTAGTTGTACCTGGCTGGACACAAAAATGGGGCGAAGCCCATGTCGTTTTTTGTTTTTTTTTAATTATTTCATGAAATTCATGAAATAATTAAAAAAAAGGCTTCCCTATTTTTCTAGCTCCCAGCCGGGTACACATAGGCAGCTGGGTTTTGGGGGCAGCCGTACCTGCCTGCTGTACCTGGCTAGCATAAAAAAATATGGCGAAGCCCACGTCATTTTTTTGGTGGGCAAAAAACTCCTGCATACAGTCTTGGATGGAGCCTTGTAGTTCTGCAGCTGCTGTCTGCTCTCCTGCATACACTAGTGAATGGAGCATGCTGAGCCTTGTAGTTCTGTTTCCCCTGTCTCTTCCTCCAGCATACAGTCCTGAATGCAGCATACTGAGCCTTGTAGTTCTGCAGCTGCTATCTGCTCTCCTGCATACACTAGTGGATGAAGTATGCTGAGCCTTGCAGTTCTGCTCCCCCTGCCTCTCGCTCCAGCATACAGTCCTCGATGGAGGATGCTGAGTCTTGTAGTTCTGCAGTTGCTGTCTGCTCTCCTCCATACAGACAGACAGCAGACACCAACTGCAGAACTACAAGGCTCAGCATACTCCAGCCGGATCTGTGTGCAGGAGTTTTTTGCCCCCCAAAAAATTACGTGGCCTTCGCCTTGTTTTGTATGCTAGCCAGGTACAGCAGGCAGCTACGGGCTTCCCCAACCCCCAGCTGCCTATTTGTACCCGGCTGGGAACCAAAAATATAGGGAAGCCCTTTTTTTTGACTATTTGATGAATTTCATGAAATAATAAAAAAAAAACCGACATGGGCTTTGCCCCATTTTTGTGTCCAGCCAGGTACAACTAGACAGCTGGGGATTGGAATATGCAGCACAGGTTAGCCCGAGCTTTCTGGGCCCCTCTGCTACGAATTGCAGTCTAACTCTTCCAGCTGCCCTGGTGACGGGTGGCTCGCTGGGTAAAATGGGTTAATACTAGCTTGGTTTTACTAGCTAGTATTAAGCCAGAGATTCTTAATGTCAGGCAAGTTTGACCCGGCTGTTAAGAACATCCAAAAAAGGGCTAAAAAAGACACCACACAGAGAAAAAATACTTTAATAGAAATAAATACACCAACACACCTAGAGACGCCATGTTTATAGTAATCCCTTCACGATCCTGGTCTTCTGTCTACTTTCTCCTTCAACCCATGCAGCTCTGTTACATCAGACAGCACTGCATAGGAGGAAGATGCTGCTGCTGCCGTGCAGTCTAATCACTCAGTGAGTGAGCAGAGTCTGCGGGTTGTAAGCGGTGATGTCACCGCTGCCACCATTGCTATAGTAATCTGACAGGCGGGTTACTATAGCAATGGTGATTTCCAATCACCTGATTCCCGCTGCCACTAGTCACCGGCTGTGGCATGCAGTCCCTGCATGTGGGCTGACTCTGTAAAGAGCACCGACATGCAGGAACGAGGAGCCAAGCATGTGCCCAAGCATCTCGCCGGTTCACAGAGATGCTCAAATGAGCACCGCGTACTGGAGAGATGCACTGACAGGACCTAGCATGACGTCTAGCCATGTGACCAGTCTGTAGCTAATGAGATAATAGACACGTGACTGGTTACATGCTATGACGACATCACGGAAGGTCCTATCATCAGTGCTAGTTACCGGGAGGGTGCAACGATGATCAGAAGGAAAAGCGGCGGGAGACACAGTGCAGGACACGTCGCGGGTACCTGTAATTATAATGGCAATGTTTATTAACTGTATGTGTATATGGATAATGTGTTTGTATTTGCTTGCCATTGTTTTCAATGGGGTTCGAAGGTGTTCGTCGAACGTTCGTCGAACATTCGCCAAACTAACCCGCCATTCGATGAACCGAACTCAAACACTAGGGGGGGGGCTCAACACTACTGTTAACAAGACCCAATAATAAGTGTAGCCCCAAATTTGCATTTCTTAAATTCGTATAAGTTTCATTATTTCTCATTCATGACTATTTTGTCTTCTATCATCTAATGAGACTGAATGACTAATCTAACTTGTTATGCTGCTGCGATGTAATTGTTTGGCCAATCACCCAGGGCAATATTTTTCAAGCCTTTGTACATTATGCACTGGCACAACCACTGTCCAGGCTATATTGTCTATAACAATTGGTCAGGCAGTCTCTATTTGTGTTCTTTATTGATGCTGTGCTCCACGTTGTGTTACACATAGCCCACTGCGGAATCCGAATTTTTTTTAGCTCCTTGGCATGTTATGCCCTGTTGTCTGTCCTACCAATTTTAACAAAAAAGCTGTTGGGAGTACCTTCTGATGCTTTGCTACATTGTGTCTGAACCATCACACCCTAGGGGAACTGAATGTATTAAACACCTTGGCATTGTTACGGTTGCTGTGGCTCTGGAGACTATGTCCGGATTTCTTGCTACTGCACATGTGCAAGCGCTGGAGACTAAGTCCTATCTTGGAGCTATAGCACATGTGCGGGTGACATCATCGCTGACACGAGGTCACATGTCTCTGACACCTTCTAAGCTGATTGGCCACTGGTCATGTGCTTGTGACACGTGGTCACATGTCTCTGACACCTTCTATGCCGATTGGTCGCTGGTCATGTGCTTGTGACGCTTTGCTCGGTGATAGGCCAGCGTGACGTCATTGCTGTCATTCTGGCAGCGGATTGGCTCTGGTGTCCTCCATCTTGGATGAGGCACAGAGTCTATATAAGACCCTGACGCACGCCGCCCGGCGCTCAGTCCTCTTGGTTCATGCATGCGAGTAGACGCTCTGTGCCCGTTCCTCTAGGCATCTCTCTGTCTATGTTAGGTGAGCGCTACCGGCAGGGTAGCATTCTTATACCTTACAGCTTCGGCTGCAGTCCGTATTCTTACCTCTTAGTGGAGCGGACATAGGCAGGTGCCTGAGGCACATGGTCCGGCTGGGCCTTGTGATTCTACTCGTAGGTGGACATTGCCGCTAGGATAACGTTTCTTATACTGCGTCTGGCAGTTGTTCGTATCCTCGCACACTAGGGGAGCAAACAGAGGTAGGAGCTTTGTGCGGCTTATGCTGCTGTCCGTCTCTTTTGCACCACTAGAAAAGCGGACCTAGGCAGGTGCCATATCTAGTGGTTCGTGTCCTCGCACACTAGTGGAGCGAACGCAGGTAGGAGCTTTGTGCGGCTTATGCTGCTGTCCGTCTCTTTTGCACCACTAGAAGAGCGGACCTAGGCAGGTGCCATATCTAGTGGTTCGTGTCCTCGCATACTAGTGGAGCGAACGCAGGTAGGAGCTTTGTGCGGCTTATGCTGCTGTCTGTCTCCTGGCACCACTAGAGGAACGGACCTAGGTAGGTGCCATTTCACACTCACTGATTTTGTCTCTGTGATCTTTAACAGAGACCATTCCACACACCCTCCAAGTAAGGGAGGAATTGCTTTATTTTCTAATTATTTTCCTCTGTGAGTATAACAGAGGTATTGCACTCTGCACTTGTGCTATCATTATTTACAGTGGCACACTTATATACCCCTTATCCTCTGCCATAGTCTGCAGCAGAGTCTTTGCATGGTGGACCCTGACATTCTGAAATTCCTTTAGGTTTTATTATCAGACAGCCCCCCGTAACAGGCATGTTATGACCTGTTGCTTATCCTACCAATTTTTTTTAAAAAAAGCTGTTGAGAGCTATTGGGAGTACCTTCTGATGCTGTGCTACATGGTGTCTGATTCATCACACCCTAGGGGAACTGAATGTATTAAACTCCTTGGCATGTTATGCCCAGTTGCTTATCCTACCAATTTCTTTTTTTAAAAAAAGCTGTTTAGAGCTATTGGGAGTACCTTCTGTTGCTGTGCTCCATGGTGTTTAAACCATTATCCCCTGGGGAAACTGAATTTATTAAACTCCTTGGCATGTTATGCCCTGTTGCTTATCCTTCCATTTTTTTTTAAAAAAAAGCTGTTGGGAGCTGTTGGGAGTACCTTCTGATGCTGTGCTACATGGTGTTTGAACCATTCCCCCTTGGGGAAACTTAAATTTTTTAAATCCTCAGTGTTAGCTAGTGGAATAAAGCCTGAGTTCCAGAGTGAAACAACTGCCACTTCCACGCTGCCGCATGCTTCACAAACTGTGGTCTAGGAAGCAGGCGATGATGCCTCCTACTCCCAACCTGCTTTTGGTCAGATGCAATCATCATCAACGACATCAGCTTCGATGTCCCAGTGTGGCGTTCATTTGTCCATAAAACATACATTACTGAATAATTTGAATCGAATTTGAATAGAGGGCAACTGAAGCCGGTGGTGTTGGTTAAGGAGGAGGAGTAGGAGGGCAAGGCCAACACCCAAATGGCCACATTGGCAATAGCACTGTAAAGTGTTATGGAATACGTATTACAACTTTCACACTAATGATATAGGGGACGCAGAAAACTACAAATGACTGCCGTCCCTCCCCAATGTATGTTATAGGGCCCAATTGATTGCCCTAAGAAGTCTGAGATTTGAGGACAGCCAGTGGCCCTTTTTTCATTTGAATAGAGGGCCACTGGAGCCGGTGGTGTTGGTGGAGGAGGAGGAGGGCAAGGCCGACATCCCAATGGGCACATTGTAGCTGACCTTTTAAAGTGCTGTCAAATATGTCCCAAAAAAGGAGGTGTGAGACAGACACCAATATAATGTATAAATTACAGCCCTTTCTAATCGAAAAAGAAGGAAAAATGTAAAAAACGAAACGTGTGAACATATCCTAAATTGTTTTTTTGGAGTTCAGGGCTTGATTTGATGTTTTATTACAGTGATTAGGCACTAGAAAATGTTTCTTAGCTATTTCCCCTCTTTTACTTTGGATTGAGAGCTGTTCTGGCAACTACGTAAACGCTGCATGCTGCTCTGAGCACGTTATTCAAAGACACCAGAAATGCAGTGAGGCACTTTCTACAGTTTGTGCCCATACTGTTTCAGCCTTTTCCTCAGTCACCACAGGTCACCGTTGGGTCCAACGTAAAATTATTCTGGTTCCCCATAGACTTACATAGGGGTCAAAAATTTGCGAATAGTCGAATAGTGGCGAGGTATTCGCCGGATATTCAACAAAGCGAATTTTAGGGTATTTGATCATCCCTAGTTATTATTATTATTATTATAATTATTATTATATATTATTATTATTATTATTATTATTATTATTATTATTATTATTATTATTATTATTATTATTATTATTATTATATCTTGATTGATATGAAAATAAAAATACATATCTTTTTCATTACTTCATATGGATCTCTGCATCTATTTTAATTACCACCAGACAATTCAGTAGTAGTTATTAATATACATTATTTGTTTTCTCTCATAGAATTTTGAAGGACCCCTTGTACTGTCTGACACATAGGTGAAAATTTCATATAACTTAATACATTCACAACAAGCTGAAGCAACATTTAAATGTCTGTGAGTAAATTAAACCCTTGCTATATGTCAATTGCTGGATCACAGCCATGAAGTTATATATACTTTTTCTGTTAAAAACACGTACATAATTTATGTATAATTTTGTTGACTTCAACTAACATATCCAATAACACTCCTCTGGATTTGTTGGCTTTATTCACTTTTCCCTTCTCTATTTTTAGTGTTAGAAATAGTAGGTAGCAGTGGGGGGATATACTTGGCAGCAGTGCTTTGAGTGAAGGGAAAGTATTCGAGTGCTTAAAAGGAGCAGGACAGACATGCTGCAATATAGCAAAGTAGATAGAAAGAAGATCCTGTATCAATATAAATATGGAAAAGAAAAGACAACAAAAGTATGAAATGGTTAAGTAGTGATAGGTGAATACTAAAACATTCGTATTTGGATTTTTTGTCTCGAATAATTTATATTATTCGTGTATCCCTCACGAATAATGAATCTAACTCAAGTCAATGGAAAATTCAAATAATTTTCTGAAGGACCTCTCAGAATGTTTTAATGCCACTGCTCACCATATACCATTATCACCCTTCCCTGGCTCCATGTTTGAATGTCCATCAGGTTTGCACTGTTATCATCCTTCCCTGGCTCCAAGTTCAGTGGAGACAGCCATTTATAAAACTGGGCCTGGATAGTGGTCCACAAATCTGCAGCTGTGTAACTGCATTCTCAAATGTATATTAACTTAAGCACTACCTCATTGCGTTAACTTACACACATGATATGGCCTGGCATTTTCATTTAAAAAAAGCAAGACATGCATGAGTGATAGGCGTACGCCTCTTGCTCCCCTAAAACTGACACCGCTCACAATAGACAATTTGGAGACCCTACTTGGAGTCTCCACATTTCCAAAAATTAAGGTCGAGCAACAGGAAAAGTGGCAACAATTGGCACAGACTACAAATAGTCAAACAAAGCAACCTGGATGCTTGGGACTGGCCCTGTAACAAGGCCTGAACCAAAATTTCTACTTTATCAGAGGCAACAAGATAAAACACAGGCATAGGGCTGGTGGCTCTTGCCAGTACACCATCGCCTAGCCTTCACAGTCTGTGCCTGGGGTGGCAAAGTCACTGGACATCTACGACTTGTTCATCTTTATGAAAGTTAGGTAGTCTGCACTTCCAGGAGACAGCCAGATGCTCTTATCAATCAATACACCGCCAAAAGCGCTGAAGACACGTTCTGACAGAACACTGGCTGCCAGGTAAGCCCAAAATTCCAAGAAGTTACTGGCATGCTCAGGCCACTCTTCCATTTTTGAAGACCAAAAGGCAGAAGGGGGCAATACCCACTTATGGCATTGATAATGACCTCTACATACTCCAACACCATCCTCTCCACTCGTTCACTATGTGTCAGACTTCTACTCTATTCTGCTGGTGCGTGTGATGGTCTAAAACATTTTTGCCAAACCTCACAGAAATTGCTTCTGGCACTTCAATTGCTGCTGATGTTTCTACATTGATGACGCAACATTCTCGTCGTTGGAAGTCTTGAATGTATGCTGTGTGTCTCATTGCTGTCTTGTGGAAAAGTACTGTTAAGATGGTCTACAAGCTTGTTTCGATGCTCCAGCATCCACACATCTCTTTTTAGAGGTGGAAGCATCTTGCTAAATTCGCTCTTGTACCATGGATCTAACAAAGTGGCAACCAATTAGTCAGCACTTTTTCTAATACTAACAATATGGACATCATGTTACAAATATTGCAGCAAGAAGGTGCTAATTTGTCAGCTGATTCCATGATGTGGGCTGGCATTTTCATTTTAAAAAAACAAGAGGTGCGGGGGCGTGGCTAGCTATGGAGGTGTGATGTCCTTTTCCTGGAGCTCCTGCTTCACCCTAACAAATCCACCGGCATCCACCTTCATTATGGGTAAATCGACCCGCAAAACCAGGTCCAGGGCTTCCTCACAGCCCCCTACCATCAAGGGGGACATCGTTACCCTGCTTACACGCCTCAATCCCCCCCGCCGTGAGCTCCATAATCCCCCATCAGAGATGCATGGAGGAGACTCACCACGCGGCAGGCACATGGAGGAGCCGGAGGTCAGCGCGTCCATCCACCAGACTCCCCTAAGGCAGACCGCATCCCCGCCACCACTGACTGGCAGTGACGGAGCGGCCCTCTGACGGTCACCCACGCGGCTGGAGGAAGGAAAGGAGGCAGCAGCTCAGGATGGCGGCCCCCAACGTGACGAGCGGCCGCTTACACGGAGGTGCCTGTTCATGCACAGGTCGGAGCACACGGGGGAGAGCCTGGAGGAAAGTCCCAACCGCCGACCGAGGCACAGCAGCAGCCGGACCTCGCACAGAGAAGGGGCAGCATGGAGGACCGGCAGGATGCGGAGGCGCTGGATGAGGTGAGGCGCAGGGAGGGAGGGAAAGGCAGCGCTACCCCGACCCACATAACAGAGGCCCACAGGCAAACACATGTCTCTCCACCACAGTCACCAAGGGAGAGACAGGTGTGCAGGGAGCCGCAGGGTACTGGAAGTACCTATAAAATCATAGGACCCCCCAAGTCCTGCTACCGTGGGGTGTAATTGCAGGAGGGGGGGACGGCTGAAGGGGAGTCGTTGCCTACCTGTTTCCTTGCGCCCACCCACAGAGGCACCTGAAAAACATATATATCATCCCAGAACGGCAGCTGAGGCCCCAGGGTTAACTTCACAAGAGCCCATATTGCAGGAAAGGTGGATTGACCCCCCTGCTTTACACACCGCTACATCTCCGGCTCGGTGGTCAATGGGATCCTCGTGGCCCTCGGTCTCCCCCAGGGATAATGATGAGATAGAGATGGAGACAAGGCCAACACCACCTAGACAGGAGAAACAGATGACAACAACATGTCCAGAACACAGTGAGGCCTCGGCGGGCCTGATAAGCACATCCTCATCTCCCACCAGTGATGATCAGAGATCCCCTGTGAACACAATGATGCCTAAACTCAAAACATCAGAGAAAAACAGACCGGTAACCCTGGCAGATCTTCACATACTATTAAAATTGCTACCCACTAAACAGGAGATAACTAACCTAACAACTCAGATTGTCTCTCAATGCAAACAAGATTTTGCCATATTTCGCTCTGAGTTATTGGATCTCTCAACAAAAGTTGACTCACTCAACCAATCTCGTGACTCCACGACAAGTACCTTACAAACACTGACGGAAACCGTTAACTGTCATTCTTCTCAAATACAAAACCTCCAATCCACCCTAGATGACCTCGAAAACAGGAATAGGAGGAACAATTTAAGGATTAGGGGCCTGCCAAAATCCATCTCCACCGCAGATATCCCGGCCACACTAACTTCCCTTTTCAACGGCCTACTACGGCGCCCTGCGGGCACTTTCATCGAGCTAGACAGAGCCCATAGAGCCCTCAGGCCCCCAGATCCAAAAAACCCACAACCAAGAGACATAATCTGCCGGATCCACTTTTTCCAGCTAAAAGAAAAGCAGCACGCCAGAAACGATCACTCTCTTATCAAGGCCAGCCTATCCGAATCATGCCGGACTTACAGTGCCTACAAGTAGTATTCAACCCCCTGCAGATTTAGCAGGTTTACACATTCGGAATTAACTTGGCATTGTGACATTTGGACTGTAGATCAGCCTGGAAGTGTGAAATGCACTGCAGCAAAAAAGAATGTTATTTCTTTTTTTATTTTTTTTTTTAAATTGTGAAAAGTTTATTCAGAGGGTCATTTATTATTCAACCCCTCAAAGCACAAGAATTCCGTTTGGTTCCCCTAAAGTATTAAGAAGTAGTTCAGGCACAAAGAACAATGAGCTTCACATGTTTGGATTAATTATCTCTTTTTCCAGCCTTTTCTGACTAATTAAGACCCTCCCCAAACTTGTGAACAGCACTCATACTTGGTCAACATGGGAAAGACAAAGGAGCATTCCAAGGCCATCAGAGACAAGATCGTGGAGGGTCACAAGGCTGGCAAGGGGTACAAAACCCGTTCCAAGGAGTTGGGCCTACCTGTCTCCACTGTTGGGAGCATCATCCGGAAGTGGAAGGCTTATGGAACTACTGTTAGCCTTCCACGGCCTGGACAGCCTTTGAAAGTTTCCACCCGTGCCGAGGCCAGGCTTGTCCGAAGAGTCAAGGCTAAGCCAAGGACAACAAGGAAGGAGCTCCGGGAAGATCTCATGGCAGTGGGGACATTGGTTTCAGTCAACACCATAAGTAATGTACTCCACCGCAATGGTCTCCATTCCAGACGAGCCCGTAAGGTACCTTTACTTTCAAAGCGTCATGTCAAGGCTCGTCTACAGTTTGCTCATGATCACTTCGACGACTCTGAGACAGACTGGTTCAAGATTCTGTGGTCTGATGAGACCAAGATCGAGATCTTTGGTGCCAACCACACACGTGACGTTTGGAGACTGGATGGCACTGCAACCGACCCCAAGAATACTATCCCTACAGTCAAGCATGGTGGTGGCAGCATCATGCTGTGGGGCTGTTTCTCAGCCAAGGGGCCTGGCCATCTGGTTCGCATCCATGGGAAGATGGATAGCACGGTCTACCTGGAGATTTTGGCCAAGAACCTCCGCTCCTCCATCAAGGATCTTAAGATGGGTCGTCATTTCATCTTCCAACAAGACAACGACCCAAAGCACACAGCCAAGAAAACCAAGGCCTGGTTCAAGAGGGAAAAAATCAAGGTGTTGCAGTGGCCTAGTCAGTCTCCTGACCTTAACCCAATTGAAAACTTGTGGAAGGAGCTCAATATTAAAGTCCACATGAGACACCCAAAGAACCTAGATAACTTGGAGAAGATCTGCATGGAGGAGTGGGCCAAGATAACTCCAGAGACCTGTGCCGGCCTGATCAGGTCTTATAAAAGACGATTATTAGCTGTAATTGCAAACAAGGGTTATTCCACAAAATATTAAACCTAGGGATTGAATAATAATTGACCCACACTTTTATGTTGAAAATGTATTAAAATTTAACTGAGCAACATAACTTGTTGGTTTGTAAGATTTATGCATCTGTTAATAAATCCTGCTCTTGTTTGAAGTTTGCAGGCTCTAACTTATTTGCATCTTATCAAACCTGCTAAATCTGCAGGGGGTTGAATACTACTTGTAGGCACTGTATCCCGCTATACATTGGCCCATAGAGCGGCTCTCAAACCATTACTCACCCTCTTACAGGAGAGGGAGATTCCCTTCAGATGGGGGTTTCCCTTCTCCCTGTCGGTGTGAAAGGGCCCCCAGACCTTTATGCTACGCACACCAGGAGACCTGCGGGACTTCCTATCCGGACTGGGCCTACCTACTATCACATTGCCTGACTGGGTGGCTCTCACGGAGACCGGCTTGAGCCTTCCTGGGAGACCCCCAAAATCATGGGGTCGTCCTCCCCAGGCCTTCCCCACAGAGACAGATCAAAGGGAGGAGATAAAAGAGAACCGATAGCGGGTCGACATATCACAACCTAACGCTTTAACCTTGACGGGAGACAATAGCACCACTTTAGAACTGTTCATAAACCTCACGTGACCAACTGCCAGGAAAGGCCAAGAGGTGTAAACGGAAGAAGAAAGAAGGAAATGAACCTGAAACCTGCAATCTCGACAATACTTGTTGTGTCGGTTGTTCCTTCCTCGGACTTACAGGATACCTTATAGTATTTAGTAACAAGGAGACCGATATATAATGCATAACTCTCTTCAAGTTTAACGGTTACCTTTTACAGGACCTGAGATATAATTCTCCTCTTACCCAAAGACTAAATGCCATATCACTTAGCCGGTGGATATTCAGTTATATCAGATTATAATGTTATACTAATTACAGTGTGTCGCAGGCTCCTGTGCTACCTTGTCACTTGCTAGACTAGACTTCGCCCCACATAGGGTGTGAGCCTCTGTCCCGCCTTTCAAGGTTGCACAAGCTCCTGTTCTATGTTAGTACCTTTTTAGTTTTTCTACTCTGAGGCTATACCTCTGTTTCTTGTTGTTATCTGAAACTCTGTCTCTTTGGTTCTACTATACGCCCTAATCTCTCTGCCTTTACTTCCCTTACGACATCGCACGAAACCCTACGTTCATCAGAATCACTCTACTGTTCAGCCTGAATGACAGAAGTAAGAATTGCCTTCTTCAACGCCAAAGGTCTGAATACACGGGAAAAAAGAGCACAAATCCTACAACATTTTCACCGACAAAAGGTACAGATAATGTGTTTCCAAGAAACACTCTTCAAAGTAAACCATACACCTAATATTAAACACAAACACTATGCCACTTGGCATTTTGCCAATAATCCCCTCAATAAATCTAAGGGAGTTGCCATTGCCATCCACAGATCCCTCCCCCACCAACTGATAAGCTGCACGGTAGACAGAGAGGCCAGATGCATTATTCTCACTTTAAAAATCGAAGGCCAAACATTAACCTTGCTAAATGTATACGCCCCTAATCAGGATCAAGCCAACTTCATATCAAACCTGGTAGATGTCTCCTCCCCCTTGATACAGGGGACGGTAATTTTATGCGCCGATCTCAACCCCAGTACTAGACAATTCGAAGAAAAAATCGCACCTTTCATATAGAACCATTAAATATATCAAGAAAGCCCTTCTTAGGCTACAGCTTTGTGACGCCTGGAGACTACAACACCCAGCGGTCAGGGATTATACTTTTTATTCTACATCACATGACTCCTATAGCAGGATTAATTATATCCTGGTCCAACACTCAGCCCTCCCATGGGTATCCTCCACGGCAATCGGTAACATTCTATGGTCAGACCATGCCCCAATCTACTGCTCCCTGGCGATCCCCTCCCACTCTAAAACGGTACGCCCTTGGCGCTTAAATGAAAACCTGATTACTGACCCTGTATGTCGGTCAGACATACAGGATACCATAGAACACTTTATCACAGACAACTCCTCCGACACAACTGCCCCTATTTTCAAATGGGAGGCACTCAAATGTGTGCTACGAGGGGTCTTTATCAAACACGGCTCGCGCCTGAAAAAAGCAAAAGCCCAAGCCTTGTGCTCCGCCCTACAAACCGTTGCCAAACTTGAATTAGCCCATAAAAATGCGCTCTCGACAGAAACATTAAGAAATCTCCTCAAAGCAAGACAGGAAGTCAAAAAAATATTAGACGATTCTTATAAGCGATACCTCCAAATAGGACGCAGCCGCTTTTATGAATTCGGCAATAAACCTGGGAGGATGCTTGCTAGAGCTTTACGCTCGCAATGCACCCAAAATTTTATCCCCTGTGTCAAGGGGCCTACTGATAACATGGTCCATACTACAGCAGAGATATCAGACACTTTTCGTGCATACTACTCGAATTTATACAACCTCCCCAAGCCGGTGAACCCCACTCACTCAATCACATCCCCCTTCAATATCCCGAGTCCGGAAGCGATAGCGGACCTAGAAAACCCTTTTGACCACTCAGAATTATCAGAGGTAATAAAAACCTACCGAGTAATAAGAGCCCGGGACCGGATGGATTTACAGGGAAATTCTACAAAACATTTGCAGACCTATTGTCTCCATTGATGATGGTCACATTCAACTCTATCTCTGAGTCCTGCCCATTCCCGGGTCAATCCTTGGCTGCTTATGTAACAGTAATCCCTAAACCAGGAAAAGATCCGCACATCTGTAAAAGTTACCGTCCTATTTCCCTTTTAAATATTGACTTAAACATTTTTGCTAAATTAATAGCTAATAGGCTAAATTCACTGCTCCCCTCGCTGATCCATCTGGATCAGGTGGGCTTTGTCCTGGGAAGAGAGGCAAGGGACAACACCCTAAAAACTATTGATATTATAGACTACGCAAAGACCCATAAAATACCGCTGATGGTTCTATCCCTTGATGCCAAGAAGGCATTCGATAGAATCTCATGGCCTTCCCTCTCACAAACTCTTACACATATTGGCCTCGGTCCCTCTTTTCGCGCTAAAATTCTCTCACTATACAAATCTCCAACAGCTAATTTAAAAATCAATGGTTCAATTTCAACCCCCTTTACCATCCATAATGGTACCCGACAGGGCTGCCCCCTATCCCCCCTTCTTTATATACTAATCATGGAACACCTTTTGGCTGCCATCCGTAACAACCCTGAGATTCGTGGAATCAAAGTAGCCGGTAAAGAATATAAATGCTCCGCATTTGCCGACGATCTCTTAATCTATATAACCAACCCAACGTCCTCCCTACCTAACTTGTTGGATCTCCTGGAGGGATTCGGTAGGTGGTCCAATTTTAAGATCAATATGGATAAGTCCGAGGCCTTGAATGTGTCTCTCTCCAACGAGACGGTTCGGGTCCTGAGGTCGCATTATCCCTTTAAGTGGCCCATGGACAATGTAATAACTTACTTGGGCATTCGGCTACCTTCGGATCTCTCCAGATTGTTCCCTCTGAACTTTCAGCCTTTTCTCTCCAGACTGGACACTAATTTGGCCACATGGGAGCGGACGAGTTTCTCATGGTTCGGTCGCATTAACATATTAAAGATGACCATTCTGCCCAGACTATTGTACTTACTTCACACAATGCCCACCTACATTCCAGCATCGTTTTGGGATGGAATTCGGCGACAATTTAGGAACTTCGTATGGGTGTCAAAACACCCGAGACTCCGTTGGGAAACATTAACTCGACCCAAAGACGCGGGTGGGACGGGCTTACCGGATTGTCGTCGTTACTATCAAGCAGCAGCTCATGCTCGAGTATTGGACCTAATCCACAATTATTCGACGAAAATGTGGGTTCGCATGGCAACGGATAGATGCCAGATCCCGGTGGGAACCCTGCCCTGGCTTCGCTCTCCCTCATTGCCAAACAACCTAGAAATATCTTATACAACAGCCAACACGCTAAAGACTCTGAACGTCCCCTCGATGAAAAAAGGGTTGGTGGACAGGAATGGTCCCCTGTTTCCTATTTCAGGCAACTCTATGTTCGAACCAGGTTGTGTCTCCCCGATATTCCTAGGCCACCCCAAATCCCGCCCTCTGCGTTTTCACCAGGTGGCCCCAAAACGGGATATTACTGTCTCTTAACACGATCCTGGGAGAAACCCCCCACGCCACGACAAGTATATGAATATACCCAGCTCCAGCACTTTTTTACATCTATCCCCGAAAAAGAAACATTGATACGCCCATTATCTAGTTTTGAAACGCTATGTCTCACAAAACCTGTCATCCCACATATGACCTCGGTTATCTACAGACTGCTCTCGGAAAAAGATCTCCTCTCCCTACCCTCTTATTGTAAAGCATGGGAGTCAGAACTGAATAAAACCTTCACGAAAACCCAATGGGATAAGTGTTTCTCCCTCTCTCATAAATCAGTCATAGCATCTAAATCACAAGAAACGAGTTAAAAAATAGTATCGAGATGGTACAGGGTTCCAGTAACAGTGAGCAAATGGTTTCCAGGGGTGCCGGATACGTGTTGGCGATGCGGGACAGAGGCGGGAACAATGGTACACATGTGGTGGTCATGCCCAACCCTGAACACTTTTTGGAACGGAGTCCCCAGGATAGTGCTGGAAGTGACGGGAATTTTGGTCCCTCCGTCCCTGGAAGCAATTTTGCTCTATATGTTCCCCATATCCAAATCTAAATATAAAAAATCACTGCTTAGACAGTTACTGCAGGCAGCGAAAACCGTGATCCCCAGACATTGGAGATCCATGGATCCCCCGTCTCTGGAGGAATGGTTTGCGGAGGTGGGCATGACACACCGCATGTAATTACTGGAGGCTGGGTCCCAACAGGAAAGGGATACAGTAGCCAAGACCTGGTTTCACTGGGAGGCGTTCTTGTCTTCTCCACTATACCACCACATCTTGAAATAATGTGCGATGTCCTAAACTCTTTCTGCCTTAATTCTTCTCTTACTTTCTAGCTTGCTATATTTCTTGCTCTACTTTAGTAGTTCTCTCTCTTCTGGTTTAATGTAGAGAGTCCCCCAAGTTTGGGGTTTACGATTGGAAATTTACTTGATTATATATAAGACCAGAAAAATAGTTTTTGCAGTGCCATCCTATTACCAGACTATAAAGATCAGCTTTATAAGAAATGGTTTATAATGGGATGGATTAGACGGCCAAAATGGCTTCAGTTGAATTTCACGGTATATCAAATGTTTATGACTTACTCCAATCGATACGTGAATCAATCACCATTCTTTAATGTTTTTCATTTCCTGTATTAATAATTTGAAACTCAATAAAAATTTATTGTTTAAAAAAAAACAAGAGGTGCATGAGTGACAGGCATATGCCTCTTGCTCCCACAACCCTGGCACTACAGACAAGACAAAACTTAAAGACCTATATTGGTGACTTGATATTTGAAAACCTTTCAGGCAGACAGCAGGATAGCGGCATCAATTCCCCCCTCCCCATTTCACCATAGTCTACATACCAGGGAAGTATGGTCATTACAACACACAGAAAGTGGGCCTGGCATTTTCATTTAAAAAATCAAGAAACGAATAAGTGACAGGTATAGGCCTCTTGGTCACATAACCCTGCCACTGCAGACAAAAGACAACTTGAAGACCCAGATTTGAGTTTTGATATTTAAAAACCTTTCAGGCAGACAGCGGGACAGCCAGACAGTGGCATCAATTTCCCCCCATTTCCCCATAGTCTGTTTACACAGCAGGGAAGTATGGTCTATGAAACACTCAGGATTTAAGCTGGTATTTTTATTTAAAAAATCAAGAGATGAATAAGTGACAGGCATAGGCCTCTTGCTTCCTTGAACCCTGACAGTACAGACAAGACAAAACTTGGAGACCCATATTGGAGTCTTGATATTTAAAAACCTTTCAGGCAGGCAGCGGAACAGCAAGACAGCAGCATCAATTAACCCCCCATTTCCCCATAGTCTGGGAAGTATGGTCCATGCAACACACAGGATGTGGGCTGGCATTTTCATTTAAAAAATCAAGAGATGAATGAATGACAGGCATAGGCATCTTAGACGCAGAAACTTGCCATTACAGACAAGACACAACTTGGAGACCCATACTGGAGTATTCATATTTAAAAACCTTTCAGGCAGACAGCAGGACAGCAAGACAGTGGCATCAATTACCCCCGATTTCCCCATAGTCTGTTTGCACAACAGGGAAATATGGTCCATTCAACACACAGGATGTGGGCTGGCATTTTCATTTAGAAAATCAAAAGATGAATGAGTGACAGTCATAGGCCATTTGTTCACAGAACCGTACCACTACACACAACACACAACTTGGAGACCCATATTTTAGTCTTGATATTTAAAAACTTTTCAAGGAGACAGTGGAACATTAAGATTGTGGGATCAATTGGCCTCCAATGTCCCCATAGTCTGTTTGCACAGCAGGGAAATATGGTCCATTCAACATACAAAATGTGGCCTCGGTGTCTCCCATGGGTCAAAAACTGCAGGCATGGTAACTTCCGTAACATCTGATGGACTCTCACTCATACCTACTGTAGCTGGTAAAGAAGGGGAGGTTATGCAGTTGGAGACATGTGTGAGAATAGTTTCAATGGTGACGTAGGAGGAGGAATAAGGAGCAGAAACAGTTGATTGAGTGGTCGGTGGCTGGGTAGGCCATGTAGTACACATTTTAGCGTAGTAAGATTCTCACAGTAAGGCATGTTGCTTGTGCATGTACCAGTTCATGCATGTAGTACTACATTTATTTTAAGTTTTGCCTCTACTGACTCGTTGTTTATTACTAGGGATGAGCGAATTTATTCACCACTATTCGGTATCCGGCGGATAATAGGCTATTCGCACCATTCGCTAGCCGGCAAATAAAACAGCATATGCTCCGATACTTTCAGTTTCATTTTGGACTTCCTGGCGCCTGTTTACCAGCCAATGAACACATCTGATGTTGCTTGCCCTCGCAGTAATGACACAGCCATATTTGTTGTGGTGTTACTGTGATTGGTTTGGCCGCACAGCGCCATAGGGGCTATATAAGCCAGCGGCCATTTTGTGAACATGCAGTCATTGGGGAGCTGGCACTGTAGATAGACTGTATTATGTGCTGGAGAGCATTCATAGATCCAACTAATAAATAGTCATTCTAAGGACTGAAGACAGTGTCCAGTAGCTGCTACCAGCTCCATAAATCACCAGACCGCAAATCTGTGAATGTGGACCCAGCTAAAGGGCCAGTGACAGTGCAGTGCCGTGTAAGTGATAGTGTTTGTACTGCTAACTCCTAAATAGTCCTTCTAAGGGCTGAAGCCAGTAGTCAATAGTTGCTAGCACCTCCATAAATCGCCAGGCTGAAAAACAGTGAATGCAGACCCAGCTATAAGGCCAGTGTTAGTGCAGTGCTTTGTTAGATGAGAGCGATCCATCTTTAAAAAAAAATATAAATAAAAACCTCTTATTAATGCTGCATACGGTATGTTAGTGCAGTGTCTGATATAGGGAGTGCTTTTTCAGAATCAGGGAGAGAATTAAAGCTGTCCTGACATCCGCTACTAATTAATCAACAATCCCAGCACTGCTACATCCCTTGTGTCTCTTCTACTAGGGATAGGTATTGCAAGTTCCTAAAAAATGGTCCCAAAATTTCCAAAACAATGGAAACAGGTGTAGCGAAAGTGCCCGTTAACCACCATCTTAATTCATTCCTTGTGTTTGCTTCAAAGTGTATATAAACTATATAGTACCCTACTGCTAAAAAAACTAGTGTAGGTGTAAAAAAAAAAAAAAAAAATTGCTGTCACGGCCTGTAGTTTTGCCTGAAGCAAAATACCGTTATAGCACCAACCAAGCATTCTGGTGTATCATTCATATCGTACAGAACCTACACTGTGTGCAGAATTATTAGGCAAAAGAGTATTTTGATCACATGATACTTTTTATACATGTTGTCCTTCTCCAAGTTGTATAGACTTGAGAGACAACTACCAATTAAGTAAATCAGGGGATGTGCATCTCTGTAATGAGGAGGGGTGTGGTGTAATGACATCAACACCCTATATAAGGTGAGCTTAATTACTAGGTAACTTCCTTTCCTTTGGCAAAATGGGTCATAAGAGAGATTTGACGGGCTCTGATAAGTCCAAATTTGTGAGATGTCTTACACAGGGATGCAGCAATCTTGAATTTGTCAAACTTTTTGTGTGATCACCGAACAATCAAGCGTTTCATGGCAAATAGCCAACACGGTCGCAAAAAGTGTGTTAGGGAAAATAACTGCCCATGAATTGAGGAAAATCGAGTGTGAAGCTGCCAAGACTTCATTTGCCACCAGTTTATGTAATTAAACAAGGCACTCCCGAACTTGAAAGTGATGCAAGTTTATTTAATGTACATGAAAATACCGTTTTCAGTCCACAACGGACCTTCCTCTGTTGCACATTGGTGGAGTGGACTGGTGGATTCCGTGCTTCACGCCATCCTATGCCTTCAGTCCACTCCACCAATGTGCAACTGAGGAAGGTCCGTTGTGGACTGAAAACATTTTTTTCATGCGCATTAAATAAACTTGCATCACTTTTCAAGTTCGGGAGTGCCTTGTTTAATTACATTGTATGACTTTGGTACCTGAAGAGCACCCCTATTTCTCTTGATATCCCTTCAAGGAAGTGCCATTTCTTCTTTCTAATTTGCCACCACTTTGGCCATATTTCCGAGCTGCAACTTTACTGGAGTATCAAAAATCACAAGGTGTGCCATACTCAGGGACATGGCCAAGGTAAGGAAGGCTTAAAAACAACCACTTTTGAACAAGAAACATAAGATAAAATGTCAAGACTGGGCCAAGAAATATCTTAAGATTGATTTTTCAAAGGTTTTATGGACTGATGAAATGAGAGTGACTCTTGATGGGCCAGATTGATGGGCCAGAGGCTGGATCAGTAAAGGGCAGAGAGCTCCACTCCGACTCAGACGCCAGCAAGGTGGAAGTGGGGTACTGGTATGGGCTGGTATCATCAAAGATGAACTTGTGAGACCTTTTCCGGTTGAGGATGGAGTGAAGCTCAACTCCCAGACCTACTGCCAATTTCTGGAAGACAACTTCTTCAAGCCGTGGCACATGAAGAAGTCAGTATCGTTCAAGAAAAACATGATTTTCATGCAGGACAATGCTCCATCACATGCATGCAACTACTCCACAGCGTGGCTGGCCAATAAAGGTCTAAAAGATAAAAAAATGATGACATGGTCCCATTGTTCACCTGATCTGAACCCCATAGAGAACCTATGGTCCCTCATAAAATGTAAGATCTACAGGGAGGGAAAACAGTACACCTCTCGGAACAGTGTCTGGGAAACTGGTGGCTGCTGCACACAATGTTGATCGTAAACAGATCAAACAACTGACAGAATCTATGGATGGTAGGCTGTTGAGTGTCATCATAAAGAAAGGTGGCGATATTGGTCTCTAATTTTTTTGGGTTTAGTTTTTGCATGTCAGAAATGTTTAATTCTAAATTTTGTGTGGTTATATTGGTTTACCTGGTGAAAATAAACAAGTGAGATGGGAATATATTTGGTTTTATTAAGTTGCCTAATAATTCTGCACAGTAATAGTTACCTACACAAACAGATATCCTCCTAAGATAGCCAAATTTTAAAAAAATCCACTCCAACTTCAAAAAATATTATGCTTTGATATGTATGAGTATTTTGGGCTGATTAAAAACATAGGTGTTGATCAATCATAAAAAAAATCCGCTAAAATACAACTTGCGAGGGGCGCATGCGCGGACTCTGATGGGAGCAGATGCTTTCATGTGAGCTCCACAACCCGGGACACTACTCACTCGATTCCAGCACCTTACAGGTCCAGCGGCCAGTAAGCCATAAGAGGCCCTGTACCAGAGCATGCCCCGATCAAGAAAAGGGACCACTACGAGCCGGCAAGACCGCACCATCCCTGAAATCCTCCAGGCAAAGACAGCCTCAGTCCCGTCCAAGATGGTGCCGCCTGTCAGCATTGCAAAGAAGGAAGATACAGGTACAGAGCGGAAAAGGGGACAGAATATGACAGATGCTGCAGCCTCTCGCTCCATGGCTTCTGAGGAACTGCTTCACTCAATAAGAGCTACTTTTAAAGCAGAATTAACTGCAGCTATGGCACCCCTTACAGTCATGGCCAAAAGTTTTGAGAATGACACCAAAATTATATTTTCACGTGATCTGTTGCCCTCTGGTTTTTAATTGTGTTTGCCTGATGTTTACATCACATACAGAAATATAATTGCAATCATATTATGAGTACCAAAAGGTTATATTGACAGTTAGAATGAGTTAATGCAGCAAGTCAATATTTGCTGTGTTAACCCTTCTTCTTCTTCAGGACCTCTGCAATTCTCCCTGGCATGCTCTCAATCAACTTCTGGACCAAATCCTGACTGATAGCTGTCCATTCTTGCATAAGCAATGCTTGCATTTTGCCAGAATTTGTAGGTTTTTGTTTGTCCACCTGTCTCTTGATGATTACCCACAAGTTCTCAATGGGATTAAGATCTGGGCCATGGACACAAAATCTCTATGTTTTGTTCCATGAGCCATTTAGTGATTACCTTTGCTTTATGGCAAGATGCTCCATCATGCTGGAAAAGGCATTGTTGGGCACCAAACTGCTCTTGGACAGTTGGGAGAAGTTGCTCTTGGAGGACATTCTGGTACCATTCTTTATTAATGGCTGTGTTTTTAGGCAAGACTGTGAGTGAGCCGATTCCCTTGGCTGAGAAGCAACCCCACACATGAATCGTTTCAGGATGCTTAACAGTTGGCATGAGACAAGACTGGTGGTAGCGCTCACCTCTTCTTCTCCTAATAAGCTGTTTTCCAGACGTCCCAAACAATCGAAAAGGGGATTCATCTGAGAAAATGACTTTACCCCAGTCCTTAGAAGTCCACTCCCTGTACCTTTGGCAGAATATCAGTCTGTCCCTGATGTTTTTTCTGGAGAGAAGTGGCTTCTTTGCTGCCCTCCTTGAAACCAGGCCTTGCTCAAGCAGTCTCCGCCTCACAATGCGTGCAGAAGCACTCACACCAGCCTGCTGCCATTGCTGAGCTAGCTCGGCACTGCTGGTAGTCCGATCCCGCAGCTAAAACAGTTTTAAGATACAGTCCTGGTGTTTGCTGGTCCTTCTTGGGTGCCCTGGGGCCCTTTTGGCAACAATGGAAGCTCTCTCCTTGAAGTTCTTGATGATGCGATAGATTGTTGACTGAGGTGCAATCTTTGTAGCTGCGATACTCTTCCCTGTTAGGCCATTTTTGTGCAGAGCAATGATGGCTGCACGTGTTTCTTTAGAGATAACCATGGTTAGCTGAAGAGAAACAATGATACCAAGCACCAGCCTCCTTTTAAAGTGTCCAGTGGTGTCATTCTTACTTAATCATGACTGATTGATTGCCAGTCCTGTCCTCATCAACACCCACACCTGTGTTAATGGAACAATCACTAAAACAATGTTAGCTGCTCCTTTTAAGGCAGGAATACAATGATGTTGAAATGTGTTTTGGGGGTTGAAGTTCATTTTCTTAGCCAATATTGACTTTGCAAGTAATTGCTGTTAAGCTGATCACTCTTTATGACATTCTGGAGTATATGCAAATTGCCATTAGAAAAACTTAAGCAGTAGACTTTGTAAAAATTAATATTTGTAGCATTCACAAAACTTTTGGCCATGACTGTACAGCCCAGCTGAAGGACATTGCACATAGAGCAGCAGCCTTAGAACAAAAAATGGATGATGCAGCAGAGGCACTGGAGGAAGATAGAGAGGCTCTACAGGAGCATGATTCCAGACTGGAGATGCTGGAGTTGAAATGTGAGGATTTAGAGAACAGAACCAGGAGGGGAAACATAAGGATCAGAGGTATGCCAGAGTCATGCACTAATCTGAAAAAAATGACAGTTAACCTGTTCAAGGCTCTCCTGCCACAGACTGATCCTCAACAACTAGATGTTATCCGGATCCATAGGGCATTAAAACACCCCTCTCAAGACTCTCTTTCAAGAGATATCATCCTTAAATTGCACTGGGAAGACTCGAGAGATATAATATTACAAGTAGAGATGAGCGAACCAGTCGCGGTTCGGCTCGAGGTCGGTTTGCTGAACGGAGCTCCCGTTCGAGTTCGGTTCATCAAACCGAACTCGAACTGCATAGGAAACAATGGCAGGCAATCACAAACACATAAAAACACCTAGAAAACACCCTCAAAGGTGTCCAAAAGGTGACAAACAACTCAAAACACAACACAAACACATGGGAAAGTGACAAGAACAAATTCTCATGCGAAAACAAAACAGCGTTACGAGGAAAAAGAGGACGAAACACAGATATAGGCATGGCATGCCCTTCTAAAATCATGTAAAATACCGCAAGGTGACTCCAAGCGGAGTATCTCTTTTTTCCAAAAATTGGGCCACACAGACACCCCTTCAGTGGCAGCACTTGTGCCCCAGTTGTACACTTCACAGGTAGATTTGCATCAAGCACATTCAAAAATACGTCATCCTTAACCATCCCCAGGATGACACCGGGGTAGGTAGCAAAGTCTTTGCTGATCCCAGATCTGTTCACATTGGATCATTTTTAGAAATACTGCAAGCAAGGGTAACTCCAAGCGAAGTCTCCCTTTTTTCCAAAAATTAAGCCACACAGACACCCCTTCAGTGGCAGCACGTGTGCCCCACGTCACAGGAAGATTTGCATCAAGCACATTCAAAAATACGCCATCATTAACCGTCCCCAGGATGACACCGGGGTAGGTAGCAAAGTCTGTGCTGAACCAAGATCTGTTCATCTTGGATCTTTTTTAGAAATACTGCAAGCAAGGGTTACTCCAGGCGGATTCCCCCTTTTTTCCAAAAATTGTGCCCCAAACACACCCACCCATTCAGTGGCAGCACTTGTGCCCTAGTTGTACACTTCACAGCTAGATTTGCATCAAGCACATTCAAAAATACGCCATACTTATCCGTCCCCAGGATGACACCGGGGTAGGTAGCAAAGTCTTTCCTGATCCCAGCTCTGTTCATCTTGGATCATTTTTAAAAAACACAGCAAGCAAGGGTTACTCCAAGTGGAGTCTCCCTTTTTTCCAAAAATTGTGCCCCACACACACCCACCCATTCAGTGGCAGCACTTGTGCCCTAGTTGTACACTTCACAGCTAGATTTGCATCAAGCACATTCAAAAATACACCATACTTAACCGTCCCCAGGATGACACCGGGGTAGGTAGCATAGTCTCTCCTGATCCCAGCTCTGTTCATCTTGGATCATTTTTAAAAAACACAGCAAGCAAGGGTTACTCCAAGCGGAGTCTCCCTTTTTTTCCAAAAATTGTGCCCCACACACACCCACCCATTCAGTGGCAGCACTTGTGCCCTAGTTGTACACTTCACAGCTAGATTTGCATCAAGCACATTCAAAAATACGCCATACTTAACCGTCCCCAGGATGACACCGGGGTAGGTAGCAAAGTCTTTGCTGATCCCAGATCTGTTCACATTGGATCATTTTTAGAAATACTGCAAGCAAGGGTAACTCCAAGCGAAGTCTCCCTTTTTTCCAAAAATTAAGCCACACAGACACCCCTTCAGTGGCAGCACGTGTGCCCCACGTCACAGGAAGATTTGCATCAAGCACATTCAAAAATACGCCATCATTAACCGTCCCCAGGATGACACCGGGGTAGGTAGCAAAGTCTGTGCTGAACCAAGATCTGTTCATCTTGGATCTTTTTTAGAAATACTGCAAGCAAGGGTTACTCCAGGCGGATTCCCCCTTTTTTCCAAAAATTGTGCCCCAAACACACCCACCCATTCAGTGGCAGCACTTGTGCCCTAGTTGTACACTTCACAGCTAGATTTGCATCAAGCACATTCAAAAATACGCCATACTTATCCGTCCCCAGGATGACACCGGGGTAGGTAGCAAAGTCTTTCCTGATCCCAGCTCTGTTCATCTTGGATCATTTTTAAAAAACACAGCAAGCAAGGGTTACTCCAAGTGGAGTCTCCCTTTTTTCCAAAAATTGTGCCCCACACACACCCACCCATTCAGTGGCAGCACTTGTGCCCTAGTTGTACACTTCACAGCTAGATTTGCATCAAGCACATTCAAAAATACACCATACTTAACCGTCCCCAGGATGACACCGGGGTAGGTAGCATAGTCTCTCCTGATCCCAGCTCTGTTCATCTTGGATCATTTTTAAAAAACACAGCAAGCAAGGGTTACTCCAAGCGGAGTCTCCCTTTTTTTCCAAAAATTGTGCCCCACACACACCCACCCATTCAGTGGCAGCACTTGTGCCCTAGTTGTACACTTCACAGCTAGATTTGCATCAAGCACATTCAAAAATACGCCATACTTAACCGTCCCCAGGATGACACCGGGGTAGGTAGCAAAGTCTTTGCTGATCCCAGATCTGTTCACATTGGATCATTTTTAGAAATACTGCAAGCAAGGGTAACTCCAAGCGGAGTCTCCCTTTTTTCCAAAAATTAAGCCACACAGACACCCCTTCAGTGGCAGCACTTGTGCCCCACGTCACAGGTAGATTTGCATCAAGCACATTCAAAAATATGCCATCATTAACCGTCCCCAGGATGACACCGGGGTAGGTAGCAAAGTCTGTGCTGATCCCAGATCTGTTCATCTTGGATCTTTTTTAGAAATACTGCAAGCAAGGGTTACTCCAGGCGGATTCCCCCTTTTTTCCAAAAATTGTGCCCCACACACACCCACCCATTCAGTAGCAGCATTTGTGCCCTAGTTGTACACTTCACAGCTAGATTTGCATCAAGCACATTCAAAAATACGCCATACTTAACCGTCCCCAGGATGACACCGGGGTAGGTAGCAAAGTCTCTCCTGATCCCAGCTCTGTTCATCTTGGATCATTTTTAAAAAACACAGCAAGCAAGGGTTACTCCAAGCGGAGTCGCCCTTTTTTCCAAAAATTGTGCCCCACACACACCCACCCATTCAGTGGCAGCACTTGGTCCCTAGTTGTACACTTCACAGCTAGATTTGCATCAAGCACATTCAAAAATACGCCATACTTAACCTTCCCCCAGATGACACCGGGGTAGGTAGCAAAGTCTTTCCTGATCCCAGCTTTGTTCATCTTGGATCATTTTTAAAAAGCACAGCAAGCAAGGGTTACTCCAAGCGGAGTCTCCCTTTTTTTCCAAAAATTGTGCCCCACACACACCCACCCATTCAGTGGCAGCACTTGTGCCCTAGTTGTACACTTCACAGCTAGATTTGCATCAAGCACATTCAAAAATACGCCATACTTAACCGTCCCCAGGAGGACACCAGGGTAGGTAGCAAAGTCTTTCCTGATCCCAGCTCTGTTCATCTTGGATCATTTTTAAAAAACACAGCAAGCAAGGGTTACTCCAAGCGGAGTCTCCCTTTTTTTCCAAAAATTGTGCCCCACACACACCCACCCATTCAGTGGCAGCACTTGTGCCCTAGTTGTACACTTCAAAGCTAGATTTGCATCAAGCACATTCAAAAATACGCCATACTTAACCGTCCCCAGGATGACACCGGGGTAGGTAGCAAAGTCTTTGCTGATCCCAGATCTGTTCACATTGGATCATTTTTAGAAATACTGCAAGCAAGTGTTACTCCAAGCGGAGTCTCCCTTTTTTCCAAAAATTAAGCCACACAGACACCCCTTCAGTGGCAGCACTTGTGCCCCACGTCACAGGTAGATTTCCATCAAGCACATTCAAAAATACGCCATACTTAACCGTCCCCAGGATGACACCGGGGTAGGTAGCAAAGTCTTTGCTGATCCCAGATCTGTTCACATTGGATCATTTTTAGAAATACTGCAAGCAAGTGTTACTCCAAGCGGAGTCTCCCTTTTTTCCAAAAATTAAGCCACACAGACACCCCTTCAGTGGCAGCACTTGTGCCCCACGTCACAGGTAGATTTGCATCAAGCACATTCAAAAATATGCCATCATTAACCGTCCCCAGGATGACACCGGGGTAGGTAGCAAAGTCTGTGCTGATCCCAGATCTGTTCATCTTGGATCTTTTTTAGAAATACTGCAAGCAAGGGTTACTCCAGGCGGATTCCCCCTTTTTTCCAAAAATTGTGCCCCACACACACCCACCCATTCAGTAGCAGCACTTGTGCCCTAGTTGTACACTTCACAGCTAGATTTGCATCAAGCACATTCAAAAATACGCCATACTTAACCGTCCCCAGGAGGACACCGGGGTAGGTAGCAAAGTCTTTCCTCATCCCAGCTCTGTTCATCTTGGATCATTTTTAAAAAGCACAGCAAGCAAGGGTTACTCCAAGCGGAGTCTCTCTTATTTTCCAAAAATTGTGCCCCACACACACCCACCCATTCAGTGGCAGCACTTGTGCCCTAGTTGTACACATCACAGCTAGATTTGCATCAAGCACATTCAAAAATACGCCATACTTAACCGTCCCCAGGAGGACACCGGGGTAGGTAGCAAAGTCTTTCCTCATCCCAGCTCTGTTCATCTTGGATCATTTTTAAAAAACACAGCAAGCAAGGGTTACTCCAAGCGGAGTCTCCCTTTTTTTCCAAAAATTGTGCCCCACACACACCCACCCATTCAGTGGCAGCACTTGTGCCCTAGTTGTACACTTCACAGCTAGATTTGCATCAAGCACATTCAAAAATACGCCATACTTAACTGTCCCCAGGATGACACCGGGGTAGGTAGCAAAGTCTTTCCTGATCCCAGCTCTGTTCATCTTGGATCATTTTTAAAAAACACAGCAAGCAAGGGTTACTCCAAGCGGAGTCTCTCTTTTTTTCCAAAAATTGTGCCCCACACACACCCACCCATTCAGTGGCAGCACTTGTGCCCTAGTTGTACACTTCACAGCTAGATTTGCATCAAGCACATTCCAAATCCACAAGCATTTACTCTCCCCAGGATGACACAGGGGTAGTTAAATCCTGGTGGATCCATGACTTGTTCATTTTGATGAAAGTTAGTCTGTCCACATTGTCACTGGACAGCACTGAAGACACGTTCAGAGACAACGCTGGCAGCTTTACACGACAAAATCTCCAAGGCATAACTGGAGAGCTCTGGCCATTTTTCTAGATTTGAAGCCCAAAATGAGCAAGGCTCCATTTGCAAAGTCACGGCATCGATGTTCATTTGGACATACTCCTGTATCATCCTCTCCAGCCGTTGACTGTGTGTCAGACTTGTTGTCTCTAGTGGCCTTGCAAAGGAGGGTCTAAAAAAATTATGAAAAGATTCCATAAAATTGCTGTTACCAGCACCAGATACAGTCCTACTGGTACGGGTAGACTGTTGAAGATGACGAGACCGTCCCATGTTTGTCAAGTTACAACTGGGAGATTCACTCCCTGCACCTGCACGGTTGTTTGGTGTAAAAGCCGAGCTAAGATCGAGTAACAGCTGCTGCTGATCCTCCTGCATACGTGCGACCCTTTCTATGGCTGGAATTATGTCACAAAATTTGGACTTGTACCGGGTATCTAATAGTGTGGCAAGCCAGTAGTCATCATCATTTCTAATTTTGACAATACGAGGGTCATGTTGGAGGTAGTGCAACAAGAAGGCACTCATGTGTCTTGCGCAGCCATGTGGACCAAGTCCACGCTGTGTTTGTGGCATTGAGGTGCTACCCGTTCTTTCTTCCTCTGACATCTCCCCCCAACCTCTTTCAACTGAAATTTGACCAAGGTCTCCCTCATCTGCTGAGTCTTCCATGTCCATGGACAGTTCGTCCTCCATTTCTTCATGTTCTCCTGCACCTTCCTCAACATTTCGCCTGCTACCATGCGCCCTTGTTGATTCCTGTCCCCCATGGTCCCATGTCTGCCGCGTTGGTGATGATGAACATCTGGACCTTGGTGATGTTGTTGTGTCTTGCGCATATGAATCCTCCTTTAGTTCCTTCCCTTCCTGTTGTCTCACCCCTTGACTCCGAATAGTGTTTATCGTGTGTTCCAGCATGTAAATGACTGGAATGGTCATGCTGATAATGGCATTGTCAGCGCTAAACATATTCGTCGCCATGTCGAAACTGTGCAGAAGGGTGCATAGGTCCTTGATCTGAGACCACTCCATCAGGGTGATCTGTCCCACCTCTGCATCTCGTTGGCCCAGGCTATATGTCATGACGTATTGCACCAGGGCTCGGCGGTGCTGCCACAGTCGCTGTAACATGTGGAGAGTCGAATTCCAGCGTGTCGGCACATCGCATTTCAGGCGATGAACCGGCAGGCCGAAAGACTTCTGGAGCGATGCAAGTCGCTCAGCTGCGGCGCTTGAACGGCGGAAGTGAGCAGACAGTTTTCGTGCCCTGGTCAGAAGGCCATCTAGGCCGGGATAGTGTGTTAAAAATTGCTGGACAACAAGGTTCAACACGTGAGCCATACAAGGTACGTGTGTCACCTTGCCCAGGCGAAGGGCCGCACCCAAGTTTGAAGCATTGTCGCACACGGCCTTACCAGGCTGCAGGTTGTGTGCAGACAACCATTTATTAAACTCGGACCGCAGAGCTGACCACAACTCCTCAGCTGTGTGACTCTTATTTCTAAGACATGTCAAGCTAAAGACCGCTTGATGCCGTTGCGCTCTGCTGCCAGCATAGTAATGAGGGGTGCGTGATTCCTTCTGCGCAGTGAGAACGCTGGTGGCCTGACCAGGCAGGCTTGGGGCGGAGTTGGAGGACACAGATGAGGTGGAGGAGGCAGAAGCAGTGGCGGAACTTGGACAGACAGAGGATTGACACACAAGTCGTGGGGACGGCAAGACTTGTGCAGCAGACCCTTCCCCATCTATCACCATAGTTACCCAGTGCCCAGTCAGCGACATGTAACGTCCCTGTCCATGCTTACTGGTCCAAGTATCGGTGGTGAAATGCACCCGTTCACACACAGAGTTTCTCAAGGAAGTGGTGATGTTGTGTGCGACATGCTGGTGTAGCGCGGGCACACCTTTCTTAGAGAAGTAGTGGCGACTAGGCATCTGGTACTGGGGCACAGCGACAGACATAAGGTCTCTAAAATTCTGTGTGTCCACTAGGCGGAAAGGCAGCATTTCAGTAGCCAAGAGCTTACAGAGGGATAGAGTCAACCTCTTAGCTTTGTCATGGGTCGCAGGAAATGGCCTTTTATTTGACCACATCTGAGGGACAGAGATCTGGCTGCTGTGTGTAGACGGTGTTGAGTAGGGTGTCCCTGGAAAAATGCAGGTTTGTGAGGAAAGTGCAGGCGGAGACATGATGTTGCCTTCATCCAACGTTGGTGCTATCGATGTCTGAGAGAGCTGAACACACTCACTTGTTTCCCCTTCCAAACCAACTGACGACCTACCAAGCAAACTGCCTGTTGCGGTTACAGTGGTGGAAGTTGTGCGTGGAAAACCAGGTGTGACAGCTGTCCCCACAGTCCTAGAAGATGAAGAGCGCGCGGATGCACTGGAAAGGGCAGGCCGTGGATGGTTCGCTCCGCTAGGCCGCATTGCAGCACGGTGAACTTCCCACTGGGACCTATGATATTTATTCATGTGACGATTCATGGAAGAAGTTGTCAAACTGCTGAGGTTTTGACCTCTACTAACAGAATCACGACAAATTTTACACATCACATAATTTGGGCGATCTTTTTTTATGTCAAAAAAGGACCAGGCTAGGCAAGGCTTAGAGAGCATGCGACCTGCTGAGCCCCCCCGACTAGTGCTCAGAGGCAGAGTGGTGGCTGATGATGCAGTTGTAGACGTGCTACCAGTGCTCTGACTCTGTCCAGGAAGGCGCAAGGTAACTTCGTCGTCGGTTGCATCCTCCTCCACCGCCTCTGTTGACCTCCTCGAGTTCCTGACTGGGGGTTGACAGTAGGTGGGATCTAGAACTTCATCATCAATTGTTGTGTTTGCACTCCCCTCCCCCTCAGACCGAGCCTCTTCTTGCCCTGACTGAATATTTAAGTTGTCATCCCAATCTGGTATCTGCGTCTCATCGTCATCAGTATGTTCCTCATTGTCTATAACCACAGGTGTTACAGTTTGTGACAAAGGGTCAACATTATGCTCAGAAACTTGGTCCTCACGGCCTGAATCAGAGTCACAAAGGTTCTGGGCATCACTGAAGACCATTTCCTGGTCTGTACTCACTGTAGCTTGGGAGCAGACCTCTGATTCCCAGGCTGTAGTGTGACTGAACAGCTCTGCAGACTCAGCCATCTCAGTTCCACCATACTGTGCAGGGCTGATGGAGACTTCAGAGCTGGGAGGAAGCAAGTTTGATTGGGATGACAACTCAGAGGACTGGTGTTTTTTGGATGCGGTACTTGAAGTGGCTGAGAGGGCACTTGTTGCACCACTTGAGATCCATTCAAGCATTTTCCTTTTTTGGCCATCATCTACCTTTGTTCCTGTTGTTCGTGTCCGTAAAAAAGGGAGCACATCGGATTGTCCACGGTATGTAGTAGACATCTTACTTTTGCTGGTAGATGGTCTATCTTCAGCAGATGATAATGGATCTTTGCCACCTTCCCCACGGACAAACCCTTTTTTTCCTTTTCCACCACGCCTCTTCCCCTTTCCACCAGCATCTGTCATTTTGCCACTCATGTTGATTGCGACAAGATTGTGCACTGAAAATGTGGTAGTAAAAATTGAGAGGTGGTGTAGATTGCAGCGGTGGTCTAGCTTTATTAACAGCAGAATAATAAAGAATAAATATCCCTGACAATGCAACTACGACCATTAAACTGGCAGCATAAATTGCTAGTATAATGGCTTAGTTATAATGAGTTTGAGTGTGCAATGCAGGCAGACGTGCTGCAAATATATTTGCACTACTGGGACTATACAGAAGTCCAATAGCCACGTTTAGGATGCCACTAAGTTCACTCAGTGTTTGCTAGTATAATGGCTTAGTTATAATGAGTTGGAGTGTGCAATGCAGGCATACGTGCTGCAAATATCTGTGCACTACTGGGACTATACAGAAGTCCAATAGCCACGTTTAGGATGCCACTAGTTCACTCAGTGTTTGCTAGTATAATGGCTTAGTAACAATGAGTTTGAGTGTGCAATGCAGGCAGACGTGCTGCAAATATCTGTGCACTACTGGGACTATACAGAAGTCCAATAGCCACGTTTAGGATGCCACTAAGTTCACTCAGTGTTTGCTAGTATAATGGCTTAGTTATAATGAGTTTGAGTGTGCAGTGCAGGCAGAGGTGCTGCAAATATCTGTGCACTACTGGGACTATACAGAAGTCCAATAGCCACGTTTAGGATGCCACTAAGTTCACTCAGTGTTTGCTAGTATAATGGCTTAGTAACAATGAGTTGGAGTGTGCAAAGGGCAGGAGGGTACAGTGGCAGGGTTGTGGGTCTCTGGGTAGAGGAAAGGAAGCCTGCCTTTCTATCCCTCTTAATGGGGAAATGCAGCGTGGAAATCCCTGACCTTAGCTACACAGACGCTGTCATCTTGTGTAGCTGTTAAACTCTGTTTTAAACTCTGTCACCTATGGCTCTGACCCTGCCGGTATGAGCCTTTAAAAGGACTGATAGAAAGTGCTATCCCTAAGCTGTCCAGCACTGTGTATGGAGCGTATACAGCTGTATCGGCGATAGGAGCTGCGCCAGTGATGTCTGACACCAAGGACGCAGAAGAGATAATGGTGTCCGGACGGGCAGATACTCCTTTTTATAATGCAGGGACATGTGACATGGACATCCTATCACACCTGCCGTTGCTTCTATGGCTAAAAGTCCACTTAGCTGTGTGTGTGTCTGGGATTGGCTGACATGCTGGCCCTCCCCACTACACGCGCGCGCTTAGAGAAGGAAGACAAGGAAAAAAAAAAATGGCGATCGCCATTATCCAAACAGCAGTGATCTGAATGCGCTGTTCCCGCACACTATACACTGAAATGTCCTAATAGTGTGAGTCACAGAGTGACTTACACTATTACAGCGGAAAGCCAGCTAGGAATTAGCTGGGTTTTTTGCTGCTAGAACCGTTCTCAAACGTATCTAGAACTATCGAGCTTTTGCAAAAAAGCTCGAGTGCTAGTTCGATCTAGAACAGCCCCCAAAATCACTCGAGCCGCGAACTGGAGAACCACGAACCACGAACCGCGCTCAACTCTAATTACAAGCTGTAAGGAATACCCCTGCTCTACCTGGAGTAGATGGTTGGGAATTTTCTCTTTTGTGATATACACATGCATTCTCATCAGAACTCTTGCCCACCTGATGATGGGGTTCAACATAAGTCGTCTACTCTTATACATATATTGACATATTTTTTGGTATGTTTATATGATTCTGTTACTTAAAGCGGTTGGATCACTGACCCCCCTTTTTTCATTGTTGTTGCTGCATATATATATATATAATCCCCTTTTTTTTTTTCTCTTTAACCATGCATTGTCCTGCCTGCTTACCTTTTGCAACTTTATGTGAAGGTTTACACCCACCGCCGGCTGATTGCAATCAGTGGTGACCAGCTTTTTCTTCTGTGTCCATGTAATGAGTTAGTCTATTTTAGTAGCTAAATGGTATACATGTATTACTTATGATTAAGGACTCTTTGCTTTTAATATGGAAGTCCGAAACGCGTAAAGTTTCCATGGGATAACTCCCTCCTTTTGTTTACACGGATGGAACCTTTTTAATATTTGCCAATAAAGCTTCGACATTTTATTCAGAGGTATTTTGTGCTGGATCCTTTCCTCCTTTTGCCTTCATATATTTACCGGATGGGACTTACCGGTGGATCCCAGGCACCCGCAGGGACTGGCAGCCCGAGGAACAGGTGAGCTGAGGATGCCCTCTCCTCTTCTCTACCTGGAGTCCCTGGCTCTGTTTCCCTTTTTGCAGACATCAGCCCGGCCACTCTGATGAGAAGAAAAGAACTTAAAGGAATCACCATGGCACTAATCAAGGCAAAGATTAGATATAAATGGGGCTTCCCTTTTGCCCTGCTATTCACCCACAAGGGAACATCATATGTAGTACGCTCCCTGGAGGATGGAAAGACAGCTCTTCATAGTGCAGGAATTGAGCTGGATCCAGATGTCCCACTTCCACAAAAGCAGAGACCCCAAAGAGCCTGGCAGATACCCAGACGCCACCGCAACCACTGTGCTGAATCCCAGGGACTGTAAACACATGGACCCTACACTCTTCAGATCCTATTAAGCAATAATGGTAGTATCACTGTAAAGTTAAATATAATACAGACTACAATATCGTATTTATGTGACTGGGTGAAAGACTCGGGGGAGCTGCATGCGGCCCAACTGGTGTAGATCAGTTATAACAAGTTTGTATTGCTTTTCTGCCACACTTCCATGAACATGGATCTTTACTATGTTTAATATCTTTGTTATTATGATAGCAGTTTAGCTGTTTATGTTTTTTATTACTGTTATGACTACTGCTTTACCATTAATAGACCACTGAAAGTAATTTCTATGAGGGTAAAGGAAAAAAAGGTAGATGGAAATGAACTATCTAGGTTTCAGTTAGCTGTTGAAAATCATTGTGGCTTTTAAAGTGCTATCCCACAATGTTAGGGGCTTTAACAGTTCACAGAAGAGAAAGCGGGCATTCATAGATTACATGCGTCATAAACCAGAGGTCATTCTACTACAAGAAACTCACTTCTCTACTTCCTCTCAGCCTAAATATTTCCACCCCCAATATAACTGATTTTATATCTCAGCTAATATCACGAAAAATAGAGGAAATATGATCTGTTTACATAACTCTTTTCCTTTTCAAGTGGTGGGGGTCACATTCTGATGGGGAGGGACGGTTTGTGGTAATTTGGGGAGAGATACACTCCAAAAAAGTTTGCTTTATCAGTAGCTATGCTCCATCCTCTCAACAAATTCAAACCATCAAAGCGGTCTCTAAGTGGCTCTTGACGGTGGAGAATGATGCGATAATTTGGGGGGGGGTGATTTCAATTTAACCCTGAACACTGCACTAGATCGAACTGAGGTCAATAGGACAAACATAACAAAATCAGATAAAAAAATACTTAATTTGATCCTAAAAAAACATACACTGGCGGATACACGGAGGGAGTCAAATGGAACACTGAGAGGATATACATATTACTCACCGGCCCACCAGTCTTACTCAAGAATAGACTATATACTGACTAACTCGACGAATCTCCCAGCCCTACTATACTCCAGACACATTCCCTCAGCATGGTCAGACCACGATAGTGTATTGTCGGTATTAAAATTGGATTTTCAGACGTCTAGAGTGTATAGATGGAGACTAAACGAGTCCTTGATAACCAATCAAGAGACAGTAAAACAAACAGAGGAGGAGCTGAACACATATTCTGCTGCTAATCAAAACGTAGAAACAAAGGCAGGTACCCTTTGGCTAGCACACAAAAAGTTCATTACTGGATCTTTCATTAAGATTGCATCCACAAAAAAAAAAGAAAGGAACGCAGCCCAAAGAGAACGAGAGACCACATTATTAAAATTGGAAACAGCTAATCCAGCACATCCCACTTTTTACCTCTCCAAACGCATTTCAGATATTAAACTCCAGATACAAACTCTACTAACAACAAAGACAGAAAGGGCACTGAGATGGACCCAGGCATAATACTATAGATACTCTAATAAGATGGACAAGCTATTAGCCAAGCAGCTCAGAGACTAAGAAAAGATAAATTCAGTATATTCATTAAATGATAAACACGGTAAACAAACTTCTCACCCTGACAAAGTTTACAAACTTTTTCATGACTTCTATCAATCCCTTTACACGCAGCCAGCTCAAACACCTGTACCTGAGATAGACAATTTTCTAAACTCTATAAATACCCCTTCACTGAATTATAGCTTTGTAGCATCGCTCCACGCAAAGATATCAGACTAGGAGGTGGAGGAGGCGGTTAAAAAGCTAAAACCCCATAAGGCGCCAGAACCTGATGGGCTCTCTGCAATCTATTACAAGAAATTCCTTCATGCACTAAAATCTCATGTTATCAACATTTTTAATGACATATTGGATGGACAACCAATGCCCCCAGAATTCCTGCTGGCCCATATAACTGTCATCCCTAAGTCCAAAAAAGATCCCCAACAGGTTAAAAATTATAGGCCTATCTCACTCTTAAATGTGGACCTGAAGCTCTTTACATCTATATTAGAAAAAAGAATCAATACAGTTTACAGTCACTTATCCACCCTGATCAAGTGGGTTTTATACCCTCCCGCCAAGCACCAGACAATATTCGGAAAAATTTAAATATTATTCACCACGCTAATAAATCTAAAACTCCGCTATTGTTATTGGCAATTGATATAGAAAAGGCATTTGATTCAGTCATCTGGCCATACTTATTTAGGGTGCTGACTAGACTGGGCTTCACTCCAAACTTTTTACGCACCATTCACTTACTGTATGATAAACCCATGGCATATTTAAAGCTTCCAACAACAGCCCCACAGCCTATACATATTGGAAAAGGCACCAGGCAGGGTTGTCCATTATCACCTGCTCTATTCACTTTAGCGATGGAACCTTTAGCCCAAGCTATCCGGGAGCACCCAGATATAAATGGACACAAGATTGAACGGGAGAGGTACAAATTAAGTTTATTTGCAGATGATCTTCTGATGACAATGACGAACCCACACATCTCCCTCCCAAACCTATTTGAGTTATTGAACAAGTTCGAAAGATTGTCAGGTCTACGGGTCAATATAGACAAGACAGAAGCCCTTTTTTTAAATACGCCTTTAAACGTTCAGAACTCCATACTTTCTAATTTCAAATTTCAAAAACAATCCCACTACATCCCATATCTAGGGATTAATTTAACTAACCACTGGAACACTCTGTTCAAATGGAATATTAATCTTCTCATCCAACAAATGCAATTAGACTTTAGAAAATGGTCCAAGCCTTCAATCTCTTTCTTGGGCAGAGTCCACGCAGTGAAGATGGTCACTCTTCCGAGGTTTTTATATTTATTTAGATCCCTGCCCATCCGTTTACCACATAACATGTTTATCAAGATCCACAAAGAGATTGCTAGATTCATATGGAATAACAAGAGAGCAAGAATAGCACAGCATACTCTTTTTCTCCACAAAAGATGGGGTTTGTCTCTCCCCAATTTCTCCCTTTATCACAAAGCAGCCCAGTTCGCCCAAGCCTCTGCGACCATGATGGGCAAGGGAGCTCCTTCATGGGTGAACCTAGAAAATACATTATTAGCCCCATATAAGTTGAGTAGTCTACTATGGATGACAGGCTCATTGCCCTTGAAATTGGCAGAGAATTCCCCTTTCTCTTTCAACACGATCAAACTTTGGAGGACCAGTAGATTTCAATATGGGTTGCAAACAACCCCCTCTCAACTCCTGGACTTGTTCCACAATCCAATGTTTCTACCGGGGGTGTGGCCTAGTGGATTCTCCTGGTGGAAAGAAAAGGGAATCAAATGTTTGCACCATTTGGCCCCATTGTTTACACTATACTCTAGACCTGAATTGCTAGAAAAGCTCTCACCGCCGAGAGAAGAGTTCTTTAGAATTGAACAGGTTTATCACTTTTTACAGACAATATTGAAAGAAAGAAAAATGCTGAATCCCACAGCTTTTGAGAGAGCATGTATCCTCGACCCGGGGGGGAAGGGCTTAATATCTAAGATCTACAACACCCTAAACTGCCCAGATTTAAATCTTAAGCTGAAGGTTATGGACCAGTGGGAGAAAGATCTAGGGAGAACAATTACTCCAGAGCAGTGGAGAGGGTGTTACGACAACATCACTCGAGGTAGCAATCAAGTTTCCTTAACGGAAAGATCTATTAAGGTTTTCCATAGAGCATACCACGTACCAGCCTTATTAAGTAAAATACATCCAGGGGTCTCAGACCGTTGCTTCAGGGGATGTGGCCAAAGGGGTGATATAGCCCATATTTGGTGGATGTGTCCAGTTGTGGCCAGCTTTTTGAAAGAAATTTACACTATTATACATAGCTTCACCAAAAACCCCAGAGTTAATTCACCAGAGGTCCTTTTATTGGGAGACAAACCTAATGGCATTTCTAATAAAAGCTACAAATTGATCTCATATATAACCTTGGCAGCCAAAATATAAATAGATTGTCAATGGAAATCCTCAATCCTGTCAAAAGAGAAAGCCATACAAAGAATCAATAATTTAATGCTATATGAAAAGATTGAAGCAGTCAAAAACGATACCTGGATCACTTCCACACGATATGGGACCCCTGGATACAACGCCACTTTCCTGGTACAATTCGAGAGATTATTTTGATTACTATGTGAGTTGCAATAACCCTAACTGCCTCTAATAACCTAGTACCAATATAATGCTAGTGAATCATTTCTCCTTGTAACCTGCCTGATAATGTAATTTGAACTATACCACTATAGTAGTCATTTTATTTACCTGTTAATGATGATACTGTTAAATGTTAGGTAACCTAGTTATTTCTTATTACTCTAGATGAAAATTAGTTATTTTAAAATCAATTAGACTATCTGGTACAGTTGGAAACTGAACATGTTAAAAGAAATGCATTTGTATGACATTGGAACGAGACGAGCGAATTTATGACTGGACTATTATGGATGTCAACTTGGTCTCTGTTAATTTTGTACCTAGCAAACGCTAATAAAACTGTTGAAACTAAAATCCAACTTGCCTAATAATTCTGCACACAGTTTAGATAGTTACCTGCTGCTACTAAAACACAGTGTTAGTGTTACAAAATTTAAATTTATAGTCGGTGTAAGTGGATCTACTTTTGCCTGAAGCCAAATACTGTCATAGCGCCAACCTAGCATCCTGGGGTTTGCTTCTTATCGTACACAACCTAGATAGTGGCCTGCTGCTATTAAAACACAAGTCTGACTGCCAAAAACCAATGCTAAAATAAAAGTGGTGTCAAACCCTGTTTTCTTTTAGGGCTGAAAGACATTCACAACATCTTTATCGATTACTCCAAGTGGTACTTTGTCCAATAAAGGTGCCTTAAGTTTTTAGACTTACAGAAACAGCTATTGTTGGAAACTATTAACACAAGTTTAACAATCCGGCATAAGTGTTGTTCCACTGCCTGTACAAAAAGTCACATTACAGTATTCATCTTCAAATAATCAAACCCAAAAAAAATGGAAAAAAGAGGCGGTAAGGGCCGTGGACGAGGTGGTAGTGACAGTGGTTGTCGCCCAAGCAGTGTGACCAAGCCAAAGAAAAAGGTTTCTGCTTTTTCTACCTCTGCCTTCCTATCCCAATTTTCTGTTCCACATGGGAAACCACTCTTGCGCCCTGAACAGTGCGAACAGGTAATGAGTTATGGCTAACAGAAATACCTCCAGTTACTTGTCGAGTAGCAAATCCCAAATCTGAGCTGGCAACATCCCATATAATTCCCACACCCAGAATAGCGGGCCCCACTTCAATCAGAGTTTCAGTTGTCTCATACACAGCAACAACTCCCTCCTTTTCCTACTCTTCATCTGGCTCCTGTGCATCCTTCTGAACATCCGCCGGTGTCCAAACATCGACATCATTCCCAAGCTAGGATCTCGGAAGTACTGCCTTAGCTAAGTGGCAACACACTCTACTGAAGCTCATCTATATCAGTGACAAATCTCACATGGCACCTGAGCTTTTGAAAGCAATAATAACTGAGCAGACAGATGAGTGGCTTGCACCGTTGGACCTCCATCCAGGGATGGTAGTGTACGATAATGGTTGTAATTTGGTGGCGGCTTAAAAGCTTGGAAAGCTTATACACGTTCCTTGTATGGCCCATGTTGTAAATTTAGTAGTTCAGCACTTTCTCAAAAAATACCCTGGGATACCAGACCTACTTACCAAGGTATGATGTATTAGCGCACATTTCCGCAAGTCATCTCCCTTTTTTGCTGGCCTGGCAGTGCTACAGCAGCGCTTACTCATGCCTTGTCACAGACTAACATGTTACCTCTCTACGAGATGGAATTCAACCTATCATATGTTAGCCAGGATCCAATAGGGATATACAAGACGCATTTCATTCAGACAAGCTGTCTTAATTATTAATGACATTTATGTTCCCCACTGTATATACATACTGTATATGAATATTTTAATTTATTTTATTATGTCTTGGTAAAATAAAGATTTTAATTCTTGTTACATGTGGTGTGCTCTCTTTTCATATGCAGTGTTTGTCCTTGTTGTGGAATTCCATCTTTAGAACTCAGCCAAAAAATAGATTGGAATTACATGTTGTACTCACCTTGATACCTGCAGCATGCTCAGGCATTATACTGAGAGTTAGATATTTCAATGGTAAATTTTATAATGGGAGGTAAAAAGACGTATTGACTGTGTTTAATCAATCTATATAATAATTCAAATACTACAGCTATACATTGAAATAAAAAATATTAAGCAAAATTGTATTAAGTCGAAGAAGCCACAGACTCAAGATGAGTTAAGAAAACAATTAAAATTACGTCCAACATAAATGATGATTCTATCAAGAGATGATAAACAAGCCACTTTGAAAATAAACATGTTCCCAATTAACTATAGTGAAAAATATGTCTCTCTCACTGTAAAATAACAACTATCTGGTGTAATAATATGAAGTTTCAAAGTAAATATTGCAAATGATACTAATTTATTGCGCTACATTCATACAAACAATGTGACTTTCAGAAAAATAGAAAGTGAGTATGCTTTATCATACTGCAATAAGGAAATCCTATATAATGGAATTTGTATGCAACATGGTCCATGGTAATTAAAGTAATCACTGTCAGATTTCCCCACAGACTGACCCTTCCAACAGGAAGGGATTCTTCAAAGACCCCCCCTTTAAGCATAAATAATAATGAAATACCTTGTGGATTTTTCAACCATTCTCTTTGTACTGGCATTTTAAGACTACTGAAAATAAGTTGTAATATCCTTGGTTTTTATATGCCTCTCCCATTTTATTTAAACATTAATGTTTTCCAAATTATTTTCTTTAACTTTCTTATGGTAACTTTAAATGTATAATACATTAAAAATGCTAAATCCTATAGTAGAAAATTGTTTTATATATGCACAATTAATTTAAAAAATTAAAAATACAGAATAGTGTTCTCAGTAGCAGGTGAATGCAGAATATTGTATCAAATGATAATCTATAAATCCCCTTTTTAGTCCAGCAACCCATAATATTTGAATGTTTTATTATTTTTTTATGTATGCATAAATTTAAAAATCTATAAAAAAAAAAATGTTTTATGTTATAATATTTTTACTGGAGGTTTGCTCATAACAACGAACAAAATTAATGAGCTCTGGTAAGGAAAAATGCCATAGACAAAGGTTATTGGCTGCAGCTGTTAATGAGAGGTCAGAATTAACATAGCTTTCTTCCTAATTAGTTCAACAAATAAGTAATAAAATAATCAAAGAAGGGTATTAAAAGAGAAAACTGAAGACAATGATGGATTTGCTTTTCACATAGTATGAGGAACGTGAACAGTAAGAGTGCCTATTATTAAAATAGCTAGTTAGCAACAAATCTTCCTTATGTTACTATTTTAACAATTAATAATTAATTTTATTCTCGAAAAATCAGCAAATGGTAGAACTATAATCAAGCATAAGTCTTATCTTTATTGGGATCTTCTTACTTTGACCGCTAGTCCTGACTTACCTCCCACCAAGTAACATTAGGGTGGGGTAAAATGGACATTTGCCTAGGGCCCCCATGTTCCATGATAAAAGCCCTATCTGATGTGGAAAATAGTTAGGAACATTTGGGGACATCACATTCATGTGATCGGTCATGTGATCATGATGTCACCACAGGCCTTGTACTTTGCGGGACTTTTAATTTTCTCTATTTAATGTCTCTTTTTGTTTGTAGGTTTCCATTTATGGACTATGACAGATTTCTTGGACTATGGCAGAATTGCTTGTTTTTTTTTTGTTCTGTTCTCTAAAGTGGTGAACGAGGGTAAGAAAAGTGTTGGGGAGTGTTTTATTTTCAATAAATTATTTTTTCATGTCTGTATGTGAGTTTATTTTTTGGGGAGATTGCTGATTTAGTAATAGGGCAGTCTGATTGATACCTCTCCCTTACTAACACCATGGTTTGATGCCAGCGGACACAACACAGTGGACATCAACCCTATTCAGCATTTCACTGATTCCTAATGCACCAGTGCAATCGCTATGAACAGAAGGAATGTGCCAGAATTCATGTATCTAATGTGCTGTGCCCTTTCTAGTGTGGCTGTGTGTCAAGAACAGATGGATGGAATGCAATTTAAAAATATAAATAAGCCATATCTGTTAGTAAATTACCTAGTGGCATCTCCTCCTGCTGGTGCTGGCGTCCGTCCCTACACGTGTTTCAGCATGAAAGCCTTCGTCAGGGGGCGTGGCGTCAGACCAGCAGGGTTTTCATTATATGCGCAGGACAGCCAATGTGCTGTCAGATGACATCACTAACCGGGGCTATGTGATCTATATTGCCATTAAGATCGCTATTTTATTTCCTTATCATTAATTCTTTACCTGCATATGTTTATATATTCTTATATGCGCAATTGCTTATAACTTAGGGTGTGCTCGGGGCTGTGCGCATGCGTCCTGCTAGATTTCCTGTGGTCACTGGTTGCCGCATCTGTATCCTGGACGGGTGGCGTCGCGTGACCGGACTCCGGTCATGTGATCCGTCACATGTCCGGAGTCCGCTTGCGTCACGTCCTTGCTTTTGGATGACGCGGTGCTATGTGCCCGCTGGCAGTTCTGGCTGGATACATGCGCCGTCACATAGCCCTGATTACTGATGTCATCTGACAGCCCATTGGCTGTCCTGCGCATATAATGAAACCCCTGCTGGTCTGACGCCATGCTTTATGTTCTCATGGACCCCTAGACTTCTAATGGCCCTTTTCAACCATGCTGACAGTAAAAAATGGATTAGTCTCCATGTTGATCACAGGGACACCTGTGGTTCACATGAACATACTGTTCATTTGAAAACACAGATGTGTGAAGATCAACATAAATTTTAATTAATATGTACGTGAATATGTCTTCAGTAAAGAATAGCAGACCCGTGGAAGTTTGAGTTCACTGGGTTAAGCTGAACTTTAGATAGATTTCAGTTTGAGACCCAGACTTGACATGAAATTGATACCCAAGCCCGGAACGGATTGGGCATGAATGATTGGCCAGTTCGATTCTCCATCTACATACAGCCAGCCATAAACAGAGCAGTTCCATAGGCGAGGGGGCGAGCTTTATTGTATTTTATTTAGACACAGCATTCGAAAATGTTGTTTTTACCCTCAGTGAGAACTATTCAATGACAGCAAGCTTCTTGCAATGGGCTGGGCACCGAGCGTAGCTAAGCACCCTGTTGTTCGATCAAGTAGTTAGCATAAGAAGAGCACTTAAACTCCAAACTCGAACACTGAGTGTTCTAAAAGTCCATGTTCAGTATGAACAACAAACTTTACATTTCGATCATCTCTAGACTCCATGACGTCTGAAAACGGACACCAAAGGTAATGGAAACATGGACCTTTGAAGGGGGCCTAAATCAAAAAGGATGTTCTTGCTTGCCAGAAGAGACTGTTCTGAGTTTGCAATTCTTGTGCTATCCTTTTTATGAAGAAGTAGTAGTTATTTTTTAAAAATACAAAAGAAAATGTATTAAAATCTTGACATTTAACTGAGACTGGCTAAATCAAAAAGTGTGTATTTCCCAAAAATGTATTCCACATTTGTGCATTTGTTTTATTAGTTAAATGTTAGATTTGTACATGCAACACAAATACAGTTTGCTCTGCTACAGGTGCTGGCTTTTGAACATGGTAATTTAATTGGCCTAAACACCCTTGTTAAAATGCTAGGTTTTTGTTATGTTCAAAAATCATACAAAGAAGAATAATTTCAGAATTGTTTTCACCTTTATTATTACCCATAATCTATATAAATTCAATGAGAAACAAACTAAAATAATTTTGAGAAGGAAAATAAAAGTAACAAAACTAAAATAATATGGTTGCATAAATGTGACAGCACACTTATAATTAAGTATATGGCTGTGTTCAAAATTAGTCATTCACATTTAAAGAAAATGTGTGAGCATGATTTTGTCTGTAAAGTAAAATTATGTCTGTAATAGCTCTTTAACCCCTTCAGCCCCCAGCCTATTTTGACCCTAAAGACCAGGCCACTTTTTGCAATTTTGACCAGTATCACTTTATGAGGTTATAACTCTGGAACGCTTCAACGGATCCCGGTGATTCTGAGATTTGTTTTTTTGTGACATATTGGGCTTCATGTTGGTGGTAAATTTAGACTGATATTTTTTGCGTTTCTTTGTGAAAAAAACGAAATTTTGCAAACATTTTGAAAATTTTGTAATTTTCTAACTTTTAATTTATATGCTCTAAAACCAACGAGACATATGACACAAAATAATTAATAAATAACATTTCCCACAAGTCTACTTTACATCAGAACAATTTTGGAAAAAAAAAATTAAGGAAGTTATGGGGGTTCAAAGTTTATGAGCAATTTCTCATTTTTAGAACAAAATTTACAAAGCGATTTTGAAATGTCTACATTACACAAAACACCCAAAAGTGACACCATTCCAAAAATGGCACCCCTCAGGCTACTCAAAACCACATTCAAGAAGGTTATTAACCCTTCAGGTGCTTCACAGTAACTAAAGCAATGTGGAAGGAAAAAATGAACATTTTGCATTTTGCAACAAAATTGTTAATTTAGCCTCAAATATTGCATATTCACAAGGGTAACAGGATTAAATGAACCCCCAAAATTTGTTGGGCAATTTCTTCTGAGCATGCAGATACCTCAAATGATACCTCAAATGTGGCGAAAAACCACTGTTTGGGCACATGGCAGGACTCGGAAGGAAAGGAGCGTCATTTGACTTTTTGAACAGAAAATTAGCTGGAATCGTTAGCTGCACCATGTTGCGTTGGAGAGCCCCTGAGGTGCCGAAACAGTAGAGCTCCCCCACATGTGACCCCATTTTGGAAACGAGACCCCTCATGGAATTTATCTAGATGTTTATTGAGCACTTTGAACCTCTGGGAGCTTCACAAAAGTTAATAAAATTGAGCTGTGAAAATATTTTTTTTTTTTTTTTACCACAAAATTGTTACTTCAACCAGGTAGCTTTTTTTTCACAAAGGTATCAAGAAAAATTGCACCATAAAATGTATGGTGCAATTTCTCCTGAGTACACAGATACCTCATATGTGGTGGAAATCAAATGTTTGGGCACACAGCAGGGCTCAGAATGCAAGGAGCGTCATTTGACTTTTCAAACGCAAAATTGTCTGGAATAATTAGCGTATTCCACGTTATGTTTGGAGACCCCCTGAGGTGCTGAAAAAGTGGAGCACCCCCATATGTGACCCCATTTTGGAAACTAGACCCCCATGGCATAAAAAAAATCAGGGCGCACTCACAGATGTTCTGCAAAAAGGGGGGGGACTAGGTGGTATGGAAAAAAGAAGTCCTGTCCAAAGTCGAGTACGACTGCAGGATGATTGCTGATGAGGTACCTAATTGTTCAAGTTTTGTCTTTTTTTTTTTTATTTGGGGTGCACAAAAAAAGCAAAAACTCAAGCAACAATTACGTACCTGATCAGCCAATCATGTAGCTGATCAGCAGTTGGCGGCAAGCGGGTGGGGGAGGAGGGGGGGGAGAGGGAGTGGGAGATGCGATTGGGGATAGTTAGAAAAGAGCCTCGAACAATACTTACAGGATGGATTAGAACAGTGGCAGATGAGGGGGCGGCAGATGGGTGGGGCAGCGGCATATAAAGGGAGCATCTGTGAATGTGAGACAGCGGCGGCTGGGATAGGGTGGCGGCGGATGGGAGAGGGCTTAGTGGATGCAGGAGCGGCGGAGGATGGGGGGAAGGGGGGATGGGGGAGAAGGGGAGTGGGAGTGGGAGGGGAGATTGGGGATAGTTACCTTACAGGATGGATCTAGGCAGCAGGATCACAGGAGATGAAGGAGGCAGCAGATCGGGGAGAGTAAGAGGTGGGAGAGGGAGCGCAGATCATGGGGGTGAAGGGTGAGCGGAGAGCGGGCAGCAGATCACGTGGATGACAGGTGAGCAGACCACAGATCACAGGGGTGAGAGGTGGGGGGAGAGCAGACAGCAGATCATGGGGGTGACAGGTGAGGGAGCACAGATCACAGGGGTGACAGGTGAGGGAGCGCACATCACGGGGGTGACAGGTGAGGGAGAGCACATCACGGGGGTGACAGGTGAGGGAGCGCACATCATGGGGGTGACAGGTGAGGGAGCACTCATCAGGGGGGTGACAGGTGAGGGAGCACACATCACAGGGGTGACAGGTGAGGGAGCGCACATCACGGGGGTGACAGGTGAGGGAGCGCACATCACGGGGGTGACAGGTGAGGGAGCACACATCACGGGGGTGACACGTGAGGGAGCGCACATCATGGGGGTGACAGGTGAGGGAGCGTACATACGGGAGTGAAAGGTGAGGGAGCACACATCACAGGGGTGACAGGTGAGGGAGCACACATCATGGGGTTGACAGGTGAGGGAGCACACATCACTAGGGTGACAGGTGAGGGAGCGGGGAGCACTTCACGGGGGTGACATGTGAGGGAGCACAGATCACAGGGGTGACAGGTGAGGGAGCGCCCATCATGGGGGTGACAGATGAGGGAGCGCACATCACGGGGGTGACAGGTGAGGGAGCGCACATCACGGGGGTGACAGGTGAAGGAGCGCACATCACGGGGGTGACAGGTGAGAGAGCGCACATCACGGGGGTGACAGGTGAGTGAGCACACATCACGGGGGTGACAGGTGAGTGAGCACACATCACGGGGGTGACAGGTGAGGGAGCACACATCACCGGGGTGACAGGTGAGGGAGCGGGGAGCACATCACTGGGGTGACAGGTGACGGAGCACACATCACAGGGGTAACAGGTGAGGGAGCGGGGAGCACATCACGGGGGTGACAGGTGAGGGAGCGGGGAGCACATCACGGCGATGACAGATGAGGGAGCACACATCACCGGGATGACAGGTGAGGGAGCGGGGAGCACATCACGGGGGTGACACGTGAGGGAGCACACATCACGGTCGAGACAGGTGAGGTAGCACACATCACCGGGGTGACAGGTGAGGGAGCGGGTAGCACATCACGAGGGAGACAGGTGAGGGAGCCCACATCAACAGGATGACAGGTGAGGGAGCGGGGAGCACATCACGGGGGTGACAGGTGAGGGAGCGAGGAGCACATTACGGGGGTGACAGGTGAGGGAGTGGGGAGCACATCACGGGGGTGACAGGTGAGGGAGCGGGGAGCACATCACGGAGGTGACAGGTGAGGGAGCGGGGAGCACATCACGGGGGTGAGAGGTGAGGGAGCGAGGAGCACATCACGGCGGTGAGGGGGAGAAGCGGGCAGCACATAACGGAGGGGAGGGGGCGGGCAGCACATAATGGAGGGGAGGGGGCGGGCAGCACATCACGAGGGGGAGAGGGCGGGCAGCCAATCACGAGGGGGAGGGGGGAGGGGGGCGGGCAGCCTATTACGGGGGTGAGAGGTGGAGGTGCGGGCAGCAGATCGGGGAGAGTGGTGGCAGATGGAGGAGGGCAGTGGCAGTGGATCAGGAGGCTTTTCAACGGTTTGATAAAGTGCAATGGCAGCGCGGCAACTTCCAGGTCCCAGGCTTCGGTCACATAACAACATGGCACCGGAGCTTGTCGCCCTGCCATTGCACTGTATACACTTACTGTGCTGGCATGCTGCAGGACTGACAAGTGAAGCTGAGGGGGGAGGTAACCGGCAACAGGTTTACTGTGATTGGAGAGATCGGTCACAAGGCTGATCTCTCCAATCAGAGCTGCTGGAGCTGGGGGAGGGTGAGACAGTGAGGTCACCCAGCTCCAGCCAATTGCCAGTGCTACAGCTGCACTGGTCAGGGCTGGATTTCAATGTTTCAGCCACTTTCAATGGCTGGAACATTACAGTGGCTGTGATTGGTTGAGCAGCGTTCGTCAGCCAATCACAGCCTCCGTAGGTCCGGGTAGGAGGCACCACCCCTCCCGAGGTCAGGTACAGGTCCCCTCCTCCCCGAATC